>NW_028318250.1:3835000-4148750 GCF_062004578.1 Staurois parvus | reverse complement strand
TGCCTGTATTTCTCAGCATTGAGGACATCATTGATCCTGACCAAATATCCAAATCCTTTTGCAGAAATACAGCCCCAGACTTGCAAGGAACCACCACCATGCCTGCAGACACTTATTATCGCACGCTCTCCAGCCCTTCCACAACAAACTGCCTTGCTGCTACAGCCAGATATTTCAAATTTTGACTCATGAGTCCAGAGCACCTGCTGCCATTTTTCTGCTCCCCAGTTCCTCTGTTTTCTTGCATAGGACATGGAAACAAGGCTAAGTGACTTAACTATGCACAAAAAAACATAGGAACTGGCTGCAGAAAAATGGCTGAAGGTGCTGTGGACTGATGAGTCCAATTTAAAATATTTGGCTGTAGCAGGAGGCAGTTTATTCGCAAAGATATAAAGCAGCTACATCATTTGAAATTAAAAACTAGCCATAGTCTATCCTTATTACAGACTCAAGCTAAGCTGCTGATCAAGATTTTCTGATCAAGGTCTAGTCATTTGCATTTATTCGTGGTAGACGTAGTTTAAAATTGCTTCTGATTATGTCAATGATCTTTTCTGTTTGACTGAAGAACTTCTGAAACATATATATTCAAAGCATATACAGCGCGTACTAATCTACAGAGGTGCCCCTGTAAACTTTTAATGGGACAATGTTCTTGCTTGATCAGCTTCTGTATCCTGTCAAAATGCTGTTTTTCCTTAATGTACTGCAAAGCTGGAAGCAACCATTCTGTTGTTGAGGCCTTACTGCTCTACTTGGAGGGTCTTCCTGAGCCTGTGGTTTGTTATCATTTATATAACACCTGTCTGCAGTTCGCTGGAGATTATAGCCACAGTAAAGAGGTAAAGTGTATAGATCATTTATATATTTAATAATTTAGTAACGCATTAGAATAGTAGAGTGTTTCTTTTGGGATATTATGTAGTTTACTAGAAGATATAATATCTGTTTGCATTAAAAATGTCATGTATTGTATGTTTTCATTTTAAAAAAAAAGTTTTTAAGCACTTCATCCCTCACACCTGTACACCCACTATGGACCAAAGCAATTTTTACATTTCTGCTATGGGCCTGTTTATTCTGCAACAACTTTGTCATTACGTATGACAATAAATAATACATATATCAAGATTTAAAGGCTTTCTTCTGGTGATATTATCTTGCAGAAATTATTTTATTTTTTATGCAATCCATAAAATGCACATTTTCTCCACTTTGATCAGTGTTTAAAAAAATTTGTATTAATGTAGTTAAACGTATACTGTAAATGTCACTTTATATTTTGTCAGGTTTCTTTAAAGATGAACTCCAACAAATATTTGTATTGCTTATTTATATTGGTCCAGCTTGGCATATCTCATACCCGATGGGCCACTGGGGAAGCTGACAATCATTACAGTAGTTAGAGCTGCTGTAGTGATAGTGGCGATATTCTGGGTCCTGCTTGGGCTCTGTGTGAGTGGTATCCCCTCAGCACTGCCACTATTCACAAAATACCTTTTAATTTCTCAGTGAATACAAGGTGTTCTGTGATTGAGCGAGGTGGAGAGGGGCTGTAGGGAAAACTCCAATGGCATAGCAATCTTGTCCAACAACGGAATTTTATTAAAAAGCCACATGCATCATGTATATTACAAAAAAAACTCATCTCATAACATCATCATGTGGTGTACATGCTGATATAATATTCCCACCCCCCTCGGAACGTTTGGGTAGAATGAGATTACTTTGCCATTGGAGTTTTCATTTTTTCTTTTCTATATGAATATTGAGTTGGAGACAATATTTTGTATCTTTCTATCTCACATCTGGACAATGTTAATAGTCACTGTGTTGGACTGTCCATTTTTTTGACAGCAGCTGCTAAAATAGCTGCTGTACTTTCACGGAAACTCCCGGCTGTTATTTTGAAAGCTGCGAATTGCAGCCAAATATAAAGAGGGGAAGTGGAAACAAAAGAAAGACAGGGCATACTATAAATACCCTTCTTTTGGATGTGTTGAAAGCCCATAGCCTACAACTGGTTACAGTGGATTGATCATTAACTACAAATTTGTATGAAAAAAGCACCTATATTATACAGCAAGCGTATTGTAAAAAATGCCATGACATGGCAGAGAGGTGCAGATGTAGATATATTAATATCATTATTTTCTTCTTCTTAGGTTATTTCCAGGTTACCACTGCACCACAGAAATGTCTTCAACTACCTGATATCTGTCTTGCGAGAGCTGCTGAGCAACTCATTACAGAACCATCTAGATATTAACATTTTAGGTAACATGTTTATTGTCAGTGTTATTTTGTTTTGTTCAGTGTAATAGGAAAAACCATACACTCATGATGTCTACATAGGCAAAACGTTAATCAATCGACAAGCTACAGCACATGGTCCCACCCTCAGGACCACTCCTCACCAATGAAGACATAATTGATGTGTGGCATTTCCCTTGCTATGTGTTGAGGATTGACCAACCACAGTGATTTCCAGCTTCCATGGGGAACCCATATGCATAACACATACATACTTACATTGGTCCCAACTGGCCCAAATAGTGTAATAACAAAAACATAATAATAATGTAAAATGGGCCATACAAGGAATTGAACTGTAACTATATTGTGTGTTTGGCCTCTTGTCACTGGTTTTGTTTTGCAAAATGTGTATTTAAGTTTGTATGAAAAGTTACAAAGCAGAGCCTCTGGGCATTCCCTAGCTCAACATAAACAGTTAACAAAATATCCCAACAACAGTGGCTCAGGTACACCTCATGGTCAAAGAGAAAAATAATATATATGCACATGTAGCAGTTAAAGCAGTAATCAGAGTAGACCCTGTCAGGTAAGTGCATTGGCACTATAGGCAGGCATCAGAAACCAGGCAGGTACTACTAAAATGCAAGATGCTCTGATACAGCCTAAGTGATTCACTGAACCCAGCAGACATACAGCAATGGTTTGGGGAATTGATATCCTGGTTAGTGAGTCGATAAAATGAACAACAGCAGCCCAGAACTCTTGAATATGGGGGCAGGACCAACAAACATGGAAAAAATCAGCAGGTGTGTCGCCACACAGCCAGCAATAGGGTGCCACCGCAGGGCAGATTTTTTGAAGGCGTTGAGGAGTAAGATAAGCCATATGCACTATTTTAAATTGCATCGGCCTATCCGTTGTGGCAATTAATTGGGTAAACTGGTATTCACAAGCATTCTCCCAGTCCTCGCTATCTACTTTACGCAACAGGGATTCCAAGTCCTGCAGTAGTTGAAGTGACTGGGTACTAAATTGTGAATGGTAAGCATGGCAGAGTTGTAGGAGCCTGAAGAACAGAGAATTGGAAGTTCATAGCTATGTTCTGACCTATCAAAAGTGACCGAAGAATCCCCTGCACAAACATCTTTCAAATATTTAATGCCTTTCAAGCTCCATACAGTGGGGTCTAGAATTGTCATGAACTCTGGGAGCTGTGTGCTAAACCAAAGAGGATCGTGTGGAGACTATTGAGCAGAGGCCGAAGAGCCAGGAGGCATAATGATTTGCCAAACTTTAACCACTTGCCTACCGGGCATTTCCTCCCCCCCCCCCCCCCCCCCCCTCCTGGCCAGGCCAACTTTCAGCACTGTTGCACTTTGAATGACAATTGTGTGGTCATGCAACACCGTACTCCCAACATTATTTTTATAATTTTTTTGAGACAGATAGAGCTTTCTTTTGGTGGTATTTAATCACCACTGGGTTTTTTTTTTTCTAAACAAACAAAAAAAAGGCAAAACGTTTTGAAAAACAAAAAGGTTTTTCTTAGTTTCTGTTATAAAAAATTCCATAATAATAATTTTTCTTCTTCACTGGTGGGCACTGATAGGCTACACTGATAGGCAGCAATGATGGATACTAAGAGGTGGCACTAATAGGCAGCACTGATAGATGGTACTGATCAGTAGGCACTGGCAGGCAGCACTGACTGGCATTACTGATTGGGCACTGAAAGGCAACACTGATGGACACTGAAAGGCAACACTGATGGGCACTGATAGGCAGCACTGATGGACACTGATAGACAGCATTGATGGGCACTGAGAAGCATCACTGACTGGCACTGAAAGGCAGCACTGATGGGGCTGCACTGATAATCAGAGCACTGATGATCAGTGCCCTGGTTATCAGTGTAGATGTCTCCTGTGTGGACTGCCTCTTACCTGTTCTCCAATAACCAGCAAATCCTGTTTACAATGAAATCAGCTGTGACTGATCACATGGTAAAGGGCCACTGTGATTGGCCCTTTACACCGGAAGACACACCGATCACAAAGCGTGCCACGGGGGGTTCTGGGAGGATGACAATAGACGCACTCCCAGAACTGGACATAATTCGGCGTGGTTGGCAAGAGGTTAATCACAGACTTGATAGACAAAGTGAGGGTGAAATAAGAGGTCTGAGGACCCCGATATGGCAACTTGCGCAGGGATTCAAAGGAACCCAGATTTGCTGCCTCCAGGACCACAGACGCATTGGAGTCATCAGAGATAACCTAATTGTGTGCGTGATTAAGAAGGGTTACCAAAAAATATGTGTGCAGATCCAGACACGCCAGACCACCCTGTGTCCAGGGCCAGCAGAGAATTTTCATACTAAATTGAGAAGGGCAGGGATGCCATATGAATGAATTGACAAGGGAACTAAATTGAAGGAAAAATCACTAGGGAATCCAAACGGGACTGTCGTAAGGTATAAAGAAGAACCGGACGTATCTTCATTTTTACCAGATTAATACGTTCAATAATGGATAGGGGAACATTGCCCCAGGCTCCTAGCCTTTGCCTGACAGTCTGCACAGTGCATTCCAAATTAAGTCGGCAAAAGTTATGTACATTTGGAGAGCTAATGAGGCCCAAATATTTTATAGAATCTGCCCACTGTAGAGGAAGATTCAGATCAGCTAGCCCTCTGACATCCGTGTCTATGGGCATAATAAGGGATTTTTCCCAATTAGTACGAAGACCATAGAAGGTGGCAAAGGACAAGAGTATATCAAAGGCAGTCACAAGGGAAGGGCCAGGGTCATGCAGAAACAACATTAAGTCAGCATTAAGGTTTTTAGAGTTTTATTTGACCAAAAAAAAAAAAGTCCAAAAACGCTGGTTTGCCGCGATTTACCGCGTTTTTCAGTGTTAGAGCATTTTTACAGCTAAAAAACTCCACTAGAAACCCACTAGTTCTGGGGGGTTTTTCCAGCCAAAAAATGCCCCTGCCAAAAACGTTGATTATAGTCTATGTGTAGATGGACACATAGGATAACTGGGGAGTTTACTGGCTGTAGAAAAAAATGTGAAAAGCCAAAAACAGCCGCTGTAAAAACGTCCAGTGTGCATGAGGACTGATTGTCCTAGAAGGATGAATCTTTTCTTCAGCTCTCTTTACCACCATTCAGCATATAGAAAGCACAATCCTGCTGCTGCTCCTGCTTTGCAAAGCCCTACTTTGAACTCCAGTCTCTGGTCTGTTTATAGTACCTGCCAACAGTGAAATGGTCAGCTCTGACGGTCTGATCCTCCCTAGCAAGTTGGGTTTATGAGTACTTAAGGCCTTGCCTTGCACTTTTGGTGTAGTGTGATACTGCTACATGGGCGCAACTTGTCTGCACAAATGTTGGACATTCCTGCTGATATGGGTGAGCCCAGCTGATACTCTGCTGGGGATCAGGGGCATTTACTGGGTATCCTCTGAGGGAAAAGATGTCTGTAACCTGAATCCCATGACCCTGTAGTTATAGGGTCTACATCATCAGAGCCTCCTTCAGCTTCACTGGGTGAGTTTAAGTCCCCTTCCCTGTCAGGGGCCTCCATGTCAACTCAGGACAGCAGGGAATGATGCTGGGGTGAACTTACAGCCTGTATGGTTTGCATCCATGAGGAATTTAGTGAATTTGACTACAGAGTCTGTCTCTGGTCTTCCCAAAGCCTCAGTACAGGCTGAGCCACTAGTCTCTGGGATTATCTCTGACTCAGATTCAGGTCCCAACTGTCTGTCTCTGAAAAGACTGTTCTTAAGGCACTGCAGTCTCCTATTGTCACCTCAGAAATATAAGGAGACGTTTTGGTTAATGCAATGTGCAGTATCTGCATTGGGAGGATCAGCCTGCTTTCTCCAGTCTTGGGTCTTTCAGAGCTCCTACAGCTGCAAAGACCTTTGGTGAACACAGTGGAAGCATGTGCAGCATTATTTGAATCACCTGGATGTCTTTTAAGAAAATAACACTGTTACTTAACTCACTGAATACTTCACGGACCTTTAGATAGTGTTTATTATTTATTACTTATTTTAGGGATGGATTTTTGGTTGTTATAATCACATGGTTTCATTACTTGTCATATAGTATATATCACTTTATATAAATGTTTTTCTGGAGTTTTTGAACTTCATGCAATTTTCGCACTATTATATATAATTTGAAAGGGTTTGGCGTATTGACCTTTAACTGCTAGCTGCTATATATCTTTTGTCTGCAGAGCGCTGGTTCTATACATTTACTTGTCAGCTATTATTCATTTAGCAAATACATATTTGCGGCACATTTATTTGGTGTGTGTTTTCCTTGTAAATGCTCCAACTGGTCAAGTTGTAAAGGTATACCATCAGATGTAAACCATCTTGACCGGTTAAGCCATTGTTTCCATGTTTTTACAGATATAAGTGTAAAAAAACTACATTTTGCATAAATGAGAAAAGATTTATTGATCTTTTGATTGATGCCAGGTGCCTTAAAATATTAAAGATTTTTTCAAATTAAAATAAGAAACATGTTATGCTTATCAGCTCTGTGCAAGGGTTTTGCACTGAGCTGTCCCGATCCTCTTCTTCTCGGGTCCAACGTCGGCGCTCCTGGCTTCTCCCCCCTTTCAAGTGCCCCCACAGCAATCCTCTTGCTATGGGGGCACTCATGCATGCTCACCCCCAAACCCTGCTCAAGACATACAGAGCTGGGCTCGGCCCCACTCCCAACCCCGTCCTCATTGGCTGTGATTGACAGCAGCAAGAGCCATCTGAGCCAATGAAGCACATTGATGTTGGATCAAGAGAGGGCTCAGGTATGTTATTAGGGGGGCTGCAGGGGAAGCTGCATAGAATGCAGTAAGGTACTTTCTGCCTTTACAACCTCTTTAAATGTACTTTGTTACCCTTTTAATGGCCTTTAATGTGGTTTACACCACACATATTTGTTAATCCTAATACGGTAAGATTCATTTACAGTGCAAACACAATACAGCTTTCACTGGGCACTAATCATATTTATTGAAGTGTGAAATCCTCCAAACAAAGTGTTCCAGCTGGGAACTGCAAGAAGTTATTGAATTACTATGTTTGCCTGTAAAGCTAAGAGCTGCCACTTTTTTCTTAATGCTGGATATCAGAATACCTATGCGAGATGCATTTGTAAACTGCCAGTCAGTAAGACTCCCACTCCTTACAAGTACCCTGAACAAAATTAAATCACTGGGTCCTATACACAGTATTTACCTGCATATGTATTTGATAGTTTTGCTTTATGTTTTGGTATGTGTTTTTTATTAACTTTAAATTCCCTAAGATCTATTTTTTATACATTAAGTTATTCTAAAGCAGATAGTAACATGAGCATCGTAATATCTAGAGAACATAGCAAGTCAGGGACCAGAAATCACAAATCAATATCATATAGTGTAATAGATTTGTATGCAATGTAATATCTTGTAATGCACTTCTGTCTTATGGCATTTTTAGGTGGTTTTGGACTGCCCATAGTTATTACTGACACTTGGCATATTTAATGTATTTAGATCCCAGAATGGCATTATTTTAATTACAGTACTTGCTGTGTGCAAATGTATTTCAACAGTGAAGTGATCTGGGGACAGCAAGACTGTACTCTTACACACTTATTTAAACATGTTTTAGCTCTTGAAGGCCCAAAAATATTGATGTACACTGACTCTTGCATTTCATAGACCTACAGTTTCTCTACAAGATTTAACCCCCAGTTTGTAGCTTTCATGGTCAGAGCCTCCACCTCCTAGCTTTTCTGTCATGGCCGCATACTTATTGTCTCCATTTTGGTTTTCTACAAAGAGTCCTGTGAAATTCCAACTCTGCCTCCTTTCTTCACATTTACTTTCTTTGGATTACGAGTCCAGCAGGAACAAATTTCTATCAGTGTATGGCCAGCTTAAGTAGGATAATAATCTGCAGCCATCAATGTATTCTGACAGTGGTGTGTTCCACTGTCAGAATACAATGTCCCTGCAGGTGGATTCCTCCAACCACCTTGTTTGTGTTGATGGAGGAAACTAACAGGAAGAGCAAATGTGGTGCTGAGCAGAAAAAATTATGAGCTGTGTGGTAGAAATGGAAAGCAGTACCCTTTCACATTTTGGTTTTAGCTTTGACCAGTTCAGCCCCAGTTCATATGTATATGGCAGCACTGCTACTCAGTACAAGGTTAGTGCATAAGAAAATGCCTAGTTGCTGGTTATTTCTGTGGGTACTAGCATGTGTTATGAAACCCGAGGTTTGATTTCTCTTTCTTGTTCACAGCAAGTATATTTGGGAATCTTTTACTCCGACCTCATCCTGATGAACCAAAAGCCAGCAACTTAGAGAAGAGGAAATGCCAGGAGTTTGTTCAGCAGTTTCTCATGCACAGAGAGGATCCTTGAATTGCCTCTTGTCTGGGCATCAGCAGACTTTCAGAAGCCGTGCCAAGGTTTTGTGCCATTGAGCCATCTTTTCCATAATTTTTACAGCTATAAGTGTAAAAAAAACCCTACATTTCATAACTGAGAAAAGATTTATTGATATTTTTGACTGATGCCACCGTGCCTTAAATGTACTCTGTTACCCATTTAATGGCCTTTAATGTGGTTGAATCATATGTTCTAATATCTCATAGCACCATGATGGTCCAAAATTGTAACTCAACCAAGACTGTGTGATTGCGTAGAGAACCTGATTAGTTTAGGTTTTATTGCTGTCTGCTGAGTACTTCTGCCTTCTAGGTGTCAACATTGTCATATAAACAGGATTCTCAAACTGGGTGCATAGAGCAATAAAAACCTGACAAAGGTTTTAACCTTACGTGCTCTACTCAGCTTCAACATTTAGCTTCATTTTCTTTCCTGGAAACATATTGTCCCTGGAACAGGAAATGAGATAATCTCCCCAATGGGGCCACAGAGAACATAAAAAACTGTCCAAGGTTCTAAGCTTCCCCTTTAAATCCAAGAATGAAGAAAAGGAGTTTTTCATGGAAACTTTAAATTCTTTCACTTTCCTGGGAATAATGTGTAATCACACATAGGCCAAATTTCTCATTGTTATTTACGCTGGATATAACTGACTGAATGTTGTCCAGTGCATAGATAAAATATTTTTTTCTCGATCATTGTTACTGTAAAATTTTATGTAAAAAGTGAACTATTGTATTTTTTTCTATTGGTAAGGAATTTTAAACTGCTGTGTCGCAATTTAAAATAATGTGCATATATTTTCTACTTTGTACTTATTCTCCAGAGATGAGTTTTTTAAACTAATATTTAATGTTTTGTATTAATGCAAATGGATAAATATATTTTAAATACATTTGGGGTTAGCTATAGACACTAATTAAAAAAAATAAAAACCTTTTTTTTGTTTTATGTGTATTCTGTGTCAGACAAATACAGTTTACTATGTCTGCATGCCTACTTGTCCTTTGCTTTTGTTCTGATCTCAAATCAAATGGTGTTTTTGGTAATACTCCCTAACAAAACAGACTTGGGTTTGCAGTGGTTACGTTTCAAACCTAATTCACAGGATAACTACTGATGTACAACTCAAAATATGTATGTTACATATGTTATGTATGGTATATATCTTTAAAGTACCCAAGCTACAATTCCACCTGTATATTTTTGTGTGATATGTTAAATGAAACTCATCCTTGCTGCATCTTTGGTGTTATTTCCAGCAAAACACACCTGTCATTTGGATGAACATGTAAACTCCTAATATGCATAATATGTAAAATGAAGTATGACTGTAGCCCAATTCATATTATCTGTATTGGTTTTTATTAGGAGGAGTTTCTACTGCTTTTACCAGTGATATTGCCTAAAGCGGTAGTAAAGTCCATAAAAAATTGGGCCCCCAATGTCAGACTTACCTTAAAACAAATCCCTCCAGTGGCACCCGTCCTTCTTTCCGAGTTTGTGGACTTTGGCCGTTTGGCTGGGCCATGATGACGTCACTCCTGCACATGGGGTCACAGTCGCAGCACATCGCTCTGAATTGACGGCATACCGCTGTGTGCCATCCATTCAGAACACAGTGTGCATGCACCGATGATGTCATCAGCCTCTACAAATGTGAATATTTCCTAAACGGTAGGAGATATTCACTGTACCCGCAGATAAGCCTTATTATAGGCCATTAGCTCTCCAAAAATGTTGTCTGATCCCTGAATGGGTTTCTTGCAGACTTACAGATATGATTATATGTACCATTTTTCCAACATTTTTTTTTTTTAAATATATATAACCTCATATCTTCTGATACTAGCCACTATTCTTATATTATTTTATATTAATAAAGCATTAACATTTTGCACAGAGCTTTACAGACAGTACAATTACAATTCAAGACAGGACAGGGTCCTGCTCTCTTCGGTCCTCTCAAGACCTCCTGCTCTCTAGCTCCCTCATCATCTCCTCCCTTGCTCGTCTCCAAGACTTCTCATGTAATATTTCCCATGTAATGTGACTCATGTAGTGTGTCGCATGTAATGTTCTTCATGTAAGTGTGCCCCATAATCTGCCTTGCTGTGTGCCATGTAATGTGCCTTCCTCCCACGTTATTTTCCCTGCCCCCCCCCCCCTTTCCTCTGTACACTGTTTATCTCAAGTTGGACCCAGAATCAAGCAAGTTGCACATTAAATACAGTGGTACAGTGGGGATCGAAAGTTTGGGCACCACAGCTAAAAATTTGTATTAATGTGCATAAAGAAGCCAAGGAAAGATGGAAAAATCTCCAAAAGGCATCAAATTACAGATTAGACATTCTTATAATATGTCAACAAAAGTTAGATTTTATTTCCATCATTTACACTTTCAAAATAACAGAAAACAAAAAAATGGCGTCTGCAAAAGTTTGGGCACCCTGCAGAGTTAATATCTTGTACTGCCCCCTTTGGCAAGTATCACAGCTTGTAAACGCTTTTTGTAGCCAGCCAAGAGTCTTTCAATTCTTGTTTGAGGTATCTTTGCCCATTCTTCCTTACAAAAGTCTTCCAGTTCTTTGAGATTTCTGGGCTGTCTGTCACGCACTGCTCTTTTAAGGTCTATCCATAGATTTTCAATTATGTTGAGGTCAGGAGATTGTGAAGGCTATGGCAAAACCTTCAGTTTACGCCTCTTGATGTAATCCCCCGTGGATTTCGAGGTGTGTTTTAGGATCATTATCCATTTGTAGAAGCTATCCTCTCTTTAGCTTCAGCTTTTTCACAGATGGCATCAAGTTACCATCCAAAATTTGCTGAAATTTTATTGAATCCATTTTTCCTTCTACTCGTGAGATGTTCCCTGTGCCACTGGCTGCAACACAACCCCAAAGCATGATTGATCCAACCCCATGCTTAACAGTTGGACAGAGGTTCTTTTAATTAAATTCTGTGCCCCTTCTTCTACAAACGTACCTTTGCTCATTCCGGCCAAAAAGTTCAATTTTAACCTCATCGGTCCACAGAACTTGTTTCCAAAATGCATCAGGCTTGTCTATATATTCATTTGCAAATAATGATTTGTGTGGTGAGGATGTAGAAGAGGTTTTCTTCTGATGACTCTCCCATGAAGACCATATTTGTACAAGTATCTCTTTATAGTGGAATAGTGTACCACAACTCCAGTGTCTGCCAGATATTTCTGGAGGGATCGTGCAGTCAAACGTGGGTTTTGAATTGTTTTTCTCACAATCCTGCGAGCTGTTCTGTCTGATATTTTTCTTGGTCTTCCAGATCTTGCTTTAACTTCCACTGTTCCTGATGACTGTCATCTCTTAATTACATTCCGAACAGAGGATATTGACATCTGAAAACGCTTTGCTATCTTCTTATAGCCTTCTCCAGCTTTGTGAGCGTCAACTATTTTCAGTTTCATTTTTCTAGACAACTGCTTAGAAGAGCCCATGGTGCTGATTGTTGGGGCAAGGTCAGATGAGTCTGGGCATTTAAAACCTTTGAGATTGACATCACCTGGTCTTCCCAGACAATGATTGAGAACAATCCATGACACTGGCAGGTCTCAGCTTTGCAAAGGGGGCAGTGCATGCTATAAATTCTGCAGGGTGCCCAAACTTTTGCAGACACCATTTTTTTGTTTTCTGTTATTTTGAAAGTGTAAATGATGGAAATAAAATCTAACTTTTGTTGACATATTATAAGATTGTCTAATCTGTAATTTGATGCCTTTTGGAGATTTTTCCATCTTTCCTTGGCTTCTTTATGCACATTAATACAAATTTTTAGCTGGGGTGCCCACACTTTTGATCCCCACTGTAGGTACATTTTAATATTGATTCCATTATTTAATGATATTTCTAAAAATAACTTATGAAACAGCTCGCTGATCATACCAATGTTCTGTGAGCTGTAGATGTGAACATTGTTTCAGGGGTTCCCTGAGATCTCAAAATTTTTGCTAAGGGTTCCTCCACAGTAAAAAGGTTGAGAAACCCTGCATTAGACAGAATTTAAATTAAACAGGATCTGAACTCTGAAAGCTTTGCTCAGAAAAGTCAGGTAGAGGGGAAAAGGACTATTAACCAGCATTTCTTATGGTCTGCCTGTGACTAGCCTTTTCCCATTGTTTACAGTGCCTTGAAAAACTATTCACACCCCTTGAAATTTTCCACATTTTGTCATGTTACAACCAAAAACATAAATGTATTTTATTGTGATTTTATGTGATAGACCAACACAAAGTGACACAATTGTCAAGTGGAAGGAAAATGATAAATGGTTTTCAAAATGTTTTACAAATATCTGAAAAGTGTGGCGTGCATTTGTATTCAGCCCCCTTTACTCTGATACCCCTAACTAATATCTAGTGGAACCAATTGCCTTCAAAAGTCACCTAATTAGTAAATAGCGTCCACCTGTGTGTAATTTAATCTCAGTATAAATACAGCTGTTCTGAGTGCTCAGAGGTTTGTTAGAGATCATTTTGAGCATACAGCATCATGAAGGCCAGGGAACGCACCAGACAGGTCAAGGATAGAGTTGTGGAGACGTTTAAAGAAGGGTTAAGTTATAAAAAAAAAATCCCAATATTTGAACACCTTAAGGAGCATTGTTCAATCCATCATCTGAAAATGGAAACCATATGGCACAACTGCAAACCTACCAAGACATTACCATCCACATAAATTGACAGGCTGGGCAAGGAGAGCATTAATCAAAGGAGCAGCCAAGAGGCCCATGGTAACTCTGGAGGAGCTGCAGAGACCCACAGCTAAGGTGGGAAAATATTTCCACAGGACAACTATTAGTCATGCACTCCACAAATCTGACCTGTATGGAAGAGTGGCAAGAAGAAAACTGTTGTTGAAAGAAGTCCTGTTTGCAGTTTGCGAGAAGCCATGTGGGGGACACAGCAAACGTGGAAGAAGGTGCTCTGGTCAGATCAGACCAAAATTGAAATTTTTAGCATAAAAGCAAAACACAATGTGTGGCGAATAACTAGCACTGCACATCACCCTCAACACACCATCCCCACCATGAAACGTGGTGGCAGCATCATGTGGGGTTGCTTTTCTTCAGCAGGGACAGGAAAGCTGGTCAGAGTTGATGGGAATATGGATGGAGCCAAATACAGGGCAATCTTAGAAGAAAAGTCTGCAAAGTACTTGAGACTGGGGTGGAGGTTCACCTTTCAGCAGGACAATGACCCTAAACATACAGCCAGAGTTACAATGGAATGATTTACATCAAAGCATATTCATGTGTTAGAATGGCCCAGTCAAAGTCCAGACCTAAATCCAATTGAGAATCTGTGGCAAGACTTAAAAATTGCTGTTCACAGACGCTCTCCATTTAATCTGACAGAGCTTGAGCTATTTTGCAAAGAAGAATGGGCAACAATTTCAAAATACTTGCAGCTGGAATTGTAGCGAAAGGTGGTTCTACAAAATATTGACTCAGGGGGGCCGAATACAATGCATTTCATATATTTATTTGTAAAAAAAATTGAAAACCATTTTATCATTTTCTTTCCACTTCAAAATTATGTTCCACTTTGTGTTGGTCTATCACATAAAATCCCAATAAAATACATTTACATTTTTGAAGGTAACACGACAAAATGTGGGAAGTTTCAAGAAGTATGAACACTTTTTCAAGGCACTGTATATAACCATATGTACATTTGTGCATTTATCCATTGTAAGATTTTTTTTATGTTTTGCAAATAAAGGTAGCGCCCGAGTCATTTTCTTCTTTACAATCTACAGTATTCAGGTATTACGAACAGAAGTAGGCCCTATCTACACTGCAAGGAAGGTAGGGAAGAAAGCAGATGGATGGGGGGCTTATGGGGGAAGGCATATCAAGGAGTATGAAAGTTGGATAGCCAAGGAGAAAAGAGGGTTGGGGCTAAACAGAAACTGTAAGATCAGTAACAGAAAACAAATAACCTTGAGTTGTTCAGGTTAGTAGCAAAATGTATGAGATGAAGACTAGTTCAGGGAAGTTTTCCTCCACCTTTGTGTCAGTAAGATACTAGAAGGGCAGAGGACCCCCCCCCCCCCCACACCCCATAAGCTAAAAAAGAAAGATGGTGAAGCCAAGTGGCCCAGATGACTTACAATGCCTTGTTATGTGATGTGGGGAGGCTGTCATCCTGGGAGAGACTAGGCAGATTCCTTCCTTTAGCAAGAACAATAGTGAGCAACACAGTAGTGCCATCACTAAGGGTCCATTCACACCAGCTACTGCTTTATATTGCAATGGCTGGTGTGCGGTGAAGTCCTATGAGATCATCACAGTGTACTGCCCTGTTCCTTTTTTTTTTAATGAACTTTATTGAAATGTCAGATATTTCATACAGTTCAATTGGCCACCACACAGTGCTGATGCCTGCACACCACCACAATGCAGTGGTGTGAACTGGGCACACAGGAAACAAGGCATTTTGTCTTGTCATGCTGTGGGACTGTGCTGGACAAACCGCCCAGTCCCAACGCATCTGGTGTGAATAGACCCTAAATCTCCTAAGATTGGCAGCAGTCATACAGCTATTGGGAAATGTACTGCTATTTAAAAGGTAATTTTTCATTGTACTGTTTAACCACAATAAACATTTCTAAATTTTCTCTATAACATAGCAGTTCTTTTAATTTCCTTATTAAAGGTTCAAATATTTGTATTTCAGCTGTGTGTTGTGCTGTTAATCCAGAGCACCACTCTAAAGAGGTTCTCCTTCACTCTATTATTTGGAAAGCTCTATTCAGTGTAAAATACTAGTAAGGTTAGCGCTTTTCACATCCCTGCCAGTCACTTGTTAGAACAAAGCTACCAAGTATCCCAACTTTTTCCAGCACAATACAGCACACATGGGTTTTTCCAGGGCAGGCTGAGTCATGCAAGAAAAAAACGTTGAATGGTTCTAAGTAGTGGTAGCCATGGGCAGCAACATTATGTTTATTTTTACAGTGCGTGCCAGAAAAGACATTTTTACAGAGATGTTTTGTTGTAACTGTTTATACACATTGTAGATGTTTTTCTATTTGTTTTAACCGTTTTCTGCCACTGTAATGCATATATACAGTGGCAGGGCAGGTGCATCTTAACACTTATACTGTCACACATATACTTCCATGGGAGCTAAGGCTCTGACCAAGCATGTGACTGGTATGAGAGCCAATCACAGTGATCACATAATAGGGAAGCTGCCCCCTGGCAATAACACAGCTTAAAGGTATGCCAGGAGGCAGCGGGAAGAGGTTAAAGACTTATCCCGTGATATTAACTTTTCTGCAAAAAAAACATGGAAAACTCTTCCCTCCATCCCACTTTTAAAGCCATTGCAGGACATTGACAGGTTATTATTTTAAACATATAGTGGAGACTGGAAGAAAAAGTAACAGACACTACGTCCCAAATAGTAATTAGGAACAGTACAGAGAACACAGAGGGACTTTTCAGGTGCCAAAATTATACAAATATAAATAAAAGTATAGACAATTTTTGAGGTATTATAAAAGCACATTAAAAACGTGTTCAATTACCAGTAAGTCTGTTTTCAGCCTTGGTCAATTCAGTATCTGCCAGACGTTGTGCAGTGGGGTGGCAAAATGAAACACATCCACATCCAAGAACCAAAGATGTTTTAGTCAATTTCTGAAAGCTTTGTCAGCAAACAGATTTTGTGTCTTTATTTACAGGCCCTGCAACTCACTACCATGCCAGAACCAGTGTTCCAGCAATACTTTCCCAAAAGGATGAGCCTGGACATTCCATGGATCTCATTGACAGCCGCCAATGAACTCCCCATAGATGTAGTCTGGATTACCTAGATGAAAATGGAACTGTTAGAGCAGCACCTAGGCCAGAATGGAGCTGTGATCACATGTAGCTCTACGAAAGATATATAACTTTGGGCATGAATGTAATCTGGTAATTGAGGGTGGAGATGCTGAAGAGATGCCCTGCACACTTAGGTCCACCTAAAGAGATAAGGCAACTGCTGTGTGCTTTGGAAGCAATGACGGACCCTGATGCATGCTCTGTAGATATTTGGGGAAAAGCTGGCATTGTTAGGTTTCCCTTTGGAATGGAGGTTGTGGTACCACCTAATCAAGGCATCATTTTCCTTGTGGAATCTTTGCCCGCAGAAGTTGCGCCATTTTGTTGACAGAGCCCTTACAGTGGTCCAGCATGGTATGGTACTAGTTAGAATCTATAACACCCAAATCTTCTACTCCACCTGCTTCCTGGAACACCAACAGCAGAACTGGTCCTAATCGGGGATGTAATTGCCCCAAAATGGGGCACATACAACTCAGATTCCTGGTCATTGCTACATAGCAACAGTGAATAAACTGGAAGTGGGCAGGGGTGCAAATACTGCCACTCCTACAACTAACCACCAAAGAACTAACACCCAGAAACAGCAAAAAGTCTAAGTGGGTAAGTGGTCAGAGAAGTTCTCACATGCGTTTATGACCTGGGCTATTGTAATGGGACTGAACAGGAAAGAGCCCTCCCTTCTGGGGAACATGGTCAGACTTTGTGTAAACAGAAAAAAATTTATTTTCCAAAAATGTGTGGCAAATAATAAAATCTTCCATGGACTCAATATGACTCTCAGAAGATTCCTTGGGGTGTCTACTTTCCAAAAGGGGTCTCTAGATAATTAGCCGCTAGGATTGCTTTTAGAAGAAAGCTGACCGCCTGCAGAAAAAAACAATACTGCGATGTTACCTGTAGCTGCAGGCAGCATCTCAGTATTACTGCTGACATACCACTATGTTGCTGGTCGTTGTTGGGCATACATGTGTAGCACCCTCCTAAATAGTTGCTAGGTTTAGATAGATTTAGTTTGTGTTTTGATAGGTAAACTTAGTTGTCACACTTTAGTCAGTGTGGTTATAATTGTTGCTAGGTAAAAGCATAACTTGCACACTGTAATTAGTGTTGTTGAGTTCTGCGAGTTAGGTCTGTTCAGTTGTTCAGCTACTGCCAACCTGATAGCTCCTTCTGCCTCCAGAAAGCTTGAGAGGTTTCTGGATGATAGGTGTGGAACTATGCAGATGGCAGCATGAATATTGATACAGCCCTGGCCTATCCCAGAGAGAGGCTCTGATGGCATGCTGAGTAACTATTTATTCAGTGAGCACACTGAGTTCTGGGTCTTTTCTGTATAGGATTGTTGCAGCCTGGAGAGGGCATGCTGCCTTTCCAGGTAATGCTCCTAGATCTACTGCCGTTGGCCTCAGGTGGGCGACCTAAGGGCCTGATTGCTGAGACCCGGGTTCTGCTAAAGCTAACTGAGAGGCCATCTATTGAAGATCTGGTCTGGTAGCATGGAGGAAGGCAACCATCTGCTTTTGGGCCTTATGAGTGCAGACACCCTTAAAGGATCTTAGAGACTGTGTACTGCCAGTCTAGCTAATGTAGAAATATAATTTCTACCAAAAACAGTGATTGATCAGGTTAGTGATGTCTGACTGCTATTATTTTGAACACAACTGTATGCATTTTGGGATCAACACCCTGCTTCTGTCAGAATAAACAGATCAGTGCTGCAGCTGATTGGCGTTCCTGCAAAGCAAACAACAACAGTTAAAGCGGAGTTCCACCTGAAAAAAAAAAATAAAAGTCATCAGCTACAAAAACTGTAGCTGCTGACTTTTAAAATACTGTGTACTGCCAGTCTAGCTAAAGGGGACACCGGCTGGTGTTTCAAAGAGCTTTGTCCACTTAATCTCCTTACTAAAAGGACTCTGCTCTAGTTTGATTTTACTACTGCTGCCGTAAAGTTGAAGTCTACTGTTTGTTTCAAGCACTGTCTTCATCATGGCTATCCAAAAGAATATCTAAAGTCCTCAACTGTACACAGTTCTTGTTTTTGGAGAATCCCACCTAATTCCCTCTACCCTATCCAAGTTCTCCAAAAAACCCACAAAAACAACACCCCTAGACTGATCATTGAAGAAATGTGTAAATGAGTCTATGTGCCTGGCTGTAGGGCAAAACCTTTGAGGAGGACATGGATAGTATTCCTGCAGCTCCTATGGAAGTAGCGCAACACATGTACTGTTCTTTTTTCATGCAGCCAGTGGACCGAACAGGAAAAAAACCTGAACAGATTCCTCCATTCTAAGCGATCAAAGTGGATGAATACATTTCTGCCCCCCCAAAAAAAAAAGTGAAAATAAAATGCCAAAGCATATGAGCAATCCATCCACTGACCACTCCAGGCACCTCATGCTTGGACATATACGTTCTTTTTTAACTGCAGATGAGAAATCTCCTCCTGCAGGCACTGACATACAGTTGTGTTCAAAATATTAGCAGTGTGTTGAAAAAAGTGAATAAAGCTCAAAATCCTTCTAATTGCTTTTATTTCCATACACACAAATGCATTGGGAACACTACACATTCTATTTCAAATCAAAACATGAAGAAAAATATATCAAATTTGTGTTGTTCCTCTAAAAAAATTGAAGAAAAGTGAATATTAGACTGTTCAAAAAAATAGCAGTGTTTGTATTCTTCTTTACAAACTCAAACATTCACTATATAAACTGAAAAATGTTTGAAGATTTTGCTTTCCTTTCAATCACTTAATTAATATTTAGTTGTATAAGCACTGTTTTTGAGAACTGCTGTACATCTGTGTTGCATGGAGTCAACCAACTTCTGGCACCTGTGAACAGGTATTCCAGCCCAGGATGATTGGACTACATTCCACAGTTCTTCTCTATTTCTTGGTTTTGCCTCAGAAACTGCATTTTTGATGTCACCCCACAAGTTTTCTATTGGATTAAGATTCGGGGATTGGGCTGGCCACTCCATAATGTCAATCTTGTTGGTCTGGACCCAAGATGTTGCACGTTTACTGGTGTGTTTGGGGTCGTTCTTGTTGGAACACCCATTTCAAGGGCATTTCCTCTTCAGCATAAGGCAGCATGACCTCTTCAAGTATTCTGATGTATTCAAACTGATCCGTGATCCCTGGTATGCGATAAATAGGCCCAACACCGTAGTATGAGAAATATTCCCATATCATGATGCTTGCGCAACCATGCTTCACTGTCTTCACAGTGTACTGTGGCTTGAATTCAGTGTTTGGGGGTCGTCTGTCATCAGTCCCCAAAATGTTGCGCCATTTCTCTTTAGGCCGGTCAATGTGCTCTTTGGCAAATTGTTACCTCTTCAGCACGTCTTTTTTTCAACAGTGGGACTTTGCGGGGGCTTCTTGCAGATAGCTTGGCTTCACATAGGTGTCTTCTAATTGTAACAGTACTCACAGGTTACTTTGGACCTTCTTTGATCTTCCTGGAGCTGATTGTTGGCTGAGTCCTTGGCATTTTGGCTATTCTTCTATCCATTTGAGTGGTAATTTTTTGGTTTCTTCCACATCTTTCAGGTTTTGGTTGCCATTTTAAAGCATTTGCGATCATTTTAGCTGAGCAGCCTATCGTTTCTGCACTTCTTTATATGTTTTCCCCTCTCCAATCAACTTTTTAATCAAGGTACGCTGTTCTTCTGAACAATGTCTGGAACGACCCATTTTCCTCAGAATTTCAGAGAGAAGTGCATTGTAACCAGCATGTACAACATTTGCTGCCTTCCTTCCTTAAATAAGGGCAATAATTGGCACCTGTTTTTCAAAGAATGAATGACCTCACTAATAGAACTCCACACTGCTATTATTTTGAACATACCTCTTTCAATTAGTGATTCAATTACACAGAATCAGTAGCATGCATGTCATGACTGTTGGGTCTGTTGGATTTTTATTACTCTACTACACCTGCTAGTAAATTATTTGCCATGTAGAAATATAATTTCTACCAAAAACAGTGATTGATCAGGTTAGTGATGTCTGACTGCTATTATTTTGAACACAACTGTATGCATTTTGGGATCAACACCCTGCTTCTGTCAGAATAAACAGATCAGTGCTGCAGCTGATTGGCGTTCCTGCAAAGCAAACAACAACAGTTAAAGCGGAGTTCCACCTGAAAAAAAAAAATAAAAGTCATCAGTGGTAGCGGGTACCTGTCAAATTCAGGTACCCGTTTCCCCCCCCCCCCCGCTCCCCAAAGGTGCCAATCCTTAACGGGGAGCAGGGGACAAAGGCTTAAAGCGGAACTTCCCCTTTTGGGTAATAACATAAACTTAATAAAACTTTTTTGCTTTGTAAAATTTTTTTTTTTAACGTTTTTGTAACTTATCAGAATCGTAACCGTAAACTTTCCAGCTTTTGATTGTAGGGTCTCTCGAAATATGATAGTTTCTTGACTAATATCTTTTGAGACCCTTGTGTGTGAATTGTGTGTCCTAGACTGTGCTGTGCTGTACCCTATACTAATGCCTCACTAGTGTGTGGTAGTGATGGAAGCAGTCCTTTATGCAGAGACCAGGTTGGCCAGGGCAGGAGGGACAGAAAAAATGGGTGTCTTGTCTTATTCCGCGTCTAGTACAGCCTTTTTTGGAGTGATTTCTGGGTTGGAGTAACAGGGAGGACATCAGGAAAAGGCCTCTCATGCAGCCGGATCACTGAATCTGGATTTGGGGCTTGGGCCACAGCACCTTCTGGATACAAAAGGGTCATGGTGATCGCTTCCTTTTGCTTTGTAAATCACAAACATTATTATTTATAGCATATATAGCCAATTGAATTAAATAAACAGACACATTTTTTGTACCAGTGTCTAACGCTGCAGGACACTAAATACAGCTTCATCATTTGATCATTGAAGTGTACGCCTCCCATCCAAAGATAGTTGTGGACACAGAGAGACTTTTCAATGACACCAGATGCAAATTTCAAATGTCCTATGTGCATGAATGGAAGACAGGACAAAAATATCTTTTCTATCCTTCCAGTTCACTGCGAGAAGGTCTTCATTGGGCAAGCAGGCTTTCTCTCCCTAAGTTTGTTGTTTATGAGTCATTTACGAGGGAGTCTATGAGCCATTGGGGGAAACCTCTGCGATTAGGTCGCATGGTGCCACAGCAGCCAATTCCAAGATTGAATAAGTGTCTTAAAAAGTGACAAGCCCCACACTATCTTGCAACTGAACTGCTCCCCATGTAATCTGGGTAGTTGGGGGACTCTACTTCACTGTCCTTTACCTCATACTGTGATACTGAGATACTGTGTCAGGAAAGGACTCAGTACTGGTGGTGGGACTCACCTGCCGTGTGGGCTGCAGTACCAGGGCTGATCAGCGGGTGCTCTCAGCAGCCAGAAGCTCACTCCTGCAATCAGCCAACACCTGGGGCTGATTGCAGGAGGTGTATTTAAGGAATGGCCAGACCTGCAGTCAGGGCCTTGGTGTATGTTTCCCATGAGCCCCTGTACCTGGTATCCTGTGTTCCTGCCTATCTGCCTAGTTGCTGACTTGCTTTGATCCTGACCTCTGCTGACCGTCTCCTGTTGAACCCCTTGCTTGCCTGACCATCCTTCTGCCTGATCCTCTGTACCGCGCTTCCCGTGAGTTACTGAACCCGGCTTGTGACCCTGACTATTTTCTGCCTGCTCCTCTGGTACCACACTGCCCGCACGTTGCTAACCTGGCCTGCCTGACTACGCCTGACGCTACCCAGACGATCCATCCATCCCGCATGGATCCAGTCACTACTGTCCAAACCTGCCAGCCCCTTCATATCAGGCTTTCCCCCGGTACATACCCTCAGCGGACCCCTCTACCACAGTTGGGTGCACTCAGGGGCCGCGACCTGGTCTCAGTTCTGCGCCAAGTCCATCCCCACCATCAGGGGCTCTGGTGAAAAGGCAGACTGGGGCTTAGACTCCGCGCCCTGGGGAATCCTGTTCTGTGGGTCACTAGAGATCCCGCCGGGCGGTTCCTGACAGTACCTTATGGCCCGCCTGACCATTCCACCTCTCCAGCCCTGACTACGCCTGTGTTCCTGAAGCCTGCTACTCCCCTGTGTCAGTCCACACATTTCTGGTCACACCCGGATCCCTGACACTGTTTGACTGCAAGGTGGCCAGTGAAATGTATGAGGGACTCATCTACATGCATGAAGTGCATTGTCTCATATCTTTTCCTGGCCATTGCAGTAGAGAACATTTTCATATGATGAATTGGGTCTGTGGATCAATGTGACCACAATTCATTCTTTTTTGTAATGTCCTTGTTAAGAATTAGGTCCAGAAAAGTTTTAATTTCAGAAACCGTGACAGGTTTCCACGTGTATGGTCTGGCAAGAGTTTAATTTGGTTCTGGCAGGGATGTACTCTACAGATTGTTTGGTCCACAATCAGTTGATACAGATCTTCCGTGAAAAACAGCTAAAAAAATCAAGGGTTATTTAATTTGCTATTTCCACCTGAATTCCGGGTTGGCTGTGAATGAGGGAACAACAGGTGCTGCTGGATCTGGGGCTGCCAATCAGAATTTGCAAGCACATCTGATAGGACACTATGGGCTGTACAAGCTCATAGTACAATTCCTGGTGGCTGCGGGACACTACTAGTGCTAGCCACCTCACAAGCTTGGATTGCATTTCTGGGACTTGCCAAATCACCATGAGATACTGCAGTGCTGGTGTGTAAAGGGCCAGAATGTACTAGGCCATTGGCGCTTGCTAAAAGGTAGTGCAGCACTAGTACTGGCACGCTGGTGCATGTGAGAAGAATCCTGTGTTCTTAGCACTTCAAGTACCTGGGGTAAGGTACTCCTGATCTTAACAGGAGACTTCTTCTCCATCAACTTCTGCAAAAGTGACTGCAGAGCTCTATCTCAGTCTTCCAAAGCTTGTGTTCACTGTGCAGAGGAAACTCCATAAGCAAAAACATTCACATGTGAGCTGCATTTGCCAAACCACTAATGATCAATATTAATGCTCAGAAGAAGAGAGACTGGCGCAACACCCATAAATTGTGGAATGTCGATCAATGAAAGACTGTAATATAGTCTAATGAATCGAGCTTCACACTGTTCCCAACCAGCAGACATGTTTATGGCTGGTGAACACAATCCCAAGCTTGCGACCAAAACTGTCTTGTGCCAACAGTAAAGCATGGTGGCGGCAAAATCATGGTTTGGGCATCCATATCTTGGTATTCTGCAGGCCCCATCATCACCTTGAAAGGTAGAATCACTTTTCAGCACCTATGTACAAATTTTGGCTGACCGTGTGCACCCCATGGTGCAGATTTTTCCTGAAGACAACGCCATTTACCAAGACAATAATGCTCCAATTTACACAGCTGATTTTGTCAAATAGTGATTTGACAAGCATGCAGGCGAATTCTCACACCTTCCCTGGGTGCTGCAGTTGCTGGATCTCAGTATCATAGATCCACTATGGGTAATTTTGGAGAACAAGGTTTGGGCTCATTTTCCGCGTCTGGAACCTCTGTGAGTACTGGAACGATTTTTGCATGAAGAGTGCTCCTATTTATACAGTTGGTTTTGTCAAATCGTGGTTTGACGAGCAGGCAGGCGAATTCTCACACCTTCCCTGGGTGCCGCAGTCACTGGACTGCAATATCATAGAGCCACTATGGGTAATTTTGGAGAACAAGGTTTGGGCTCATTTTCTGCCTGTGGAATCTCTTCGAGTACTGGAATGATTTTTGCATGAAGAGTGCTCCTATTTATACAGTCAGTTTTGTCAAATCGTGGTTTGACGAGCAGGCAGGCGAATTCTCACACTTTCCCTGGGTGCCGCAGTCACTGGACCGCAATATCATAGAGCCACTATGGGTAATTTTGGAGAACAAGGTTTGGGCTCATTTTCTGCCCTTGGAATCTCTGCGAGTACTGGAACGATTTTTGCATGAAGAGTGCTCCTATTTCTACAGTTGGGTTTGTCAAATCGTGGTTTGACGAGCATGCAGACAAATTCTCACACCTTCCCTGGGCGCCGCAGTCACTGGATCGCAATATCAGAGAACCACTATGGGGAGTTTTGGAGAACAACGTTTGGGCTCATTTTCCGCGTCTGGAATCTCTGTGAGTACTGGAACGATTTTTGCATGAAGAGTGCTCCTATTTATACAGTTGGTTTTGTCAAATCGTGGTTTGGCGAGCATGCAGACAAATTCTCACACCTTCCCTGGGCGCCGCAGTCACTGGATCGCAATATCAGAGAACCACTATGGGGAGTTTTGGAGAACAAGGTTTGGGCTCATTTTCCGCGTCTGGAAACTCTGTGAGTACTGGAACGATTTTTGCATGAAGAGTGCTCCTATTTATACAGTTGGTTTTGTCAAATCGTGGTTTGCCGAGCAGGCAGGCGAATTCTCACACCTTCCCTGGGTGTCGCAGTTGCTGGATCTCAGTATCATAGATCCACTATGGGTAATTTTGGAGAACAAGGTTTGGGCTCGTTTTCTGCCTGTGGAATCTCTGCGAGTACTGGAACGATTTTTGCACAAAGAGTGCTCCGATTCACACAGCTGGATTTGTCAAATTCTGGTTTGACGAGCATTCAGACGAATTCTCACACCTTCCCTGGGAACCACAATCACCGGACCTCAAAATCATAGAGCCACTAGTACTTGTCTGTTAATTCACCAGATTTTTTTTATTTATATATAAATATATATATATTTGTAATATATTTATATAAAACATATAAAAAAATATATATATATATATAAATAAATAAATCCGGTGAATTAGCAGACAAGTACCGAGCCACTATGGGGAATTTTAGAGAACAAAGTCTGGGCTCGTTTTCTGCCTCTGGAATCTGTGTGAGTACTGGAATGATTTTTGCATAAAGACTGGTATCGGATTTCATTATCCACCATCCAAGACTTATATTTGACGATTCCGAAGAGAATTCAGGCCATCTTGGATGCCAAAGGCGGTCCAACACCATAGTGGGAAACAATTTTGTTCTTTTATCTGTCATTTCCATCATTTTGTCCCACTCCTGTAAGTAAGGCGCTAATCTTCATCTGTTGCACAGTGTAGCCCTTCTCTAGGCGTGTGAGCAACGTGTGCATGTATGAGGTGATTCTTGTGCGCGTTCACGAGCAGAAAGCATCCGCTTATTGCGTAAGGTGCCTGTTCTACAAAAAAATCAACAGAGGGCGCTCTGGTCGCATGTCACGGCCTATTCGTCACTGCAAGCACCATCCTGTTGCCAGAGAAACGACTCCTGTCACATGCTGCGTTTCTTCCCACATTCTCACGCTCTTCCGTCACGTGACCTCTCCGGATTGCTCGCTTTCTGGCAGTATGTCCCTTCCTGCTCTCCGTCTCTGCCGATGCTCAGGTGAAGGAAGCGGATCAGGAAGTGGCGCTGTTCGGGCATGAGTTGAGGGCAGCAGGCCGGAGATTAGTGGCAGGTTCGGGGTGCTTTCTGTTGGGGGAACTTCTTCTGTGCAGTCCGTTTGGCCCATGCTTAGTCCTGGCGCTGTGTATGGAGGAGAGAGGCTTTCGTGTGGACTGAGGAGTGTGTTGTGTGCTATCCCTTTCCTTCTCGAGGGGGCAGGGAGCCCAAGGGACTGCTGACAAAGTGCCCCCTTCATTGTGCTCCGAAGACTGGACCGTCAGCCTGCACTATGTCCAGTAGCAGAGTCTTGGTGGTGGCTTGTCACACTGTCCCTGCCTGGCAGCTACATGGCAGACAATTGTGTTCGATGAAGGAAAAGGGGAAACACTGTGCTAAGTTCAGCTACAGATAATTGGACAAGTCAATCAAGACGAAAGGAAACCTAATTCTAGTTCATCACGACCCATACATGTATTGTGTGGGGAAAACCTGATCTGATTCTAGAAAACTTTTTTTATTTTGTAAACATGACAGCAGAAGGCATCTGGATGTGAGATTATTTAACACCGCTACATTCCTTCCCATTTTTTCCCCCTTTTTTTTTTCCTTGGAGTTAGACGTATTTATCTGGACACGTTGACTTTTTATTTTTTCCGTGGGGGGGGGGGGGAGGGGGGGGAGTTTCATCTATGTTGCCCCATGAACATGTGGTGGTGCGTTTTTTATCTTTCTTAACCTGAGATGGTTCATCTTTGGCAGATGGAGAAGTGTCATTGACTTGTTGAATCAATCATGGGGGAGAATAGTCCGGAGTTGGCTCTGATTTCAATGGAGGAGGATGGGTTGTGTTCAGAGGACAAGATGAGGAAGTGGTTTTTGGAGAAGGGAGGACGGGAATCGGGCACTGTATATGACACCACCACCGTGCTTATAGAGCAGGACCAGCAGCTGTCCGAGGAAGACGAAGATGAGGACGACGATGATGCCAATGTGGGAACTAACTTGCCTTTCTTGGACGCTGCCAATGAAGAAGGACTCCTGCTTATGTCTGAACAGGATGCTATGTCGCAAGGATATGTTCAGCACATTATTTCTCCAGACCAGATTCATCTTACCATTAATCCTGGTTCTACGCCCATGCCAAGGAATATTGAAGGGGCGACTCTTACGCTACATTCTGAATGCCCAGAGACCAAACAAAAAGAGGTGGGTTGAATCCAGAAGAGATGAGCTAGAAAACTTTGAATAAGAGTCAGTAGTGTTGATTGACTAAAGGCAAATAGACTGTTCACTTTTCAAGGTTCAAAGGTTAGAGAATGTGGTGAAACTCTGCTCATCATCCAGTCATGTGCAAGCACTTTACTTGCACATGATTGGGTAGTCTTTGCAAAGTGCATGCTTTCCATATTCACTAAGCTAAGGGAAAATTCCCTTGCAAAGTGAGCAGCCTGTCTGCTGTTAGGAAGTCAGTCGTTGGTTTCAAAGGTTAGAAAATGTGGTGAAGCTCTGCTCATCATCCAGTCGTGTGCAAGCATTTTACTTGCACATGATTGGGTAGTCTTTGCAAAGTGCATGTTTTCCATATTCACTAAGCTAAGGGAAAATTCCTTTGCAAAGTGAGCAGCCTATCTGCTGTTAGTAAATCAGTCATTGGTTTGAAAGGTTAGTGAATGTGGTGAAGCTCTGCTCATCATCCAGTCGTGTGCAAGCATTTTACTTGCACATGATTGGGTAGTCTATGCAAAGTGCATGCTTTCCATATTCACTAAGCTAAGGGAAAATTCCTTTGCAAAGTGAGCAGCCTATCTGCTGTTAGTAAATCAGTCATTGGTTTGAAAGGTTAGAGAATGTGGTGAAGCTCTGCTCATCATCCAATCGTGTGCAAGCATTTTACTTGCACATGATTGGGTAGTCTATGCAAAGTGCATGCTTTCCATATTCACTAAGCTAAGGGAAAATTCATTTGCAAAGTGAGCAGCCTATCTGCTGTTAGTAAATCAGTCGTTGGTTTCAAAGGTTAGAGAATGTGGTGAAGCTCTGCTCATCATCCAGCCGTGTGCAAGCATTTTACTTGCACTTGATTGGGTAGTTTTTGCAAAGTGCATATTTTCTATATTCACTAAGCTAAGGTAAAATTCCCTTGCAAAGTGAGCAGCCTATCTGCTGTTAGTAATTCAATCGTAATGTGTAAGGTAAAATCGTGTGGCTGACTAATGGTTTTACTGCCTTTCACCAATTCCACTCTGTGCTGCAGAGACAGTGGGGGGGGGGGTACATATGCTGCATCTGTGAAGCTTTACATTGCAGCATGGCAAAAAAGTTTCCCCAGTGTTGCATTCAGCTGCCACTACCACCCACTGAATGCGTCCATTCATCTGTGCAGCCGTGCGCAATGCAGGTGGTTGGAACACACTAATGTGAGGTTTAAGGGGTTGCAACAGGCGGGAAGAATGCAATACAGCACCTTCTCACCACTTGTCAAATGTCCTCTTCAGAGAGCAACATTAGTGTAAACTAGCCATAAAAGTGCTGTAATTGTCACTTCTAGTGCCTGCGCTTCAAGGAAAAGGAGGCAGGTTGAACCAAATTAAAATATCAGATCTAGAAAATTGCTTGGCTAGAATCAGTGGGGGTTGGTTTACTAAATTAATCAAAGCTGTTCGCTTAGCAAGATGTATGTTTACTTTGAAAAGTATTCACCTAGTAAATAAGCTGTTCACACTAAATGCCAAGTTATTTGTTAGGGAAATTAAAGCACTATTAAACCCAATACCAAAAATGTAATATATTGCAGCTTACCAATCATTAGATGCTGTGGCTGTAGTAGGAGTTTTTGATGGCTTTTTTTCCCACTCTGTTTTCACCTAGTGATCTAGCCAGTAACACACCTCATGCATTAAAGTGCCTTCACTCTGGATGAATGAGCACAGGGGGCACCGCTGAATAGCAGGATTGTCAGTCTGGCAGGAGGCGAGTGTTCGATGTACTAGCAGATTTAGATACACTAACAAATCGAAGCCAAATTCCAGCTCACACTTCATATTCAGTAACTGCAACAGTTTTTTTCCTTTTGGGATAAAGGTTTTGCATCACTAAATAAAAGCTTACCATTTTAAACACTTCTATCAGTGTTAAATGGTTTGTCTCATCCTTGTAACTGTAAGCGTGCTTGTTCTGTTGAGAAATAACATTACAGCCAGGATCTCCAGATGAAAATAGAAGAAAAAAAGCCTAAAAATGAAAACTGATACAGCCATCACATCTAAGGATTGGTAAACTGCAATATAATAAAGGTTTGCTTTTGGGTTTATTACTGGTTTAAAGTGAACAAAGAATCACCTTTTCACTAAGCTAAATGAACGTTTTGTTAGTGATATAAAAATAAACAGTCTCTAAACCCCAATATATAAACATGCCTTTACACATCAGAACCAGTGCTGGATAGATGGCATAGTAAACATGTAAAGACATTGTACAGTAATGCAGTTTAGACCAAAGATAATGATTAGGGATGAGCGCAGGTTTGATCTGAACTTAGGTACAGACTGAATCCAGAGGACACTGCTGCCAAATCAGTGCCCAGTTAGCCACAGCTCGGACATTCCCTGCCCCACAGTTGCATGTAACAAAGGACCGGAATGCTTATGACATCATACCATACTATGGCCATGATCAAATATGTGTAAAAATAGTATCAGAATCTGTGCTGGTTCACAAAAACATAAGCTGCCAGCACTAAATTCTGATACAAAGAATTGGCAAAACATAAATATAAAAGTGCGACGCTAAAAGTGCAAATACAGATAATATAAATGTGACAAAAAATCCAAAAAGTATATGTGGAATTGAATACAAAAAGTCCCAGTGTCAAAGGACACTAAAATATGTCCTTGAGTGCAATCACAAATCTTCAATTTAGATGATCAACCATATTCAAGGGATACATGTGTCACCCCACTCAGTGCTCAAGGGAGGCTTACCGGATAAATTTGACCATAATGTTATAGAATGGTCAAATTGGGCACACATATATTCTGAGGCAACCGCTCCAGCCTCCTCTACAGCCTCCAACCATGGGTTAAATGGCGTTCACCCTCTCGGCAGCACTTCTGCACGATTGCTCTGCTACATCCAGCCGTCCACCTTGGAAGGAGAGAGGAAGAGGTCCCGGGGAGAAGAGGGGGTCCCAGTCCCGGAACCGATCACAAAGCCCGCAGATCCGGAGAGCCGAGCGACAGCTGCCAACTTCTGCATGATTGCTCCGCTACATCCAGCCGTCTGACCAGGGAGCCGAGAGGAGGAGGTCCTGGTCCCAGAGCCTATCACAAAGCCCGCAGATCTGGAGAGCCGAGCAACAGCTGCCAACTTCTGCATGATTGCTCCACTACATCCAGCCGTCTTCCCAGGGAGCCGAGAGGAGGAGGTCCTGGTCTCAGAGCCAATCACAAAGCCCACAGATCCGGAGAGCCTAGCAACAGCTGCCATCCACTGTCGTTTGGCTCTCCGGATATTTGGGCTTTGTGATTGGCACCGGGACGCCCTCTGATCCCCAGGACCGCTCTCCTCCCCGAGACCTCCTCCTCTCTCCTCCCCGGGTGGACGGCTGGATGTAGCGGAGCAATCATGCAGAAATACTGCCAAGTGGGTGAACGCCATTTAACCCATGGTTGGAGGCTGTAGGGGAGGCTGGAGCGGTCGCCTCAGAATATATCTGTGCCCAAATTGACCATTCTATACAATGATGGTCAAATTTATCCGGTAAGCCTCCCTTGAGCACTGAGTGGGGTGACACGTGTATCATTTGAATATGGTTGATCATCTAAATTGAAGATTTGTGATTGCACTCAAGGACGTTTTTTAGTGTCCTTTGACACTGGGTTTTTTTTTACTCACTTCCACATATACTTTTTATAATATTTGTCACATTTATATTATCTGTACTTTGTATTTGCACTTATAGCGCCACACTTTTTTAATGCATGCTCAAATATGGCCTTGTGGATGTCACAAGCATCACTGCCCCTTTGTTACGTGTGGCTGCGATGCAGGGAATGCATTGGCTGCAGCTGATTGGGTGCTCATTTGGCAGTAGCGATAGCTTGTTTCTTGGTTCGGTCCGAATCCTAAGGTCAAACCAAAGCAATTCAACTCTAGTAATGATGAACGGTCTAAGTGTGGGAGCTTGCCATTTCTAAAGGTTGACACGTATCTAATGCAGTTATATAACGCATGTATACAGTCATCAAGAAACTACTCTGGTTATTCTTTGCGTAGTATGGACATCCTAAGATGTCCTAACTGCCCCCCTTCTAAAAATCCTGCATGATAGCTGTAAAATGTAGCCTCTGGCAGAGAAAAGTGAAAACTTAGACAACGTAGTTAACTTATAACTGAAGGCAAAACATTTTTGTTAGTGTTGGATAGTGTGGAGATGGATCAGAACCCCTATTCATTTTGCATTGCTGTCGGTGCCCCCCTCCACCCAATAGGGAGATTCACCCTCTCTATGTGTCCTCTTTTCCATTATAATTGAAAGTGACAGTAAATCCCAAATTTTGGGTTGTTCCCAGAAAAGTAATAAGAAATCTTCCAATAGGGACTCTAGTTCTGGGGACCTCAAGGGATTCCCTTAATTTGCAGGGATTTCCTCTTACTTCCTGTCTTGGCTATGGGACAAGAAGCAAAGGTAAGTTTCCCCAATGGGACACAAATTGGGGAGGGGGGCTGACAGTGTTTATAACCCTCCCTTACTCTATCCAAAGCCGGAGCACCTCTGGATTTGGGATCCATAGCGTTTACCTTATCTTGGCAGAAGAACTGTGACCTCGCCTAGGCACCACAGTTGGAAGATGAGGTAACCTTAGTACTGTTGTCACTGACTTCTGTCTCTGTCCCCTTTCAAAAGATTTACCTTCAGGTTGTGACTAATATCAGTCTTACTGGAAGAGGAAGTTAGGGGGAATCTCTCCAACAGGGACAAGCAGCAGTTGAACACTTTAGTAGAGTGGGGTAGGAGTCAATTTCTCTGAGAGGTTTTTGGAGATTTCTCCTCACTTCCACTTTAACAGCTTTGTCATTGGCACAGGAGGGGAAATCGTTCAAGAGGATCCCACAGACTGTTGTAAAAATGTCCTATACATGAGCGGTATCTTCTCCTATACCGCTGGGAGCATGGCATTCTGATCCCAGTGATTGAGCATCATAGCGATACACTCATATCTGAGCCCCAGGGATGAGAGGTCTAGATGAAAGATGGTGTGCCTCTGAGAACATTGAGCACCCAAATAAAAAAAAATTGGTAACTCTTCCCAAAAAGGCCTTAAGTTGTACCCCCTCCGCTTTTTTCCAGGGGCTTCGCACACAGATATTAGATCTTCGGAGCTGGATCTCCTAGTGTTTGTGAATTGCTGGAGGGCAGTGCCCACACACACTTATTAGATCAAGGGACCCGGATCTCCTGGTCATTGTGCATTGTTTGGAGGGCACTGATCATGTGCCAAGTTTAGTGACCATCAGAAGTGAGTGGCAGCAGCTTGTCGTCCTTGTAGCTAATGCCTCTCTCAGCCTCTGACGCTTTGGATTGGAGGATCTACATATACCTGCCACAACAAGAAAACCTTGATTTTCACCTTCTAAATCATTGTGGTTTGGCTGGTCTGACAAGTTTCAATAGCGGCGACATAGTAGGTGTTTTAGGTTGAATGAAGGCTTGAGGTCCTGCAGTAGGCTCAAGGGCCTCCAGGTCTTCCTGCCAGAACTTGTCCAGTGGGGACAGCATACGTGGCGCTTGTCTTAGTGGTGCCATGCCATATAGAAGAAAGGCAGCAAAGAGTTAGTGGTTAGTAGGTGTGGAAACAGGCATACGAGAAGCGGATAACTATTAGATGTCACCGAGCAGAATTTCTCAGGCAAGTGTCCTACTCCACTAGTGTTCAGGCCTATAGAGGTTTGAATTGTTTTTTTGCAGAATCGATATCAAAAGTCACTTTGACCAAAAATTATTTCCCCTGGCTTTTGGTGATTCATTTTCTGTCTATGTAACCTGCATGGCCAATGTGACATGCAGTGTACATTCTGGCTTCGTTTTTGGCATGCCAAGAATATAGTTAGGGCACTTTGGCAAACAAGTGTGTTTTGTATTCAGTGCATACTTGCACATAATGTCAAGAGCACATATACCATGATTGATAGATGAAGTTTGGATGCGGTTACATTTTAATTTGCCCTCATATATTGGAGAGTGAGCAGATATGCAGGCATGACTCAACAGCTTTCTGGTGGAGGCAAAATGTTTAACCACATCAACACCAGGTCTATTCTGACACTTCTCACATATATGTAAAAATCTAAATTTTTTGCTAGAAAAATTACTTGGAGCCCCCAAACATTATATTTATTTTTTAGCAGAGTCCTTAGAGAATAAAATGTTGCAGTTTTTTTTATGGAAAAAATAAATTTTAATGAATTGTATTGAACACAAACACTATATAATACCAAGTTTTTGTTAAAATATAAAGATGATGTTGCGCTGAGCAAATAGATACCTAACGTCACACTTTAAAACTGTGTATGCCAGTGAAACGATACCTACAAATCTCCATACGCGACATTTTAAACGCCTTTTACAGGTTTAGAGTTACATAGGATGTCTGGAGGTAAAATTATTGCTCTCACTGTGAGGTTCGCAACAATACCTCACGTGTGGTGCGAACACCTTTCACATATGCGTGTGGGACTTCGGATTTACGCACGAGCACAGGGGGATTAGAGCGCTTTACATTTTCTTAAATTATTATTATTTACTTTATTTAAAACCTTTTTTTACACTGTCTCTTTTAAATTCTTTTTTTTTTTTTTTCAATCAAGTTATTGCTATCACAAGGGATGAACAACATTCCTTCTGATAGCATGAGCTGTGACATGTTCTCTTTATGGAGAGGTCTCTCCTCTGGCCTCCAATGCATCTGACCAGACACAGATCAGATTGAATGGCCATTATCAGCCAGGTAAACTAAAAACCGAAACCGGAAGTGACAAAATCCTCCCACTTTTGGTTTTTCGGGTCTCTAGAAACGAGGAACAATGTGAGTTCCTCTCTCCCTGTGTAATGCAGCCGATGCCACTGCTCAGATCGGTCCCAGACTCCCCAATAAGACAGGAGAGCTGAAAGGCAATGGGGGTGGACCCCCATCCATCACCTGCAGAAGTAGTCGAGTGCCGGATAGCCACTCAGATCACTTCTTCTTTACAGGGCATTGGCTGCTTTAAATTTTGATATTGGGCTGATGCCTGCAGGTGCAGGCATCATCCAGGTATAAATACTGAAAGCCTAGGATGTTACATGACGTCTACCCGGGTGAAGTGGTTAATAATATTGCATTTGGATGGGAGATGGCATAGATAAGTGGTGCCAGCACTGTGCCACTTGTCACGGTAGTGATAAGGCCAGATTTTGTAACCTGTCCAACTGATGTCCACATTGCCAACGCATTGGTCACATAGCTTTTGGTGAAAAGTAACAGGCCACAGTCACAGTAAGAGGTACGCCTTTCACCAACTCAGCTGTTGGACTGTATCTGTGTATCCATACTGCCCAAGGATCTCAGGTGCCCATTGCTTTGCGGATGAAAGGACTATTAGTTTTTCAAAAAAAATAGCAATGCAGGGCGCTCACAGCTGATTACTTCTTTTTATTGCAGAAAATAGTTAAGTATCAAAGCTATCAAAAGATCCTGCCACCAAACACTGTTTCATATACACCCACGCTTTATCAAGGCAATAAAGAAGAGTTATCAGCTGTGCCCAACACTGCTATAGTCTTCAAAAGACTTTTACATTCAGGTAATCTCTAACCCTTATGACAATCAAAGTGTCAGGCTTAGACAAAGTAAGTAAAGCTAAGCAAGTAGGTAATTTGAATCATTTATAAATAAGGCTAGATAATCAATGACTGAGTATTTAGATTGCTGAATAAGCCCAGTTATAATTGGTTGTCTTGTTATTGGTGTATGTGTTATCACTACAGGTAGGAAGGACAAAATATCCACGGTGGGGTCATAGTCATCCAAAAAAATCTTGACTGGTTTTCTAGTCCTTCCCCACTTGATTCAAAACTAGACAAAAAAGGCTTGTCTGGTTTTTTAATTTAAATGCATTATAAACCTCCCTACCTGCATCTTGTGTTTTTCACCTACTGTATGTAAGATGTGCTTTGATCATGTAGTTTCTTGATGTTATTTTTAGTGCTGTCCAAACAGCCTATAGTCGAATAATTCTTCACATTCCAGTATCAGAAGTTTCTGTTTGTGTACAAACATGAGGCATGTAGCATGACACTTCACAGGTTAATGCATGACCTCTGTCTGTAGGCTAAGAACTGACAGTTTCTGTGAAAAAACTACATATCCCACAATCTCTGGTTCTTTGTCTAATGCTCTGTAGGTGAAACACAGGCAGAACAATAAACAGAGAGATCACCATGCAGGAAGATGTGTCTTTTCATCATATTAGCACTCCTACATTTGTGATGCAACACAGAGATAATGGCTAGGCATGCACTGGACTCTCTGACCCAGAACATGTAATTACCTCTCTTTTTTGAATACAAGCTACCTGCAGCAATACGTGGACATAGGCAATTCAATCAGCTATGACACTACAAACTGCAGCCAGAACATGTGAGCCTGTCATTACAAGGAAAAGAAAACGGAGTATATAACTACAGTAATGCCCAGTACATACGATGAGAAAATCATGGAATGAAAAACGATGGGGGAAAAAAAACGCTTTCTGAGTGATTGTCCTATAATCTATTCGTTAGTACACATCTCGAGAGCCGATCATGTCCGTTCATGCAAAAATATCCGAAGGGATAAGCACGAAAATGTTTCTCATAAGATAACCGAACAAATGATTTTTCATTTAAACAGCACAGTGTTCATCTGTAAAAGTTCGAGTGACCAAGACTGTGCATGATCGGAAACATGAAAACAACACAGAAGGGAAAAGGGCAAGAAAAGCAATCTTCGTATACAATGAAAATGCTTGTACTGTAAATACGAAAAAATAATATTGTTTTAAAGATGGAAATATGTATAATAGCAATAATGGAGTGATGATCTTATTGCTACAATTTGGTAACTGTCTGAAGATGGGTCACACGTACATGACATCACTTCCGATTACACGCTGACATAGGAAGTTGTACTGGATCGTGCGAGAATTTTTATATACTTAGTAGCACTCGTGTATTCGATATGAGCATAGCATGCAAAAAAAACTACAAACAATCATTCATACGATTTTCTCATCGTGTGTACTAGGCATAAGGCCTCTTTTGCACACTGCAGCTTGAAACTGCTTAGTACAGCGGGGGTTTTTTTTTGGTTTTTTTTTTTACTTATCTAAAACGCAGGCCTTTACACACAATTAAGTAAACAAGCGCTGCGTATTCATGATTATTTTTGTGGATTTATGTGCAAATGCTCACAAATACTTGCAAATATGTGCAAATGCCACACTTCCTGCTTGTGTGTGCATACTCTCAAATGTGTGCAAGTGATAGTGCGTCTATCCTTGCCTTTTTTGCTTTGTTTTGTTTTGTTTTTTTGGCAGTGATACATACATGAGTGCAGTTTTCAAGAGGCCTAATACTTAGTTAAAACAACAAAAACTTTGAATGTGTACAATGCCTTTAAACACTGTACACACATCTATTTTGACAGGATTCCATTCATCTACAATGCAAAAAATATTTTACTTATTACACTTTTATATATTTTCTTAAAACATAGGGACATGCCTTTATAGTGTTCAGAAATGTACTTTTCAGTTCACTTCCTTTTCTGAATCCCTTCCCATCCCCTAGCTTTTTCAAAATACATCTTACCTGCAAACCCATTTCTTTAAGATCTTTCTGTGTAGCCACCTGGGAACTCTACCCAATGTTTTTGGGCCTGTTGGGCTGCAGACTGGCTTTCCATTGGAGAGAATAGATGGCAAGGCATGCATGGGTGTTTGATAAATATAGACATTTTTTGGGCAGATGCTGGGCAGGCTACATAGATGTTTCCCAGGAGTGGATGTGATTTATACGGAAAGTACTAGGGAGATGGAGGAACTACAAAAGAGGGTAAGCACATTAATAGTCACTAGACCCCCATTAACACCCACAGAAAGGGCTTAGCAATAGTTTGGGTGGCCACATGTAGTCTGATTAAAACAACTCAGGCAACTATTTTGAGCATTGCTTAAAGTAGAACTTTAGGTAAGTCCTGCTAGATTACTTCAGGCTGGCCCCTTTTGCAGGTAAAGTTATGTAAAACATTAAAATTAACTGCCTATATTGTTTCAAATCCATTAATAAACTGTCCCACCCTGCTCTGCAAATGCCCAGTTGCTCTCTGTTTTTAGGCACTGTGCCAATCTGCTGACAGCCTTAAGATTTAATGCTGCCCAGGGCTCTGGGCTTCAGTAAAATGGCAGCTCCTAGCAAGTAGAAACAGGAACAGTGTTGGGGGCAATTTATAGCACGGACTGATTTTGGTAGCATAATTATTAATGCAGAATGTACATTCCTTGCTAAAGAACATTTTTTTTATCAAGTTGTTATAGGTAAAGTTCCACTTAAAGAAGCTAAGAGACACCTTTGATAGAGGCAATATTTACCAATTGTTACCACCTAAAGTGATTTTCTAAAACGATGGAAAACCACAATGGGACATTTACTGTAGATTGTCATTTTATATTAAAGTGTTCCTAAACCCACAACAGTAAAATCAGTCTGTATATGCAGTAAAGCATGCTTGTTATGCTCCCTGTGGAACCTAAGGCATTAATTCTCTGCATTGTGTAAAAATGCTGTTGTACCTGTCTTCTCTGATCCTCCCCTTCTTCCAGTGTCTCCCTGTTATCTCCTGATAAGACATATCACATGCTCAGTTTGGTGTGTATTGCTAGAGAGGTTTTTTTTTTCTTGGGAGAGTGCATGTGATCAGCACAGGGCCAATTAGCACTGTCCCGACGGAGCTCAGGGGTTCTGCATCCTCCTAGAGCAGAATGAAACCGCCTCCTACAAGCTTTAACCAGTGCTCTGTGGAACACTGATAGAAATCACAAGACTGCTCTAACTGCTGAGAAAAGGTATTTAGCAGTTTATATTTCCTAAACTAATTCTATTTCCATGTTGTGTGTACTGTGGGAGACCAGATATAGTGAATGCAGGGTCCTGGGTTTAGTAACACTTTAAGTAAAGAGGCTAGAAATCTTTAACACGTGCTTTACTAGCAACTGCCGGGCATATTTAGAAGAAGATCATAGGACATCCTGTTGATGTACATTGGGCAACTGTTACATTTTTTTTCTTGAAATATCTGCAGATATATGGAAATCTTCAGGGCTCAATTAGAGCATAACGCATGTCGTGCCAAGTGTTGACACAGTGCAGCTAACGCACTGTAGATTTGTGTTTCCAAATGCACCACAATTGACATCTACAGTGTGCTGCAACTCACCTGCATTAAGGCTCCATTTACACGGGACGTTTGGAAAACACTTCTGAACGTTGGAAACTGACTGCTGGAAAACGTAGGTTAAAAAAACGTCTGTTTAGTCGCATTTTCATACCGCGTTTATGAGCGTTTGCGTTTAGAAGCGTTTTTTAAAGATAACCTCAGGAGACCTTCCAAAATGCCCAGAAGGCACTGAAAAACAGTAAAAAATTAACTATTTCAGGCATTTTGAGAGAAATAGAGAGAGGAGAAGCAGAAAGAGTAGTATTTGTTGAGATTAGCTCTTTTTTTTTTGGATGTGTTCCAGCTCATTTCTGTGCAGAAATTATTACAGCAGTGTCTAACATATTTTCTTTCATGCGAAACCTCATAGTATGGTGTACCAGGTTCATGATGAAAAAAGGCTCTGGACAGCATCTGGAAATGGAAGAGTTAAAAAAAAAATTTCCAAACACTTATAAACGTGGTCAGCCACGTTTACAAGCGTTTGGCGTTTGAAACGCTGATAAAATCTACTCCTGAACGCAAGTTTGGTGTGTGGAAAAAAAACAACTGTAAACTCAACTGCCTGTAAATGACTGTGTGTACATGGACACATAGGAAAACATTAGGGAGAGTTCAGGGGCTGCTGAAAAAAACGCAGAAAACCTCCTAAACGTGAGTTTATTAGCCGCAGTGTACATGGAGCCTTAAGCTCACCACAGTGGGCTGCCTGATGCCATGCACCAGTGTATTAAAAGTCATGCGTTGCGACTCACTGTGTTAATGGTGTGAATAGGCCCTTAGTTAAGCTTGAAATGTTCTTTGTAGAAAGTTTTTGTTATGTTATATATCAGAATTTTGTCAAGAAGACCAACAGTTTGCAGAAACTTAATTGAAGAAGTGTTTCTTCCACTGTAAGCAAGATTTCCTTTTCTCTAGTAATTCTGCTGAGTCTACACTAAAATTTGGGGAAGACAGAACAGACGGGAATGGTCTGACTTGTTAGGTTTTCTTGATTTTGGGTTATCACTGAATTGTAAAGTGTTTGCTCTGGACTTAATTGACACTATCCCTTTTGAACTAAACTTACTATGACCCCTCCCAGCTTCCTAATTCCCTTTGCAGGCCCCTTTGGTGAAAAGGGGTCCTTTTCACCCCGGGCATGGTTTTGCATTAGGCGCTCATAAACATGTATATAAAGCCTTCTTCTGAATGTCTCAGGGAGACAGCTCTTAACAAATCTGTAAGCGTTCACTGTGCATGGGCAGTAAGTTAGTAATTGTGTCCTTTAAAAAGAACCAACACAAATGGTATATTTAAGAATTTCTGTTTTGCTATTTAAAGCGGAGCTCCACCCAAAAGGGGAAGTTCCGCTTTAAAGACTGGTCCCCTTCTCCCCATTAAGGATTGGCACCTTGGGGGGTGCGGGTACCTGCAATTGATAGGTTTCCACTTCCGCTGTGATTGCCTAGGCGATCAGAAGCGGAAGTTGTCCTCGCCCCTCCTTCTCCCTAGTCTTCTGGGACATGTAACAGGTCCCAGAAGACAACGGGGCCATTCACAAAGCGCAGAGCTACTCGTGCATGCGCCGTGGGAACCTGGCTGTGAAGCCGCAAGTTGTCACAGCCGGGTGCCCACACTAAAGATGCCGGTGCCTGGAACACCAGACGACTGGTGAAATGGGCCGTGGGACAGGTGAGCGGCTGTTTTTTAAAAGTCGGCAGCTACAGATTTTGTAGCTGCTGACTTTTATTTTTTTACACTGTGAGTGGATCTCTGCATTAACTATAAACACCTTCCTTGTGTGGACTTCCAAAAGCCCTAAAACTGTCGCAGGGCACCACCATCTTGGAAGGGAGGTCAGCTGACTAAGCTCCCTTTCAGACGGGGGGACACATCAGTGGATTTGCCTACTCAGCGGGGGTTCTCTCCTCTGATCCCCGCTGAGCAGGTGGATGACAGGTCTGTGTCCACTCCACTGCTGCAGAGTAGACACAGACCGCTGTTTTCTATGGAGTGACTGTCATCTGATCTGATCCGCCAGATGGATTGGGGAACGAATCCCTATCCGGCGGGGGTCAGCAGATACATGTCCGCTGACATCCGCTGCTCCATAGAGAGCTATGAATGGTACGATCAGGTCCGCTTGAAAAACTGACAGGCGGACCCGATTGTACCGTCAGTGTGAAATGGGCCTTAAAATTTTCGCGACACTCATAGTAGTTCCCTTTGAATGTGAGGTCAGTACATTCCTAGAAGAGCAGAGGGCTATGAAGGAAGGGGAAGGGGGCTGTGCTAGCAATTTTGACTTTCTTTATCTTTAAATATTCTATTTCTAAAAGTTTAGAGTCATATTGCAAGCCATAAAAAATTTTGTAAGGGAAAAATACTGCAAATAAGTATTTAAAATACCCTTTTTTCTGTACTTTTACCTGAAATGTTGAAAAGTTGGTAACAAGGTCTCTTTATAGCTAACTCAACACAAACTCAAAGCAAAAAAATATCAAAATATAAATATATTTCTTCATAGGATATAAATCTTTCACAAAGTATTTAGTGCACAAAAGTCAGAAATTACCTTGTAAAAGTAGCAATGACTTCATCACCCAGCGGGTCCATCTACCCATTATCGGCTTGCCTACAGAAAACTACAAGAGGGGTGGGGGGGTTGCGGAGACGAGACCAGTCACCCTGCACAAGGAGAGGGCAGCAGTGACTGGTCTTTATTACAGGAAACTCCTGCACAGAAGAAAAATAGTAGGAATTTGTTTTGTGTTAGAATATTGTATGGATATGAAATAAATATACAAAGTGCACCAAGAAGTAAGAGTACTCAAGCCTCTATATTTAGATTTCAGCTTTAAATTGTTATAATAGCACAGTTTTTCCTCTCAGTAATAGGTGAGTGTTCTGTTAATTAGTTCAATTCTCCCCCAATCAGAGCAGCAATACCAGCACCGTTCAAGCTATATCATCCTATCTCAACCTTTTAATCACAGAGGAACCCTTAAAATAATTTTTGGGTCTCAGGGAACCCCTTGTAAGATTAGTCCATTGGGGGTCATTGGAAAATATCCCTTACACTGGTGGTAGGTGGGAAGAATGCTCCTTGTTACATGTTGGCCGGTATGACACCCTTTCAGTCACACTGGCTTTGCCAAGTTGCATTGGGCCTGATACTATGCAGGCACCATCAGATGGGAGGTCAGTTAGCCAGCTCTCGAGGAACCCCTGGCCACCACTGGAGGAATCCTAGGGTTCCATGGAACCCTGATTGAGAATGGCTGAACTATTTGGTCCAATAGAAACTGACCTGGGTCTTACCTGAATTCATTGTTGACAATAGACATTTTGGGGTTGATTTACTAAAATTGGAGAGTGCAAAATCTCTGGTGCAGCTCTGCATAGAAACCAATTGGCTTCTTTTTTTTTTTGTCAAAGCTTAATTGAACAAGCTGTAGTTAGAAGCTGATTGGCTACCATGCACAGCTGCACCATATTTTGCACTCCAGTTTTCGTAAATAACCCCTTTTGTCTGTGCTTGTGGAGGAGAACAAAACTCTCAAATAACAAAGCCTTTAGACATTGTGAATTGCATATGAATCACACAGGAACCGCACTGCATTCATGTGCAATTCACATGCGGTTCATTGTTATGCAGTTTGAGTCCATTCATTTTAAATGAGCTCAAATCACACCTCATTGCACCAAAGTCATGCATGCACCAATTCTGGAGCTGTCCTGCAACCGGATCACATGGTCCTTTTGTACCATGTGGTCTGATGCAGGCAAACGCACTGTGTTTGTGGTGTCGTTAGGATTGCACTGACACCTGCCGCAGATTGCAAGGGCAGTGCTATTTGAATGTGGTGCCTGAAATGCACACGGATTGCAGGTTTCTTGCACCTCCTTCTATTGTGAACCTAGGCTTAGTTTCCTTTTGTGATCTTGGCAATATTGTAATGACTTTTATATGACTTCTAAATTCTTCATCAGTACTGAACTCAGGTGGGAGACGGGATGGCCTTGTACCTGGCTCTTGGCCTTGCACGTCCTACAAATGGGATGGGGATGCTTGTTCTGGTGACCGCTGAGACAGTATTAACCTCATTTTGAAGATGTTTACTTTTACTTCCCCTTGACGCTATATTACAGGAAGTGAAGGGACATTTCTTGAAAGTGACACAGTTGAGTCTCCCTTCGCTCACTTTTGTGGCTTCCTCCTAAATCTTGACCCGCATTAACCAGTCCTTCATTGTCCCATATATTACGTGTGTGGGACCAAATATTCCAATAGCCTTATCTCTCCTCACCTGCCACTTCTTCCCCTCTTGGGGAACCCCCTTTTCCAGCCAGGCCTAGAGTCCCCTAATGCCTTCCATTGGTGGGCTTCTCACAATTTTCTCTGTGTCCACTCATTCCTCACTGGTCACTCTGTCTACACCTGGGCAGAAATCAAGGATAATACCAAGCTCCTACAACTGAACGTTTCCAATTTCTGCAAATCAAACACTGGTTGACCTCAGTGCTCTCTGATAAAGACTTCACGACCCAACTGTCATTGTTTGAACATATCTGTCACCGGACACCCCTGACCCCCAAGCTTATATCTATTCTTTATTCTCAGCTGAATAACCTTTCAAATCCTAACATTCACACTTATGTTTCCGGCTGGGAAAGCGACCTAAAATTTACCAAAGGTAGGGGATGTTGATCACAGATTTGGACAACACTATCTTCTTGTTCGATTATTTTCCTCACCGTGGAGTCCGCCTTTAAAATGATCATGAGGTGGTATTTAGTCCCATCCCATCTAGCACATCTTCACTCTACTGCCCCCGGGACCTGTTTCAGGGGCTGCACCACTTTGGGAGACCCTCTCCATATCTGGTGGACATGCCCCATGATTTCCCGGTTTTGGACGAAGGTCCTCAAACTTCTGAATTCCTTATTATCATACCCTTTCCCAAGGGATCCATGGCATGTCCTTCTGAATCTGAAACCTCAGGGCTTAACTAACAACCAATTCAAACTGGCTACTTATGCTTACTAGCAGCAAAACAAACCATATCAAAGGCAGGGAAACAACAGTTTATATCTTTAATGGAATTCAGACGCTGCCTGGATTTTCTCTTTATCATTGAGAAGTTAACAAGCATTCTTTTGGATACACATGACAAATTTCTCCAAATTTGGACCCCATGGATGCAACAGGCCCATCCCGCTATGTCGGCCAATAGCTACACATCATTATAACACTGAACCCCCAGGGTTCTGGCTTGGGCACCTCATACCCTTCTTTATTTCCTATTTTCCTTTTTTTCCCCCTTTTTTTTTTTTTTAAAACTTTCCTCTGGGCTCCACCACAGGACTGATTGGTGAAATATGATCTGTTCCTGTTTAAATTTTTCTTTTTTTTATGTTTATTAAGTAATGTAGTTCAAACATCATTACTCTACCCACCTGCATCTGTTTTTACGATGCAGATGTGTGGACTTTTTCTTGTCACCCATGTCGGGTTGTTTCATTTTTTCTCTTCTTGATGTAAAGCAATCAATGTATATGTCTTTCCAAATGATTTGTTGTTTACGGCTCTTTTTGTGTATGATGTTATAACGTGTCTGACTTTCGAACCATTGACTTTGTCTTTCTGTTAGTATTTGAAATTACGGTAACCATTGTATCTTTTGCAAAATTACCCAATAAAAACCTATTGAAAGTGAAAGTGACACAGTTGGAATACAAATACAAGGATTTTTTTCTCTATACCCTGCTGTCTCCAAAATTAATAAAAAACAAAACCTTTGCTATGTATGTACAGTTTAATACCAATATAGGTATTGAGTTTGCAGGTTTTGGGTGAATTTACTCCTATGAAAGCATACTCCTAGGTTTAATTAGCACACTTTTTGTTTGCTGGTTCTTGGCTATTTAATACTTGCCATACATGCTACAATAAGAGAGCAGTTCTATTAGGCAGTTAGGTAGATATCTTGTAAAAAAAAAAAAAAAAATCTTTCTTTGCTAACCGCTTTACCACCATAGGGGTTTGTAAAATCATGTATATATACGTGATTTTGCATTTCCGGGTAGGGGTGCACGCCCTACCCGTGCTGCCATTCGCGGCCTCGGTTGTCAATCACTGGGTCTCAGCCGGTGTTTACTCACCGGCACCCGGTGATCGCTTAGTAATACCAACTGGTGGAGAGAACTGTATGTTAACAATACAGTTCTCTCCCCTGTCTGCTCCAGCACACTGCTTTGTATGTTTTTGCATAGCAGAGCCATACAAAGCAGTGTGCTTACAGTGGAAAGCACAAACACAGCCCCATAGTAAAACACACACAGCGCACAGTTAACCCTTTGATCGCCCCAGATGTTAATCCTTTCCTGCCTAGTGCCATTAGTACAGTATCAGTGCTTTTTATTAGCACTAACCACTGCATTGGTGTCACTGGGGATGTCAGTAACACCAAGTCAGTTCCTCCCAGTATTAGAATGCCCGCCGCAGTCCCGCTATATAAGTCGCTGATTGCCGTCATTACTAGTAAAAAAAAAAAGAAAAATCCAAGTATATATACTGCCATTTGTAATCACTATAACATTTACGTAAACCAATTAATTTGCACATAGAGATGAAGACGTAGCAGAATACATTTTGCCATAAATTTATGATGAAATTTTTTTTTAATTTTATTTTATTGGACACGTTTAATAGCAAAAAGTAAAAAATATAGTTTTTTTTTTTTCCTCAACATTTTCGGTCTTTTTTTGTTTATAGCGCAAAAATAAAAACTGCACAGGCGATCAAATACCACCGAAAGAAAGCTCTATTTTTAGGGGAAAAAAGGCCGTAAATTTCATTTGGGTGCAGTGTTGCATGACCACGCAATTGTCAGTTAAAATAACGCAGCACCGTAAAGCAAAAAATGGCCAGGTCAGGAAGGCGGGTAAATCCTCTGGGGGCAAGTGGTTAAAATAATGGGAATGTTATCGGTAAGGCTGTCCATTATGGTTATGCAGGACACACAAAATCCATTACTTTCATAAAAATTTGATGATAATATAAGGAACAGAGATTGGATGAATTGGACAGTGTATCATTAAATGTAAACACTGCAATATGTGTAAAAGTAAAATCATACATAGCGGTGGCATTTTATGACTGCCAAATATAAAGTGGAATTATAGGTAGATATAAAAACACCTCTATTTGATTCAGTGATGTATTTATTGAAAATACTTCAAGTGAATATCAACCCTAAGGGACTATTCTTGCTTCTTTTACTGTGCGTTAAGGCGTGCTGCATTAGGGCAGCCCATTCATAATGAATGGGTTGGCAGCACATGGAAAAAACAGACGTGACCTTTTTTTTTTTTTCCCTAACACATCATGGTATGAGCTTGTGCCCTGCAGTGCGGATGCCTTGCCTCCTACTGTAATAGTGCACTGGATGCCATTCAGAATTATAATGGCAGAACAGTAAACTGTGGTTTATTATTGACAGAAGGATACAAACAGGCTCTCAGGCTGGTTTCACACCTTTGCCTAATATGTTTTCTAATTAAACTTGTCAGTTATGTCGTAATGCATGTCTACATTAAGAAGTGGGTTTTGATGTGTAGTGTAATAAGTGCATTGCAGCACACATTAAAACATGCATCAATGCACTTTTTGATGCTTTTTCAATACTTTCAAGGGAAAAAAATGCATTAGACAAAAAAAAAGCTTTTTATTTTTTCTAAGCACTGTGTATTAAAAGCCATACCCGTTTTTTTTAATGTGCAGCTTACCACAGTGAAAAAAACTGTATCTTTTTTTTTTTTTCCCTAATAAGTCAGTTCACAGCTATATAGGTGCATGTATTAGCTATTTGCCTTTTACATGTACTTGTTGAAATTGTGTATATTTGATCTCATTTGGTCAAGTACTGATTCCCTAGTCAAAGTATGGTCTTGGTAGTTTAGTATATTTGAAAATAATAAAGAGTTTATTGTTTTATGTAACTTTTCCAGCTACCTTCTTCTGTTTGATGTGTGTGTGAATTTATATTTTATTAATTGAGTGCCCAGTTAAAGGAGAAGTTCAGCCAAAGTTCTTTTGGTTGTACTTCTGTGAATTACAGGTGTGCAGTTCGTTCTGCACTCTTGTTACCCGTTTTCAGCGGACAGCGGGCTGAAGGACACTGTCGACTGATGTCACTCAGCCGGTCCACGTTAGGCACAGATCTCGACTTCAAAGTCAGGATCCATCCCAGAGTCTGGAGCGGCACCGGTGAACTTCTGGGAGCTTGAGCCAGCTGCTCCATCCTCCTTCATAGCCCAGCGCTATAGTGAACATGGGGGGCAGATCAGACAGCAGAGACTGACAGTCCCGCTCTCTTCTCAGAGCGGCTGTGAGAATTCAGCGATAATCTGAGCGAGCCTGTAGGTGTGCCCTCATAGCAAACCGCTTGTATGGGGACACACACAGAAGAGGAGGAGTCCTAGAAGAGGAGGTTTGGGGCCACTTTGTACAATACCATAGCACAGAGCAGGTAAATATGATATGTTTATTATTTTAGCATAGGGGTGCATGCAAAAAAAATAGAATCATTACCTACATACCCCAATACAGCCGTATGCAGCCATTCAGGTCATTCAGAATTTTTGTTGCTCAGGCACCTGTGTGTGTAAGGGCTCATATACACGGGGTGTTTGGAAAACTCTTCTGAACAATGGAAACTGACTGCTGGAAGTTGTAGGTTAAAAAATGTAATTTTGCGTTTGCATACCACGTTTACGCATGTATATGTGCGTTTGCGTTTAGAAGCGTTTTTTAAAAGATAACCTCCGGAGACCTTCCCAAATGCCCAGAATAATGAAATAATGAAAAATAGTAAGTAATTAACTATTTCAGACATTTTGAAAGAAATGGAGAGAGCAGAGAGAGCAGTATGTGTTGAGATTTCCTGTCTTTTCTGGTTGTATTCACTATGAATCCCATCATGAGCATAATGCAGCACGTTCTACCATTTTTTCCTTCACGAACTGACTGCGCTGGTGTACTAGGTCCATTTGAATACATGGAAAACGCTTTGCATGCATTTCTGATGATTGAAAAAAAGTTCTGGACAGCATCTGGATATGGAACTGTAAAAAAAACGCTTCTAAACGCAAACTCTTATAAACGTGATTAACCGTGTTTACAAGCGTTTGGCTTTGAAACCCTGGTAAAATCTACTCCTGAATGCAACTTTGGTGCGTTAAAAAAAACGACTGTAAACTCAACTGCCTGTAAACGACATGGTGTACATGGACACATAGGAAAACATTAGGGAGAGTTCAGGGGCTGCTGTAAAAAACACTGAACAGCTCCTGAATGTCAGTTTAGCAGCTGCAGTGTACAGGAGCCCTAAGAGGCCTTCTAAAAAGTTTAAATATGTTGATATTGTAGTAAACAATCTTGAAGTCTGTGTATCTGCTAAAGTTGTTTTGACAAGTACAGCTAATTTTATCCCGCTCTAGTATTGACAGTTTAATAAAAGGCCATTTGTGTGCTGTGTTTTTGTTTGTTTTTTTTTAATTTTCCTTGAATATTTTGTAAGTGTGACTATGCAGTATTTTTTTCCACTCTTGCACAACCAGAGATGGGAGGGTGGGTCATTAATGATAAGCTACACAGTTTCACTTTGACTTGCAAAGTGGAGTGCATTCCAGACTTAGATGTTAATGTGTGGATAACTGATAACGTGTTTGGAAATTATCTTCAAATGCAATAAAACGTAAAAAATACTAAGTTTGGTGTATGTTTACGCGTAACATGCAGCCATGTGATGTGCCACAAGTAGCAGCATTGCAGATGTAGCTTTGTAATTTGCACAGCTCATTGTTTTTTGTTTTTTTTTACCTAATGTCTTCCAGAGACCTTGGATCTGGTGATTATAAACTATCCACATTCACGTTATTGTAGCATGTGAGCACACACAAAATCCCACAATTTTGCATGTGTTTATGAAACGTGAAAAACGTGTCATATGTGCGATGCCCTTAAAGTGTTACTAAACCCACAACAGTAAAATTAGTGTGTATATCAGAGGTGTGGAAATTTTTTAAACTACCGGTACTTGTCCAAGGACTAAATCAGGGTTCCAGTCTACTTGTCCCTCATGACAATCTGCTTGTCCTGATATAAAAAAACAATTTTTGCCAGTTTGGAAAATATGAAGGGTTGATATTTTTTTATTAGGCAGAGGTGCTTTTAGGAATGTCTGGGGCTCTTAAAAAAAAAAGGGGCTTTATGGTGACTTAAATTGCTATAACATTTCTTAAAACTCATATATATATATATATATATATATATATATATATATATAAAAAATTTTTTTTTTTTATGTAACACGATATGTGTGCAGCAGTTTTTCAAATGCAATTTTTTTGGGGGAAAAACACTTTTTTTTTAATTTTAATGTAGAAAAACAATACAATACTAAACCCAATTTTTTGGCAAAAATATAAAAGATGATGTTACTCTGAGTAAATAGATACCAAACATGTCATGCTGACCATTTACTACCCATAGGTGACGCTTTCAAAGTCTTTACAGGTTAACACTTGAAATTTCAGAGGAGGTCTGGTGCTAGAATTACTGCCCATGAGCTGACATTCTCGGTGCTGCATCACATGTGTGGACCGAATTCTGTGTACATGTGTGCAGGACCAACGCATGCGTTTGCATTTGCGTGCATGGATGGGGGTGCTTTAAAAAAAATTTATTTTAATACTGTCGCTTGAATTTTTTTTTATCACTTTTATTGCTGTCACAAGGAATGTAAACATATGTTGTGACAGCAATAGGCAGTGACAGGTGCGCTTTATCAAGAGATCTGGGATCAATAAGACCCCAGATTCCTCCTCTGCCCTTAAAAGCATTTGATCACACAAGATCGGTGTGATCAAATGCATTTTAAAAATGGCACCATTTACATTCAGAGAAACCGGACGTGATGTATGCTCATTGCTTCCTGTTTCCTATATCAGAGTGGAAGTACCAGATGGTCGATCAGGTGTCCTGGTGCAACAGGACAGCACACGGAAGGGTGGATGTCCCTTCCCGCTGCTTGTAAAAGCAATCCAGTGACTAGTTAGCTGCTTGGATTTCTTTTACAAGAGAGGCAACCATCGGCTTGAATTCCTGCTGCATGCCCGCAGCAGGGCTAAATATAAGGAAAAACCTCTTGCCTGGCGCCCTGAGCTGCATGTCCCAGGCATCAGGCTATAGAAATTGCACATCCCTGTGTATATGCAGTAAAGCATGCTTGTTGTACTCACTGTGGAACCTAAGGGATTAATTCTCCGCATTGTATAAAAATGCTGTTTAATCCTGACTGCTTCCTGACCCTCCCCTTCTTCCAGTGCCCCCATCTTATCTCCTGATAAGACATATTGTGTGGCGACGCTCTGCACATGCTCAGTTTGGTGTGTATTGTTAGAGAGGATTTTTTTTTTATACTTGGGAGAGTGCATGTGATCAGCACAGGACCAATCAGCACGGTCCAGACAGAGGTCAGGGGTTCTGCATCCTCCTAGTGCAAAATTAAAATCCTCCTGCAAGCTTTAGCATGTACTCTGCTGGACACTGATAGAAGGCACAAGACTGCTATATACTGCTGATGAGAAAAGGTATTTAGCAGTTTATATTTGCTAAAATTATTATTCTTATACAGTATTTATATAGCGCCAAAAAGTTTGCTCATCGCTGTACATTAGAGTGGGGGACAGTACATGAGACAATACAGTAACAATACAATACACGAGGGGTTTGAGGACCCTGCTCCTTGGTTCTTACAATCTAGGAGGGAGGGAGGGGATAGTGGTACAGGAGGAAATGGCTGTGGGCCAAAATAATTGCATTTCCATGTTCTGTGTACTGTGGGAGATATAATCAATGCAGGGTCCTGGGTTTAGTAACCCTTTAATTGTTAATGGCATGGCAAATGCACCAAGCAAGAATCAGGTTTATGCTCAAGAACAAACGAAAAACATGCAAAATGGCACTGTGCAAAAATATGCAAAGTTCAAAAAGGTGCATTAGCTTCTTTGCCATGTGCCAGCGTGAATGTAGGCTTAAAGAGAATGAAGTTTACATATATCTATAGACAAACTATCTTTTTTGTTGTTTTTTATTATTATTATACAGGATTTATATAGTGGCAACAGTTTACGCAGAGCTTTACAACATAAAGGCAGACAGTATACTTACAGTACAATTTAATACAGGAGGGTTCAGAGGGCCGTGCTCCTTAATTTTGGGTACAGTAAGGAAGGATTAGAGCCCCTTTTAATTGATAATCTCACCTTTAAAATAAATAAATAAAGGCACTTATTTTTTTTTTTCTGCAGGAAAAAAAAGGGCATTTTACAATTTTTTTTTTTTTTATGGAGACTTTCACAAGTGATCGTGCAGGACTCGTGCAGACTGTCAGTGTAAGCTGTCTGCCCGGCAGTTTCACACTGACAGAAGGATCAATGAACTACCAGAGTGCACAACAGCGCCATGGTAGTACATTGAGAACTACAAGCCGACAGCTGCAAAGGGGGTGTCTGTACTTAATGTGAATAACTGACACGGTCATGTGGATGGAGTCCCGTGCAGCCACTCTCTTTTCAAAAAGTGACAACTGGCACGGGAAACCTCTCCCTGTACTGCTGTCACACAGAGGGATCGGATCACTGAGCCATTGCAGGAACGGGAATATGTTGCGTGTTCCACCTTAAAAACATAGAACATGTAACATGTTCCTGAAGGTGAACTTTTATGCTTTTAAGTTTTTCTTTTTTTTCCCCTATGTGTACCAGTTGCTAGGTTCAAAAGTCTAGAGCTGTCTCCTGAACGGGGTAGGTTTTCCAATGGGCACACCTGTTTCAGTGACAACTGTCTATGAGATGAATTCTCTTTACTTTGTAGAAATTTCCTCACACTTCTATTATGTCTCTGGGACATGGCGTGAAGAGAAATCTCCTCTGTGGCTTTGGCTGGTGCTGGAGCTAGTGAATATAGACAGAAAGTGGCAAAAATGACTGGAGATCAGCAGCAGTGAGATACAAAAAAAATTGGAAAAAAGGTAAAGCAATGTTTTAGAGAAAAAAAAAGCATGCCACTTGTTATACAGTGCTTTAACCGGCTAAATGCCATCCAGTTATGGTTTGGATCTGCTTTCATCTCTTCTACAGTTCCGTATTTAGTAACTTTTCAGGAGACAATTTTCACATATATTGTCTGTGCATTATTTAGATTCTTTTGGATAGAAGGAAAGAAGTAACTTGGGAGAGAGACAAGTAAAATGTTGTGCTTTATTACAGGTAAAGAGGTACCAATGTACATTTGAAGGCTGCCTAAGAACGTACAGTACTGCTGGAAATCTGCGTACACACCAGAAAACACACAGAGGGGAGTACACGTTTGTCTGCAATCAAGAGGGTTGTGGGAAAGCGTTTCTTACATCTTACAGTCTGAAAATCCATGTACGTGTTCACACAAAAGAAAAGCCATTTGAATGTGACGTACAGGGTTGTGAAAAGGCATTTAACACTCTTTACAGGTAAGGACCCATACTCCATACTATTATTTTTCTATGTGGTTTAGTGTTCACTTTCCTTTGCAGGACATACCTGACCAGGTGTGCACACTGGACACACATCCAAAAAAAATGTCATAAAAATACACAGGACATGTAGTTCTTCACCTCTGCCCCCTTGCACTTGCTGGAAAATCCCAACTGTTGAAATAAAAGTTGCTGTGTAAATACAACATATGTAATAGCTGTGATAGCTCTTGCAGTCAAAAAAATATTGGCTGGTGCTATGTTTATAAACATTGTTCAGATGCAAGATAGAGAGCTACAAAGTAACATTGTTACTTTTGTATCTACTCTGTTTCCTTTCTTTACCTTTAAGTACTAAAAACGCCTTAAGGCCCCCATTCACTCCAATGCGATTTGTCATGCAATTTGACAGTTCAAAATCGCATGACAATTTGCACCCTATTTGTGCTTATGGAACCGTTCAAATCTATGGGACTCCACCTTGCACCGATTTATTTATTTTTTTTTCCTGCACTATTTTTAATGATTTTCATGTGCAACTTGCATTGATATCTGATGTCGGCAAGCCACACATGAAATTACACAGACTAGCGGCTGTGAAATCTCCCAACTTGAGCTGAAGAAGTGAAATTTTAAAGCCGCATTTGGTGTGAACCAGGGCTAAGGCTCCATGCACACAGGCTTCAAAAAATCTCCACTTTTACAGAAGTTTTGTTTGTAGAAGCAGCTCAGTGTTATGCAGCTATGTATCCATGCATATTAGGACATTTAAAGGCATATTCTACGCTCAGCTTTAAAGGGGGAAAAAAACCCTCTGGTTTGCGTTTTTGATTGGATTTTAATGGTAGAAAAAAAAGGTTAACCACTCCTAAACATTGTACTAAAACGTTCCATATGACCGGTTTTCTTTTTATTTTTTTTTTTTTAATTTGCCAAGGAATGTGCAGGGAGCCTAATGCAATATTAAACCCAAAAGCAAACTTGTATTATATTGCAGCTTACCAATTCTTGAAGGTGATGGCTGCATTTGTTTTCTTTGTTAGGCTTTTTTTCTTCTATTTTCATCTGGTGATCTGGCCAAAAGAACAAGCTCTCTTGCATGTATCAGTTGCAGGAATGCCACAAACCATTTACCACTGGCAGGGATGCTTACAATGATCAGTTTATATATATATATATATATATATATATATATATATATATGTCCTTTATCCCCCCCCAAAAAAAAAACTGCTGTAACTGCTTATAAAGCGTTAGCTGTAATTTGATTTCATTTTGTTAGTGTATCTAAATCTGCTAGTACATCTAATTTTCCCATTCACTAGACTGACAAAGCTGCTGTCAAAAGGTGCCACTTTGTGCTCCTTCATCCAGAGTGGGGGCATACTAATACGGGAGGTGTGTTACTAATCAGCTCACCAGGTGAAAACAAAAGACTAAATAAAATTAAAACTACTGCAGCCACCACATCTAAGAATTGGTAAGCTGCAACATATTACATTCATTTTTTGGTTTTGGGTTTAATACCACTGATCAGGTTCATCTTATTATTCTTTAAACTGTGTATCGCCATCCTTTACGTAATGGAGATGAAAAGAGGAAGACATGCTTGATGTTCAGCCTGGGTAACAACCATGACTTCCTTCATAGATACAGTGTAGGGTGAGTGAGTGAGTGAACGTATATAGACCCTAGGGCAGGCAGTGTAATATTTGTAGCATCACCACGTAAAATAAAGGAAATAAAACCTAACGAATGAAAATAAACTAATGTAACCACCTGATCTAAGAACTGGTAAGCTGACATGTATTACATTTTTGTTTTTGGGTTTAGATACACTTTTACAAGTCTAGTCTAAAAGTATACACTAAAATGTTACACGTTATTTCCACTGTGTGCTTTTCTCATTTACGTTTCTACTAGGGACTTCCCTGACTCCTCGGCCCAGCCTTACTGACCTCCTTGAAACCTGCCGAATAAGAACAAACCTATACCTTTTGTTCTTTGGGCGTGGGGGTGTAATTTTGGAAGTAGTAGTTATATTTGGCAGGCTCATGGCTTCCAGCGAGCCATTGGACTACACAGTACTGTTTGTGCAATACTCTTCTTCATAGGCCCTAATAAAGAAGCCATTTTCCTGAAGACTTGAAAGTAGATGGCGTCTCTATTAGTGTTTTATAAAGAAAAACGTCATGTGCAATACTACACTGCTTACTGGCTTGGTGGAAGATGGCACTGGCTTTTGGTTGCTTGCTGTTCTGAGGCCTGTATTGGGGGCTAATAATGGTACAGGGGCATTTACTGTATCTACTCTTGGCAAGACTTTTAATTGGAAATATTAAAGGGTAACTCCACTTTCGTGGGGGAAAACAAATCGCCGATAAAAAAAATAATACAGCATATACAATTGCAACACGAGTCATATTGTAACTGAATGGTCTTAAAACTTCATTTTCAATCTAGGCTGTAATTTTCTGTAAAATGCAATGTAATATGGCAACCTGGAGGTGTTCTGTACACACATGGTGTATGGAGTGCTCCCTGGAAGTGCCATTTCCTGCCTCTGTCATTGGCTCAATGATTTACCCAGAAGTCTGCACTAAGATACAAATCAGAGTTTGGGCATCCTCGAGCACCATTCATGCCCCTAGTAAGAAATGGAACTCTTTCTCTGTGTTTCTAGTTAAAATAGTAATCTTTTGGTGTGTCTACACTTTATTTTTTTTAAACATAGAAAAACAAATTAAAAATAACATTAAATAATACAATCAGCCGAAGAAGAACAGTATTAATACTTACCTGCTTTTGCCTCTGGTCTTCTGTCTTTATTTTGTCATGACTGTTTAAACTAATGAAAAATTAAAGTGTTACTAAACCCAGGACCCTGCATTCATCTATCCGGTCTCCCACAGTACACAGAACAAGGAAATGCAATTATTTTAGTAAATATAAACTGCTAAATGCCTTTTCTCATCAGCAGTTAGAGCAGTCTTGTGACTTCTATCAGTGTCCAGCAGAGTACTGGTTAAAGCTTGTAGGAGTTTTCATTCTCCTTTCACTGCCTTATTAGATTGCATAACCCCGTCCCTCTGTCTGGAGAGTGCTGATTGGCCCTGTGCTGATCACATGCACCCGCCTAGCAAAAGAAAAAAACTCTTAACGGTACACACCAAACTGACCATGTGTAGTGTGTCCCCGAGGCTGTGTTCTATCAGGAGATGAAATGGGGAACGTGGAAGAAGGGGAGGATCAGAGAAGACAGGATCAAATGTCCTTTTTACACAATGCAGAGGATTAACCCTTTTTAGGTTCCACAGTGTCAACACTTGGCATGACATGCGTTATGCTCTAATTGAGCCCTGAAGATTTCCATATATCTGCAGATATTTCAAGAAAAAAATGTAACAGTTGCCCAATGTACATCAACAGGATGTCCTATGATCTTCTTCCAAATATGCCCGGCAGTTGCTAGTAAAGCACATGTTAAAGATTTCTAGCCTCTTTACTTAAAGTGTTACTAAACCCAGGACCCTGCATTCACTATATCTGGTCTCCCACAGTACACACAACATGGAAATAGAATTAATTTAGGAAATATAAACTGCTAAATACCTTTTCTCAGCAGTTAGAGCAGTCTTGTGATTTCTATCAGTGTTCCACAGAGCACTGGTTAAAGCTTGTAGGAGGCGGTTTCATTCTGCTCTAGGAGGATGCAGAACCCCTGAGCTCCGTCGGGACAGTGCTAATTGGCCCTGTGCTGATCATATGCACTCTCCCAAGAAAAAAAAACCTCTCTAGCAATACACACCAAACTGAGCATGTGATATGTCTTATCAGGAGATAACAGGGAGACACTGGAAGAAGGGGAGGATCAGAGAAGACAGGTACAACAGCATTTTTACACAATGCAGAGAATTAATGCCTTAGGTTCCACAGGGAGCATAACAAGCATGCTTTACTGCATATACAGACTGATTTTACTGTTGTGGGTTTAGTAACACTTTAAGTCAGGGTGTTATGGGTAATGGCATATAATTGCTCTTTATCCCATCATATTCTGGAGATATTCCAAGCTGTGAATTGATTTTCATTGCATTAGGAGTTATAACTGGTGAAAGATACTTTCAGCTCCAGAATTAAAGAAGAGCTCCAGGTTTCCTGCCACTGATTCACACTGTGCTCCAGTGTTTTTATTCAGGATCCTGCTGGCAAAAGCTGGCAGCAAGATCCTGCATATAAGTGCTCTGTGCATTCCATGCATGTAATATCTGAGCAATGTTAACATGTACAACATTTTGGTGGAAATGGCCTCTATTGGCCACTACTTCTGCTCACCTAGATGCTAGGACCCAGGCGGCTTTTTCGATCTGTGCCCCAACAATAAAGGATACCAATGTTAACATTATTGCCAACAAAATTGCAGGCAGTTGGTTCCCCATCACATCTACCCTGACGGTCAGTGGGGGTGGCCAATCCTATTCTACATAGGCAGAAATGGCCCCCTGATGGGGAAAACACAGACAATTCTAGCTTCACCTCCCCTGTCCCATCAGGTCTGCTTTGACAGTCAGTAGGAGAAGCCATTTCTATCTTTGTAAAATTTGATTTTCTGAGGCCAATCAAATTCTAAGAAGAAATGGCTTCTCCCACTGGCCAGAGCAGACCTGAGGGGCAACCACAACTCTTTGAAACATGCTGGTTCTGCCTTCATACCTCATCATTCATTCTAATGACCGGCCACGCTAAGTGAACCTAATGCTATCATGAAAAACAGATACACAAAATATTTACTCCTGTGACATAAAGACTAAATGAATGATCCATTGAATCAGAAGACATGCAACTATCAATAGTGTGTAGTCAGTGCTGATGATTACACGTTGATATTTACATATCGGACCTAAGCAGTGGCAATGGCTACACAGACAATTGCATGCGTACAGCGTAACTTTCACTGCTCTGGACAGCTACAGTTGTGTCCAAAATTATTCAACCCCCACTGAAATTGAGTGTTTTGGCCAGTTTGACATTGCTTTTGATCATTCAGTCATCTTGCTTACATTTACATTAAAGAGGCACTTGTAGGTCAGACAAATATAACATAACAGTTATAATGAAATAACCACAAATGTCTTTTCTGTGCTCACAGCATTATCAGTTTTATTCAACCCCCAAGTGACATTCAATCTTAGTACTTAGTACAGCATCCTTTTACAGTTATAACAGCTTTTAAACGTGAAGCATAGCTTGACACAAGTGTCTTGCAGCGATCTACGGGTATCTTCGCCCATTCTTCATGGGCAAAGGCCTCCAGTTCAGTCACATTCTTAGGCTTGCGCACTGCAACTGCTTTCTTTAAGTCCCACCAGAGGTTCTCAATCGGATTTAAGTCTGGTGACTGCGATGGCCACTCCAAAATGTTCCAGCCTTTCCTCTGCAACCATGCTCTAGTGGACTTGGAGGTATGCTTGGGATCATTGTCCTGTTGAAAGGTCCAACGTCTCCCAAGCCTCAGGTGTGTGACGGACTGCATCACGTTTCCATCCAATATCTCCTGGTACTGAAGAGAATTCATGGTACCTTGCACACGCTGAAGCTTCCCTGTACCTGCAGAAGCAAAACAGCCCCAAAGCATGATTGACCCTCCACCATGCTTCACAGTAGGCAAGGTGTTCTTTTCATCATAGGCCTTGTTCTTCCTCCTCCAAACATAGCGTTGATCCATGGGCCCAAACAGTTCTAATTTTGTTTCATCAGTCCACAGAACACTATCCCACAACTTTTGTGGTTTGTCCACATGGCTTTTGGCATACTGCAGTCGACTCTTCTTATTCTTTGGAGACAGCAAGGGGGTACGCCTGGGAGTTCTGGCACGGAGGCCTTCATTACGCAGTGTGCGTCTTATTGTCTGGGCTGAAACTTCTGTACCCACATCTGACAAATCTTTTCTCAGTTCCTCAGCAGTCACACGGGGACTTCTCTCCACTCTACGCTTCAGGTAGCGCACAGCAGTCGAAGTCAGCATCTTCTTTCTGCCACGACCAGGTAGCGTTTCAACAGTGCCCTTTGCCTTGAATTTGCGAATGATGCTTCCTAAGGTGTCTCTTGGTATGTTTAACATCTTTGCAATCTTCTTATAGCCATTGCCCTTCCTGTGAAGAGAAATCACCTCTTCTCTTGTCTTCCTGGACCATTCTCTTGCCTTCACCATGTTTGTAACCACACCAGTAAATGTCTAGAAGGAGCTGAGTATCACAGTCATTTTAAAGCTGCCTAATTGGTGCTTATTATGCTTGATTGCTGCTCGGTGACATCCACAGGTGTTTTCAATACCTGATGGAAAGCACCTGTATGAACCTCTGTTCTTCAGAGTGGTAGTCTTTAAGGGGTTGAATAATTGTGGCAATGAAGAAACCACATAAGAACCATTTACTACTGTATTACATAAACAATTGATGTCATTTTAGTTGCATTTGGGTAGTTACAACGTCCTTGTAGGATTTGATTCTGAATACAATTCCAAATGTACACTATAGTCCCTAAACCCCTTTACAGCATTGGGGGTTGAATAATTTTGGACACAACTGTATGTCCTACTTATTTTGTACGCCGCTAAACACTGAACCCATTTTCTTTTACAAAGAGTTTTATGATAGAATAGATAGCAGCAGAGAATCAGTCAAAGACAGATGCATTGACCAACAGGAATAAAACATACAATGTATTCGATGAATATTACAGAATACACTGTGCCCATTTTCATTGGTAGATGCAGTTGTGTGCATGGCTGCATTAACTTCTATAGTGCTGCGATTAGATGTGTACAAATATAAATGCTGTACACATGAGCCAAAATACCTTGTTTGGACCGGCTTGGTTAAAAGGAAGTCTTACCATATCGGAACAGTACTGCTGCTGTGGATGCTGTAATGCGCTGTAGTAGCATTTGAAAATCCTGAAAGGGTACAGCTGATTTCCTCAGTTGCTGGAAATAGTCTATTTATGCGGTGGAGAGGCGGGTGGATGATGTCACATTCTTCACCCTACCCAATCAGAGTATTCCTTGAAAAAAAAGACGTCTTTTCCTGAAATCTTGAGGTACTCCGTTTCCGGTGGCTGAAGGGAAATTGCTTGTACCCCTCCAGGAATTAAACTGCACTCACCGTTATTTAGCAGTGCTACTACAGTGTATTATGGCTTCCCCAGAGTCCATACTGTTCTGGCTTGGTAAGAATTTGTTTTAACCCGGCTGATCCAAAAAGTGTTTAAAAAGACAGGAAACCTAGAGCAGAAAGAATTTCAATGTACACCAGCTATATCTCACAATGCAGTGAAAATTAATTCACAGGAACATCTCCAGTGCTGCTGGACATGATGAATATGACATGACCAGTAAGAATTTGTTTTAACAAAGCTGGCCCAAATGAAGTGTTTAAAGTTACAGAATACCTGGAGTTCTTTTTTAAAGTGTTACTAAACCCACAACAGTAAAATCAGCCTGTATTTGCAGTAAAGCATGCTTGTTCTCCTCACTGAGGAACCTAAGGGGGTAATTCTCTGCATTGTGTAAAAAGGCTGTTTGATCCTTTCTTCTTTGTTCCTCCCCTTTTTCAAGGGACAACCTCTTATCTCCTGATAATACAGACTGAACCGTAGGTATTTTGCACATGCTCAGTTTGGTGTGGATTGCTAGAGAGGTGTTTTTTTTTTCTTGGGAGAGTGCATGTGGTCAGACAGAGGTCAGGGGTTTTGCATCCTCCAGGAGCAGAAAGAAAACTCCTCTTACAAGCTTTAGCTAGTGCTTGGCTCTACACTGATATAAGCCACAAGACTGCTTTAACGTCTGATGAGAAAAGGTATTTAGCAGTTTATATTTCCTAAAATAATTGCATTTCCATGTTCTGTGTACTGTAGGAAACCATATATAGTAGATGCAGGGTCCTGGGTTTAGCAACACTTTAAGCACATGGCTCCACTTGCTGGAATCTGCATTGTGTTTGACATTTACAAACTGAATCTCGCAAAATGCTCTGTTTATGGGCCAGCTTAAACCTTCTCAATATCCAATATCACCCCCCCCCCCCCACGTTGCAGCAGTGGTTACATTTACTTCCCTATGTACTCCCAGGGCCGTAGTCGCATTCAGACAGAGCTGTCTGTGTGCTTATGTCAGTGCTGATGTTCTGTATCATCCTGTACCAAGATTAACATCCTTGGCTGTGCTTGTGAAGCAGAATAAACAGCTAGTCATTTGTGACATGAGATAAGCTGCAGAACTACTGGGGGGGATCGTAGTGGGAAAGAGTTTGTGCAATTTATAAAGCTCATTTTTGGCTTATGTCTGTCTTTGGCCACGTAAAACAAACAGACTGGATGTGTGGGTTAATGCCTGTGAATTATATTTTATTCTCCTATCTCCATACTTCACTGAATGTGAAGCTGTTTCTATGATTGCACGTTTGTTGCCTTGCTGCTTTCTTTGTAGGTTAGAAAAAATAAGAAATCTGTCTCTTTTGCTCTTTTCTACTGTGACACTGGCAGTACAATTTAGAAAGGTATATTTCCATTCACATTAGCCCATATGTTTTAGTGTAATGTGACGTGTATATATAACAGATTGTAAAAGAGTTCATGTGTATGTAAAAGGCATTTTTTGTTTTAGTTTTGGAATAGGATTAGAATCTGTCAGGTTTTTATTGCTGTGTTTCCACTGTGGGGAATAACCCTCTATTTCTATGTCACCATTGCCACTGAGACAGAAAGTGATGGGTAATCCAAAAATTTCCAGTTGTCGCCTTAGCAAGAAATTAGGGAAAATCCTTTTCTACTGGCATCTTCCCCAACTCTCTAAAACGTGCTCTAGTCACCCCCATACTTAAAAAGACCTCACTGGACCCCACCAATCTTAACAACCTAAGACCCATCTCCTTACTCCCTTTTGCCTCCCAAGTCCTTGAACGTCTACAACTGGCTGAGCTGGCACCTTAGTGAGAATAACCTTTTCGATCTCCTTCTCTCTGGATTTCACCTGCAACACTCCACAGAAACTGCCCTCCTAAAACTCACAAGCGACTTGCTAACCTCTAAAACCAATGGTCACTATTCCGTACTCTTACTCTTGGACCTCTCCGCTGCCTTTGACACAGTTGACCATCCCCTCCTCCTCAAAAAACTCTATTTGCTTGGTCTCCGTGACTGTACTGTCCATTGGTTCGAACCTTACCTATCTCACCGAACCTTCAGTGTCACTTACAGCTCTACTTCCTCCTCTCCTACTCCTCTTATTGTCGGGGTCCCCCAAGGTTCTGTGCTTGGACCTCTCCTATTCTTGATCTACACTTCTTCCTTGGGTCAGCTGATAGCTTCCTATGGCTTCCATTACCATTTCTATGCTGATGACACAAATCTATCTTTCTACTCCTCGCCCCATTCGTTTCCTCACTTATCACTGATTTACTAATAGACATATCGGACTGGATGTTACACCACTTCTTAAAATTCAATCTATCCAAAACTGAGCTCATAATATTTCCTCCCCCATTTGCCTCTTCCCCTGATTTCTCGGTCAGGATCAATAGCATCACTATCAACCCATCCCTGATGCTAGGGTGCTAGGGGTAACCCTGGATTCTGAACTATCCTTTCAGGGCCCACATCCAATCCCTGTCCAAATCATGCCGCCTCAACCTCCACAACATCTCCAGAATACGCCCCTTTTTAACCAATGATACCACAAAGCTCCTAATTCACTCCCTAGTTATCTCTCGCCTTGACTACTGCAACTCCCTCCTCATTGGCTTACCTTTACATAGGCTATCCCCCCTCCAGTCTATCATGAATACTGCTGCCAGGCTCATCCACCTTACCAACCGTTCAGTGTCTGCTGCCTATCCCTCCACTGGCTTCCACTTGCCCAACGAATAAAATTCAAAATACTAACAACTTGCAAAGCCATCCACAACTCTGCCCCCAGCTACATCACCAACCTGGTCTCAAAATATCAACCAAACCGCTCTCTTCGATCCTCCCAAGACCTTCTGCTCTCTAATGTCCGTGTCACCTCTTCCCATGCTCACCTCCATGACTTCTCCCGAGCTTCTCCCATCCTATAAAACTCCCTACCCCAATCTGTCCGGCTATCTCCTAATCTATCCACCTTTTAGACTTTTAAAACTTTCTCTTAATAGAAGACTATCCTGCTTCTACCTAGTAAACTGCCATTTATTTCCTCCATCAGCTCATCCCCCCATAGCTATTACGTTTTTTATCATTCAACCCTTCCTCTTAGATTGTAAGCTCTAATGAGCAGGGCCCTCTGTTTCCTCTTGTACCAAATTGTATTGTAGCTGTAATGTCTACCTTCATTAGAGATGAGCGAATCGAACATGACGAAGTGGAATTCGTTTCGAAGATTAGGAAATATTCGATTCGTGACGAATCCGAAGATTAGCCAACTTCGGATGCACGAATCGAATTTTCCCAAAAATGGCGGCGACATGTGTGGCGACGGAGCGGGGATCTCTGGGAAGGCGCGCAGACAAGGCGCGCTGACCCATAATGCATTCATTCATGACATGTGATCGCATTAGCCAATCAGCAGCCAGCCAGCCAGCACTGTGTAATGGTGGAGCTATAAATCGCGGCCATCTTAGAATTCTTCATTAGCCTCTGGTCATTCAAGAGAGACAGACCTCTCTGTATTAGGGACAGAGTTAGGGCCACAGAGACTTTAGGGACACAGAATTGTTACTCAGGGACACAGAATTGTTACTCAGGGACACAGAATTGTTACTCAGGGACACAGAATTGTTACTCAGGGACAGACACAGAATTGTTACTGAGGGACACAGAATTGTTACTGAGGGACACAGAATTGTTACTGAGGGACACAGAATTGTTACTGAGGGACACAGAATTGTTACTGAGGGACACAGAATTGTTACTCAGGGACACAGAATTGTTGCTCAGGGACACAGAATTGTTACTCAGGGACAGACACAGAATTGTTACTCAGGGACAGACACAGAATTGTTACTGAGGGACACAGAATTGTTACTGAGGGACACAGAATTGTTACTGAGGGACACAGAATTGTTACTCAGGGACACAGAATTGTTACTCAGGGACACAGAATCGTTGAATTAAAGAGTATGTCAGACAACACGCAGAGGAGTGGCAGAGGAGGCAATGTTTCAGGAGCGAGCAGACGTGGCAGCAGAGGAAGGGGTCGAGGCAGCACTAGTCGCAGCCAGAGGCCAGTGCTCCCGGTGTCATCCAGCGGTCGTGTCTCCACCGACAACCCTGCCGTCATCGATTGGTTGACTCGGTCGTCTTCCTCTTCCCAGGTCACCTCTGACACCTACAGCCAACGGTCGGTGGGTACGTCAGACACAACCGTTAGTTGGCATGGCCCGGGAGCAAGCCCACTGAAATCACGTGTCCTCTACCTGCCCCTGTCCTTTGGTGTTCCCTCACCAAGCGAAGTATCGCATGCTGTGGGCTCAGCCCCACTGCACAGTGAGGAAGAGCTAACAGAGGGCGGTCAGGAACGGGGGGAGACATCCGCCTCTTCAGCAGCCAGGCGAAGAAGTACTGGCGAGGAGAGTGGCTCGGTAGCCGGTCTAGAGACAGGTCTGTCTCCTGACCCACACGCAGCCGAGGGGGCTAGTAGTGAGGAGGAGACCCTAATTGATGATGATGAGGCTGATCGCACTTGGCAGCCTCGTCGTCATCAGGCTATTGCTTCCGCATCATCAGGAGAAGAGGGTGCCAGCTTGGCAGCGAGCAAAACAGTCGGTGGGTTGCCCAGGAGGCAGCAGGGTCGCAGCAGTGTCAGTGGAGGCAAACGGCCACGGAGTAGAGCACCAGCTCCACTGCAGCCTACCACCACGGCCAGTAGTGGTGCCGGTGTGCACGGAGGAAGTAGCAGTCAGCCAGTGAGGAGTAGCGGGGGCAAAGTTTCCTACTCGGCGGTGTGGCAATTTTTCGTCAAGCCGCCCGAGGAAGTAAACGTAGCCGTATGTCGACTATGTGGCCAGAAAGTCAAGCGTGGCCAGGGGGCCCATGTTAGGACTACAGCGTTGCGTCAGCATATGCAGCGTCGCCATTCGGTGGCCTGGGAAAACCGTGATAAAGATACGGCGGTTCTGCCTGCCCCAGCCCCCGCTCCATCACCCGCTCCGTTACTTGCTCCGTCACCCGACGTCAATCGCCCTCTATCAGCCAGTCAAGGCCCCAACACCTCTGCTGAGGGGAGTTGTCGCTCGTTGGCATCTTCCGCTCGTTCAGATGCTCCTTCTCCTGCTACTCCTCTTCACGGATTCCGTCAGCAGTCTTTCTTGGAATCCGTTTCCAAGAGACAACAGTTTGCGAGCACGCACCCGACGGTGCAGAAGCTGAACGTCCTCCTGTCCAAGTTGCTGGTGCTGCAGTCCCTCCCTTTCCAAGTGGTGGACTCAGCACCTTTCCGAGAAATGATGGCTTGTGCCGCGCCGCGGTGGAGAGTGCCAAGCCGGCATTTCTTCGCCAAAAAGGCAGTGCCAGCCCTGCATTCACATGTAGAAGAGATGGTGGGCCAGTCTTTGAGCATGTCGGTCTCTGCCAAAGTGCACGGCAGCGCCGACGTGTGGAGCTGTAACTACGGTCAGGGACAGTACATGTCATTTACGGCCCACTGGGTGAACGTGGTGCCGGCACAGCCGCACCAGCAACTTGGACAGGTCACGCCGCTTTTGCCTCCACGTTTGCACGTCCTTGGTCCAGCAAAGATGTCCGCCTCTACCACCTCTTCTTCCGCCGTGTCCTCAGCCGCCACCCCCGTGCCAAGTCCCATTACCCGACCGGCATATCACATGTGCAGGGCGCAACGGTGTCACGCTGTGCTGCACCTGGTATGCCTTGGCGAACGTAGTCACACAGGGGAGGAACTTCTGAGTGTAATGAACAGAGAAATCGACAGATGGCTGTCTCCGCGCAAACTGAAAATCGGAACCATGTTGACCGACAACGGAAAGAACATGGTGTCTGCTCTGCGTCAAGGAAGGTTGTGCCATGCGCCATGCATGGCTCACGTGTTCAATCTGGTTGTCAAGCGGTTCCTAAAATCCACCATCCCACTGCAAGACATCCTTAAAATGTCACGTAAACTTTGCATGCATTTCAGCCATTCCTACACCGCAAAGCACACCCTCCTTGAGCTGCAGCGGCAGAACGGAATTCCACAGCATCGCCTGATCTGCGACGTTGCAACAAGGTGGAATTCAACCCTACATATGTTAGACCGCCTTTACGAACAGCGAAAGGCCATCACCGATTTCCTGATGTTACAAGCGGATAAAGGTACTCCCCTGTATAACTTAGATGTCAGCCATTGGCAGCTCATGCGTGACACCTGCCGCTTGCTCAGGCCCTTTGAGGAGGCCACGCTATTCGTGAGTCGGCAGGACTATGGGATGAACGACGTCATTCCTCTGTTGCACGTCTTGGAACAAATGCTGTTAACAATGGCTGGTCAGGGTGCGGTAGACGTGGCGCACAGATCTCAACGCCACATGACCCCTGTGGGGGCAGGACAGGAAGAAGAGGAGGAGGTAGAGGAGGACATTGGTGCTCAGGAATTATTGAGTGAAATGGGTGGTTTTTCCACTCAGCGGACAGGAGTGGAGGAGCAGGAGCATCTGGTAGAGGAGGAGGAGGAGACAGAGGACCCAGACGCACCGTGGCAGTATGCTGTGGAGATGGAGGCAGGGAGTCCCTCGCATTCCTTGGCACAAATGGCCCATAGCATGCTCGTTTGCTTGCGTAGCGACAGCCGAATAATAACCATCAGACAGAGGGATGACTTTTGGCTGTCCACCTTGTTGGACCCTCGCTACCGTTCCAAAATGGTGGCCTTTTTCACACCTGCTGAGAGGGAGGCCAAAATAAAGTACTATAAAAACCACCTATGTAGTCAGTTGGTCTCTGCCTTTCTGCGCCAACGTCCATCCTCAGACACTGTGGGCCCTGTGCGCTCGCGTTCCGCTGCCATGGCAGCAGGGGAGGGGTGGGGTGGTAGGAGCAGTGGCAGCTCCACCAGCAGCGGCTGCCTCAGTCTGCAGTCGATGATGAGTAGCTTTCTTCACCAGCGCAGTGAGGAAACTACTAACCAGCCGCAGCAGCATCAGGTGGACCTGGAGCAGGACCTCAAACAACAGGCTTGGGCCTACTTGGACAGCACCCTGCCAACCGAGGTAGACAATCCCCTTGACTACTGGGCAACGAAACTTGACCTTTGGCCCCAACTAGCTGAATTTGCCCTTGAAAGGCTGTCATGCCCGGCCAGTAGCGTGGCATCGGAGCGCATGTTTAGTGCGGCAGGAGGTATTGTAACTCCGCGGAGGACACGACTGTCCACCCAAAGTGTGGAGAGACTCACGTTTGTGAAAATGAATCAGGCGTGGATTAGTCTGGATTTCAAACCACCAGTTCCTGACACAACTGACTAAATCCGCCATGAATCATGCCCCAAACATGTTATTTTTTTTAACATAGGCCTCTGTATGGCCTTCAATTTAAGCTGCTTACGCTTCGCCACTCTGCCATGGGCCCCTGTACCGCCTCCTCTTGCTGCTGCCAGGTCCAGAGTGTCTCATGGGTCCCTGTACGGCCTCCCATTGCTGCTGTCTCCATCGCCACACTCTGCCATGTGCCACTTTCAGGTCTCCTCACACTGCTGGTGGGTTCCATTTTGTCATAGGGTGCTGGCAGATTACGGGCCTCCCATTGCTGCTGCCAGGCCCGTAATCTGCCATGGGCCCCCGTACCGACTCCTCATGCTGCTGCCAGGCCCGTAATCTGTCATGGGCCCCTGTACCGCCTCCTCATGCTGCTGCCAGGTCCAGAGTGTCTCATGGGTCCCTGTACGGCCTCCCATTGCTGCTGTCTCCATCGCCACACTCTGCCATGTGCCACTTTCAGGTCTCCTCACACTGCTGGTGGGTTCCATTTTGTCATAGGGTGCTGGCAGATTACGGGCCTCCCATTGCTGCTGCCAGGCCCGTAATCTGCCATGGGCCCCCGTACCGACTCCTCATGCTGCTGCCAGGCCCGTAATCTGTCATGGGCCCCTGTACCGCCTCCTCATGCTGCTGCCAGGTCCAGAGTGTTTCATGGGTCCCTGTACGGCCTCCCATTGCTGCTGTCTCCATCGCCACACTCTGCCATGTGCCACTTTCAGGTCTCCTCACACTGCTGGTGGGTTCCATTTTGTCATAGGGTGCTGGCAGGTTACGGGCCTCCCATTGCTGCTGCCAGGCCCGTAATCTGCCATGGGCTCCCGTACCGACTCCTCATGCTGCTGCCAGGCCCGTAATCTGTCATGGGCCCCTGTACCGCCTCCTCATGCTGCTGCCAGGTCCAGAGTGTCTCATGGGTCCCTGTACGGCCTCGCATTGCTGCTGTCTCCATCGCCACACTCTGCCATGTGCCACTTTCAGGTCTCCTCACACTGCTGGTGGGTTCCATTTTGTCATAGGGTGCTGGCAGATTATGGGCCTCCCATTGCTGCTGCCAGGCCCGTAATCTGCCATGGGCCCCCGTACCGACTCCTCATGCTGCTGCCAGGCCCGTAATCTGTCATGGGCCCCTGTACCGCCTCCTCATGCTGCTGCCAGGTCCAGAGTGTCTCATGGGTCCCTGTACGGCCTCCCATTGCTGCTGTCTCCATCGCCACACTCTGCCATGTGCCACTTTCAGGTCTCCTCACACTGCTGGTGGGTTCCATTTTGTCATAGGGTGCTGGCAGATTACGGGCCTCCCATTGCTGTTGCCAGGCCCGTAATCTGCCATGGGCCCCCGTACCGACTCCTCATGCTGCTGCCAGGCCCGTAATCTGTCATGGGCCCCTGTACCGCCTCCTCATGCTGCTGCCAGGTCCAGAGTGTCTCATGGGTCCCTGTACGGCCTCCCATTGCTGCTGTCTCCATCGCCACACTCTGCCATGTGCCACTTTCAGGTCTCCTCACACTGCTGGTGGGTTCCATTTTGTGATAGGGTGCTGGCAGATTACGGGCCTCCCATTGCTGCTGCCAGGCCCATAATCTGCCATGGGCCCCCGTACCGACTCCTCATGCTGCTGCCAGGCCCGTAATCTGTCATGGGCCCCTGTACCGCCTCCTCATGCTGCTGCCAGGTCCAGAGTGTCTCATGGGTCCCTGTACGGCCTCCCATTGCTTCTGTCTCCATCGCCACACTCTGCCATGTGCCACTTTCAGGTCTCCTCACACTGCTGGTGGGTTCCATTTTGTCATAGGGTGCTGGCAGATTACGGGCCTCCCATTGCTGCTGCCAGGCCCGTAATCTGCCATGGGCCCCCGTACCGACTCCTCATGCTGCTGCCAGGCCCGTAATCTGTCATGGGCCCCTGTACCGCCTCCTCATGCTGCTGCCAGGTTCAGAGTGTCTCATGGGTCCCTGTACGGCCTCGCATTGCTGCTGTCTCCATCGCCACACTCTGCCATGTGCCACTTTCAGGTCTCCTCACACTGCTGGTGGGTTCCATTTTGTCATAGGGTGCTGGCAGATTACGGGCCTCCCATTGCTGCTGCCAGGCCCGTAATCTGCCATGGGCCCCCGTACCGACTCCTCATGCTGCTGCCAGGCCCGTAATCTGTCATGGGCCCCTGTACCGCCTCCTCATGCTGCTGCCAGGTCCAGAGTGTCTCATGGGTCCCTGTACGGCCTCCCATTGCTGCTGTCTCCATCGCCACACTCTGCCATGTGCCACTTTCAGGTCTCCTCACACTGCTGGTGGGTTCCATTTTGTCATAGGGTGCTGGCAGATTACGGGCCTCCCATTGCTGCTGCCAGGCCCGTAATCTGCCATGGGCCCCCGTACCGACTCCTCATGCTGCTGCCAGGCCCGTAATCTGTCATGGGCCCCTGTACCGCCTCCTCATGCTGCTGCCAGGTCCAGAGTGTCTCATGGGTCCCTGTACGGCCTCCCATTGCTGCTGTCTCCATCGCCACACTCTGCCATGTGCCACTTTCAGGTCTCCTCACACTGCTGGTGGGTTCCATTTTGTCATAGGGTGCTGTATGGCCTCCCATTGCTGCTGCCTCCACCGCCACACTGTGGCTCCACACTCTGGTTTTGGCCCCGTGACTGCCCAAATGAGTGAAGTGTGCGGTGATTCTAAGATCGACGGCACTCATCTGCATGTCATACTGACTGACAGTATTATTTCTCTTCCCCAGCAGACTCCAAGGGCATTTAAATTAAAGGTACAGTGTTCTGCACTAATATAAAGGCTCTCTGAAGCCTAGAAACACCCTTTTTATAAGTTAAATTCGCAGTGAATATATTCGCCTCGAATCGAATTTATTCCTCGAATTCGTCGAATCAGCCGAATCGAATTTTTGAATACTTCGCTCATCTCTAACCTTCATTTTGTAAAGCGCTGCACACACTGTTGGCGCTATATAAATCCTGTATAATAATAGTTGGGACACCTGTTTCAGTGACACCTCTGTAAGTTGGGAACTCTGAAAGTTGAGATTTCATGTTGCATCTCCATGACAGGAACGTAATAGAAACTTTCTTTGCTAGCCGGATACAGGCAGCAAAAGATGATTTGAGGGAATTCTCTGCTCTTTATAAAACTAAAAGAAATGTTTTGGCTTTAAATACACTTTAAGTTGAAAAATAATAGTAGTTAAGTGCTGCCTAGACATAATTACACTAACATATGCATAGCATTTCATACAGTGATTCTTCACAAAGCACTGTGAATAACCCTGCTCAGTGATGTTGGCGGGGGTCCCACTAAGTGCAATCAACTTTAAGAGTCCACACAAGTCGGTGAGTGAGGGGTACCAACGGTGGGGAGCACAGTGTGTGTTTTTCCAGCACTTTTAAGAAGATCACAGCACAGATATGGTTATAGATTGCACGGTTATTCACAGTGCATGGACTTTGTGAAGAATCATTGTGTGAAATGCTATATATATGTTGGTGTAATTATGTCTAGGCAATGCTTAACTACTATTATTTTTCAACTTTATGAGGGTCAGGACCCTTTGTAGTAGCAGCAGCCTCCTTTGATTGATTTGATTGATTATTTTTGATATTTTGTTTTTTTTTATTATTTAATGTTTTACAAATAATGTTTTGATGTTTATGATTTGATGTTCACTTGAGTTATCTATTAAGATATCTTTTCTTTAGTTTGGTGTACACAGACACATAATTTATACCTAAGCACGGGTCATAAAATCGTTTCTTAGTTTAAATGCACTTTAACTGGAGTTTATGTACAAGTATTTGTAGGGTATTTGTATTGCCCATAGAAACTAGTATTTTTTCATAGGAAGGGTATAAAGTGGAGCCTTTTTTAAAACTTATTTTTTTCTGCAGGTTGAGAGCCCATAAAAGACTTCATACTGGTGAAACATTTAATTGTGTGACAGAGGGCTGCAGCAAATACTTCACTACGCACAGCGACTTACGGAAACACATTCGGACTCACACCAGAGAGAAACCTTTCAGGTGAGTTTACTAATTAAAACACGACAGGCTTTTTACACCAACCAATATTGAAGAAAAACTGCCAAGAAAGAATTTTCATGGCAACATTGACGATTTTATAAAAGTGCAAGTTCCTCGGCTATCATGCTGCCCTCAGGCTTCAATGATTTCGGAGTCATTGACCTGTAACAACGATGTAAATCAAGAATACACTTACTGCATGATCGTTCTGGTACAGAGACTTGGAAAAGATTGAAGCAAGAGGTTGGCAGGCAGCTTGCATTTTCCAGAGATCAACAATGGGAATCCCTGTATTTTTCTCATGGCAGGATTTGCAGCTGAACACCTAAGAATAATAAAACACACATTTGTTCAAAATCATTAACCGTGTTTTTAACAGCTGGTGTCAATACCTGAAATTCCTATTGATATCAGTCTCCTGTAATTTCCTAGTCAGCATTCTGGGAGGGGGCACGTTGAAGCAGTCAAAATCTCCTACAATGCACATGTTGCTGACAGTGAACAGAATAGCAGAATAAGCAGAGTTGATGACTTTTAGTGCTTGTTAATATGTGCGGCAGTCATTGCTGCCCCTCTGAGAAGTGTTTCATGGTGGATCACTTTTCAAAGACATTTGACAGGTAGTGAGGCGCCAATAAGTCATCTCCATGCCTACTGTTTTAACCCTGTAGATTTAGCACCATTGCGCTGAAACCGTGTGCATTTTATGTGGTTGCAGGGAGGTTATGGCACTACCCCAAACAGGTCACATTCAATGACGGAATTGCCTGCCGAATTCTGCCTACTGTTTCATTTTTGCAGTGACATGAAATTTTTCAGGGGTTCCTTCAAGTCGAGAAATAGTGGTCTAGAGTACTTCTTACATCTCTAGGGTCTGGTGTTTAATTTATGTTGTGCTATTTTATCGCATTCACTCTGTTTGGAAGGATGCCTATCACTCCCACTGGACTGTGTTACAAAAAATCTTCGGAGCTATTAAGTGAAGTATCCCTGATATAGGTTGAGTTGTACGTGTCTGTTGATATTGCGGTGGTACAGTCGTTGTATAAGAAGTTCTGTCATTCTTTTTTTCAGGTGTGATCACGATGGTTGTGGGAAAGCGTTTGCTGCCAGCCATCACCTCAAAACACATGCTAGGAAGCACACTGGTAAGTCTGTTCTACACCTGATTCTTTTACAGGAATACTGTAGGGAACAAAAATAATGATTGCAGTATTTGTATATGTTGTGACAGGGGACAGACCGTTTCATACCAGTGATGGATGTGAAAAAACTTTCAGCACTCAGTATTGCCTGAAGAGTCACATGAAGGGTCATGATCTTGCTAATTTAGAAGATCCATTCTCAAGTCATGAGGTGTGTGATGTATTAGTTTTCACTTATGGACAAGCATTGTTTTTTATATAAAAAAGAACATTTATTATGTATAACATTGTTAAAATGCTATGCATATTTATGTATGATTATCCTGTTTTTACCAAATTTTTAAAAATATTGTGATGTGAAAATGCTCTTTTTCCGGATTGTGGTTATCTTTTAAACAGCTTGGTTGGAAGGTTGTGAGGAAAGCCAGCAATGAAAATATGGCTCATCTTTTAACCTGTTTGCTTGCCATCAATTTTCGTTTCAGCATGTTTTATTCTGTTTTGTTTTAAAGAGAGATACAAATACGGTTTACAAATCGATGCCAAAAAGCTGAATAACCAATATATAAACAAAGAAGGGATCATAATAAAAATTGTACAAACAGCAAAGTGGCATGGTTGACCATTAGTCAATATGGCAAAACAGTGAAAGAGATAGCAGCCATGAGGCAGACACTGTTGATTGACCTGGGTGACAGATATGGCATCTGTCCAGTAATGGGAACTTTTGTTAGAAAATTAAGAAGAGAAGAAAGGGGAGAAAGAGGAGTGGAGGGGTGTGACACAGGGAGTGTACAGCCCACTGGGAAGCCACTTATGCGGGCTTGCTATCCATTTTCCAAAGTTGTTGACCCATTATTTCCAGGTCTTGATTTCCTCATTAAGCAGACCCTGCCACTGTAAAGGTAAAAACGCTCCTGACAGGTGTGAAGTGCCACAGGAGCCCACATATACTGTAACCTACAGCAGCTTTCAGTCCTACCTGCTTCTCCGAAATGCTGGGCCTTTCTGACCAGCAAAACTTCAGCACCCTTTTGATAGATGCCTAAAAGCACATGGAAATATAGTCCCTTACGTAAAAATGCACAGGCACCTCTGATACGTTTATAAACATAAAATGTTAGTAAAATCTTCCAGATAATTGTCAGGATAATCTCCAGGTGATTATGTAAAATCCCAGTGTATGGATCCTCAGGTGGGTGTGCTAATATATGAAATGCGCACTCACCAGAAGCGCATAAATATAGTGTGTTGTATCATATACTGTTGAAACAGTAAGGGATCCCTTCTTAGGGTGGTCCGGAATGCAGCCTGGGAGTGGATGGCCTTCCTTAGGTATAAGGATATTGGCAAGCCAGGGTAAATGGATCAAACTTGTCCAGGCTCTGGGATGTTCACCGGGGTTTGCTGGGAAGTTAAAATGCTCGGTGCGGAGCAAAGAAAAGGGGTATTCCCATAGTGTAGTATTTAAAATGATACTTTAATGGTATTAAATGTAAAAAGTATAAAATCCAAACATGTACACGTACCTTTAATACCATTAAAGCATCATTTTAAATACTTTTCAGATTTTTCATATCCTGGACAGTGTCTATTTAAAACAGGGGTGCTCGACCTCTGGCCCATGGGTCACATGTGGCCCTCGACCTCAAACCAGCGAAGAACACTTCTATTATCCCCTGCAGGTTTGGTGCACTTTCAGAAAGTGCGCCACACTCAAACGATATAATGGCAAAGCGCAGCTAACCCGCAGGAAAGCTGCAGGTGCACTGCATTGCACCCATGGCGCGGGTAAGCCGCAGCGCATCAGTGTGAAAGCAGTCTTATAGGAAGCTCAGGACAGTAAGGGCTTGTTTACATTAGCAGTTTGGAGGGTAGTAAAACCCCATAGTTGATATGTGTTTTTACCACACACCCCCAGCCGCTGGAATTACATCAGGGGTCGCATTGGAAATCCCACTGCATGTTCCAAGGGGCCTGTGCAGCCTCCCTGTCACATTCTGTTTTACACTTGGACAGGAGGGGATACAGGGGGGGGGGTGGCATATGCAGGAGCTGATCCTCTCTATTTGCCTACTGCAATCGTTGAAAGCTGGCTTCTCCTCTTCTTGCTCCTGTCGGCATTCAGTGGCTGCAGGAGGAAAAGGTTCATTATGCTATTCAAAATAAAAAAAAAAAAAAGTAAATTCTGAACCATACCATTTCATTGTGGCCCGTGACTGGTTACCAAGTCACTTAAGTGGCCCTCACTCTTCGAAGGGTTGAGCACCCTTGATTTAAAGGATCAGTTCACCTTTTGACCAAAAAAAGTAAATGCACATTTTTTTGCAGGTAATACAAGTTTCCTGCAGACCTCTCAGTGTTCTGCTTACCTGTATGGGATGTACGTGCAAGCAGTTATACTGACAGGAAGATTCAATGAACTACCACGGCGCTCTACAATGCCATAATAGTTCATTGAGAACTGCAAGCTGACAGCTGCTAAGGCAGAAAACTGAATGAGTGATGCGGCTGTATGGACAGAGCCCTACATGGCCATGCTTTTTTTTTTACAAAAGTGAAAGATAGAACAGGGAACTTATCCCTGTTCTTGTGTCATTGGGGGGGGGGGGGGGCAGCGGGTAGCGGCTGCAGCATTGCAAATATGTTACCTGTCCCACCCTAAAAATCAGTGGAACATGTAACATAATCCCAAAGGTGAACTTATCCTTTAAAGTGATACTAAACCCAGGACTCTGCATTTACTATATCTGGTCTCCCACAGTACACAGAAAATGGAAATGCAATTATTTTAGTAAATATAAACTGCTAAATACCTTTTCTCTTCAGCAGTTAGAGCAGTCTTGTGACTTCTATCAGTGCCAGCAGAGCACATGTTAAAACTTGTAGGAGGCATTTTCATTCTGCTCTAGGAGGATACAGAATCCCTGACCTCTGTCTGGTGCTGATTGGTCCTGTGCTGATCACATGCACTCTTCCAAGAAAAGAAAAAAAAAAACCTCTTGAGCAATACACACCAAACTGAGCATGTGCAGAGTGACTCCACATGATATGTCATATCAGGAGATAAGAGGGGGACACTGGAAAAAGGGGAGGATCAGAGAAGTCAGGATCAAACAGCCTTTATACACAATGAAGGTGATTGACCCTTTAGGTTCCAAAGTGAATATAACAAGCATGCTATACTGCATATACAGACGGATTTTACTGTATTGGGTTTAGTAACAGCTATGCCTCTGTTCTATGCCAGAGCATATTTTTCAGTAGAAGACTGGGAGGAATCTTATGACATAAATGCTGGTGGAGTGTAATGTGTAAACCATCAAAAATGTTTAGCTGAAGTTCATTATACACTTTCTGTCACTAAAGTGTATGTAAACTTGAACAGTGAATTTGCCCCACTGAATATTCAGTTGAATTCCCTTTGTTACATCTGTTTATTAAGGCCATGTTTATGGTGGCCACTTGCATGTAATTACTCAAGCAGCAATTACTTGCGAATGATCTGGGCTAGACGCAGATTGTCTGTGTCTAGGGCCGATCATTCAGGGCTCGCTCACACTAGATGCAGTCCAGTACGCTTTTTTCTGCATCAAAAATGTGTGCACAGTGTTTTCCATGTATTTCAATTGCCATAGTTCACACCAGTGCAGTCAGTTCCAGTCAGTTTCTGGTGTAGGAAAAAAAGTAGAGCATGCTGCATTTTTTTTCTGCACAGAACCATACTGGAACATGACAAACTGTACCGGAACTGCGTGTGGTGTGAGCTGTAAGCGGATCCGGAGTTTGCTTTTGTAGTGTGAGCTGGTCCTGATAGTAAAAATATACTGTGTTACCGTAACAAATATGATCAATAAAATGTTTGATATTGGGCTGAAAAAAAAAATTCAATAAGTACTAACAATAAAAATGTGAATCCTAATTTGAACATAAATAATTTCATAACACTGTCAGTAAATAGAAATATTCAAAAGTGTCCAAATATTTCATAAAAATCATTAAATACGCATGTGATAGTCCCAAAATCTAAACGTAAATAGGTCCCTTTTAACTGTTCAGAAAAATATTTCCTTTCCCCTTGAAAGTGGTGCCAAGTATGTCCAACCGTCACCCAAATAGTGGTAAGATGCAGACTTACCAGATACCAATGACCCCCTAATTAGAGTAATCATAAATAGCATGGCCGGTATGATTAGACATCAATGGCGCCCCTCCATCTGTTCCACAGGACCATCAGCTAGCAGGGTTCCCCAGGCAGTCACTTTCGGTCCTCAGCAGCATAGACATATAATTCGGTACCTTTATCAGGATATTGCATTCACATATGCTAAAACAGTACTGTGCATAAAAAAAGCTGGCATACAGCAGTAACTTTCAGGTCACTTCCGGTGCACGATGATGCCAGCAAGAGGCATTATGGGAATGAAGGAGGGTGGAAGAGTTGAGGGGATGTCTGTGTTCTTTGATATCCTTCATAAATGAAGTAGGCAGGGCTGACACCATGTGTTTAGGAATTCAGAGCTGTGTTATGTCAAAGAAGGTAGGAGCACACTATTTTTTTGGCATATCAATATTTAGTTTTCTGTGCTTGCAGCATGTTTAAAGGGATAAAACTTGAGAAAACATGGACTAAATTTTAGTTTGTTTTTTGTGTTAGTTTTTTTTTTATATTACACTTTGAAGAGGCTTCGCTCACTAAGGCTCTTAACGTTTAAATTCAATGTAAATTCAGTGATGATTGAAATTAAATTCAGTTAATTTATATATCGGAATCACTACAGTTACAGGTAACTGATTTCAGGGTGAAATGTTAAGGTCAGTGAGGTAGTTATGCCCCACAGTAATCCATAGGGGGCAATGGATGCATCTTGGTCCTTCATACCGCTTTATCACAAATACAACACCTGTCTGTACATTCCCCTGTAGTAATTATATGGTCAATCCGTATTAATAAGCTGTGATTAAAGGAATGCAGAGATAACAGTGCTACTGTTTACTTTTCTGCTTCTGTAATCTAAAACACTGAAAGTGTGAACTCTATAACTGACCCCACTGAGGTTAAATAGCTTAACTTAGTCTCAGTAGCTTGACAGACAGTGACTTGATCCAAACAACATCTTGCAGATCATAGAAAACTTTATTCCAAAACAACTGTCATAACAGATGAACATTAGGTAAAAAAATCACCGTGTATCTAGCTACAGCAGAATACAATACATGTGGTGAATAGAAGCTAAAGCATGAAAACGAAGGGTGGGACTAACTATATAGAGCATCCCCTAGCTACGGAGTGAGGTAGGAACAAAAATTAAAGGATAGGTTCACCTTTCGTAACATGTTACACCCATATTCAGGGTGTAACATGTTACCATGTGACCGGCCTCCGCACCCCTCCAATCCCCACTATGACAGCTAGCAGGGGATCTTCTCCTCCCCGCTAGCTGTCACAATTTTAAAAAACTGTGGCAGTGCGGGGTCCCACCCACTAGGCTGCCTCATACAGTCACAGCAATCTGTGAATGGGAAAACTACAAGTCCTGGCAGCCTTTGCAGCTGTCGGCTTGTAGTTTTTAATGAACTACCATGGCACTTCATAGCACCGTGGCAAGAAGATATACTGACAGGTCAGGGGGAGACCTGCATGGTACCAGCGATCTGCTGATCGCTGGTGCAATGCTTTAGTTGCTTCACAAACAAAAAATAATAAATGCACTTTTTTACCTGCAAAAAAATGTACATTTATTACTTTTTGTTAATAGGTGAACTTGTCCTTTTAAATGCAGACAGACAATGCATGTGTAATAGTTAACCACAGCCAAAAATATTTTATTCATTATTCCTTTCTGTCTGGTAAAGTCTATCTGTTGGGATAGAAAAAAATCCTGCTTTGCAGAGGCACTGCCCACACACTGCAAGGGTTAAATGGTCATTTAGGTCTAGGGTACCTGAAAAAGCACTTCTCTGACAGCTGTCACTCTCCTCTTTTCCCCTACACTCCAGCAGTTCACTTTCCCTCTGTGTCCTCACATGCAGTGCATAGTGATGAGCCCTGCGCTGCAACTGTCAGGGCATTGAGAAGAAGAGGCTGGGGAGATTGGTCTAGTGGCGAAGAGGAAGCCTGAAGGAGTGGAGGATTGGGTCATTAAAACTGCTTTTTCCAGTACCCTAGATTTAAATGAGCATTTGACCTTTGCAGTGTAGGGGCACCACCACTGCAAGAAAGGATATTTGTTTTCCCCAGAGTTCAGCTTTAACACAAATTCAGTACTATTGTGGGCCAGTATAGAGAGTCAGTAGGCCCAGTGTATGTCATCTCTGAGCTTGTTGGACCTTTCATGTTTACAAAGCTGAAGCCATCTGATGTTGAGGATGCTGAGCAGTTTTAAATGCTTTGTTGGAAGCCTGCTTACATTTAAAAAGAGAAAATATCAGTAGGAAACCCTTTTATTCATCAGGTGAAGAAATCACCTGTTTTATAGCTAAAAGAACTTTGTGTTAATCACTTGTTTTCCTTTTGGGGAAAAAAAGCAGAGAGTACTAGAGTGAAAGATAATCATTGTTATACCTAAAATGCCCTGTGCTGAAATGGGACAATAAACCAGGTACAGAAAAGGTCTTGATCATTCACAGACTATTATGTGTTATTTTCCAGGATACAAAGGATTGGCTCTGTCTGAGTGATTTAAGCACTTTATCAACTGAATCTGAACTGCGAGAAAATGCTAATGCAGTAAGTATCTGTGAGTAAATCTCATGCTGTATGTAGCATTTTGTAAGTGTTCTCCATGCAAAGCAGAGAAGTGCAAGCTTTCATATTAATCATTGCCCCAGCAGCACACTGAAAACGGTCTCAACTGAAATTGCAGTCTCTTACAGTCCATGTCGTAGCCACAGTAAAATTTAAATGAGTTTACTGTGGGTTTTTTTTCTTTCTTTTAACCGCATTCCCCCTGCCCTATAGCAGATACACTGCTACAGGGTGGCAGGGGTGCACAAAATCACGTGTGTGTATATGTATGTGTGTGTGTGTGTGTGTGTGTGTGTGTATATATATATATATATATATATATATGTATGTGTGTGTGTGATTTTGCATTTCTGGGTAGGGGGCGTGTGCTCCCTATCCGCGCTGCTATTCGCAGCCTCGGCTATCAAACACAGAGGCTTGGTTGGTGATTACTCGCCGGCACCAGGTAATTGTGAAGCATTACCGACGGAGGGAGAGAACTGTAAGTAAACAATACAGTTCTCTCCCCTGTCTGCTCCTGCACACTGCTTTGCATGGTTCTGCTGCTTTGCAGCTGAAAGCACACACACAGCCCACAGTAAAACAACACACAGTTAACCCTTTGATCGCCCCACATTACCGACGGGGGGAGAGAACTGTATGTAAGAAATACAGGTCTCTCCCCTGTCAGCTCCTGCACATTGCTTTGTATGGCATAGCAGAGCCATACAAAGCAGTGTGCTTACAGTGGAAGCACACACACACAGCACATAATGTGAAACAGCACACAGTTAACCATTTGATCGCCCCAGATGTTAAACCCTTCCTGCCCAGTTCCCTTAGTACAGTGCTTTTTATTAGCATTGATCACTGTATTGGTGTCACAGGGGACGTCGGTGACACCAAGTCAGTTCCCACCAGTGTCAGAATGTCCGCCGCAGTCCCGCTATAAGTCACTAAACACTGCCATTACTAGTAAAAAATAAATAAAAAAATCCCATAGTATATATACCGCCATTTGTAAACACTAGAACTTTCACGTATATCAATTAATTTACACATATTGACATGTAGCAGAATACGTTCTGGCCTAAATTTATGACGAAATTTGATTTTTAAGATTTTTGCTACTGGACATGTTTAATAGCAAAAAGTCCAAAATATTGATTTTTTTTTTTTCTCAAAATTGTCGGTCTTTTTTTCTTTTTCTTTTTTTTTTTTTTATAGCACAAAAAATAAAAAACGCACAGGTGATCAAATACCAAAGAAAGTTCTATTCATGGAAAAAAAAGGATGTAAATTTCATTTGGGTGCAGCGTTGCTTGACCGCGCAATTGTCATTTAACGTAACACAGCACGATAATGCAAAAAATGGCCTGGTCAGGAAGGGGGGTAAATCCTCTGGAGGGCAAGTGGTAATTTAAAATCTAATCTGTAAACTGCTTGGCCCCTGTGAAATGGGTGTCATGTGGTCTGATCAGCAGGGGATTTGTGAACAGATCACCTGCTGATTGGAGCAGAATGGGACAGACGACCCTTTTGTGACATCCATGCCTGTCAGTTTTTGTCTGCAGTCACAAATCAGAGCTTTCTGGACCCATGGGGGGCCGGATAAAAACAGATTTGTGTCTGTTTACATCAGACAACCTCAGATCCATCATGTTTAGGTCCAGAAAAATGGAAACCGATGTAGACTTTTTCCATTTTTTTTTTTTTTTTCTTGGACCTGAATGGACTCGCCAGTAATTGGATAATGTGTGCCGCTATGTTTACATCTGGCTGCCCAGAGAGCAGCATTAAGCTTTTGATCAGATCTTCCTTAACCGCTTCCCGACCGCCCTATAGCAAACGTACTGCTACAGGGTGGCAGGGATGTGCAAAATCATGTATATGTGCGTGATTTTGTATATCTGCGTAAGGGGCTCATGTGCGCTCCCTATCTACGTTGCAATTGGCTCCTCGGCATATCAGTCACTGGGTCCCAGCCGCCGATTCTTGGCCGGGACTCGGTGATCGTCGGTGGAGCTGACAGGGGAGAGATCTGTATGTAAACAATACAGATCTGTCCCGTCGGCACGAACAGGCTGCTTTGTATTGCTCTGCACAGCAGAGCAATATAAAGAAGCTTGTTTCCCAATGAAAACACACACATTTCACAGTTAACGCTTTTATCGCCCCAGATATTAACCCCTTCCTGCCCAGTGTCATTAGTACAGTGTCAGTGCTTTTTATTAGCACTGATCACTGCATTCGTGTCACTGGGGATGTCAGTGGCAGTTAGGTCCCCCTCCAGAGTCAGAATGCCCGCCACGGTCCCGCAATAAGTCGCTGATTGCCCTATACAATTAGGTCCATGTATATTTGGATACAGGCACAATTTTAGTTTTTTTCAGGTATTTACCAAAACATATTCAAGCTATAGTTATATAATGGAAATGGGCTGAAAGTGCACACTCTCAGGTTTGTCCATATATATATATATATATATATATATATATATATATATATGGACCTAACTGTATATACCACCATTTGTAGACGCTATAACTTTCATGTAAACAAATTTATATGTATTGGTATTTTTTTTTAGCAAAGACATGTAGCAGAATATATTTTGTCATAAATTTATGTCAAAATTTGATAGATAGATATATATATATATATATATATATATATATTGTTATTGGACATGTTGTTTAATAGCAAAAAGTCAAAAATATATAATTTTTTTTTTCCAAAATTTACATTTTTTTTTTTCGTTTATAGCGCAAACAATAAAAAGCGCACAGGTGATCAAATGCCACCAAAAGAAAGCTCAATTTGTGGGAAAAAAAGAACATGATTTTAATTTATGAACAACATCGCATGACTGCGCAGTTGTCAGTTAACGCAGCGCCATATCGCAAAAAATGGCCTGGTCAGGAAGGGGGGTAAATCCTCTGGCGGGCAAGTGGTTAAAAACTGAATGATTTACAGGATATGTTAAAACCTGAAAGATGGAAACATTTTAGATATGGGGTTTTTTTAACCCTCTTAAGGGCACAATACAAAAATAATTTCACTAAACGGCTATTACAGATACCTACCACTGAAATAGTTAAAGTGTAACTTTCCAGTAGAAAGGTTGTATGATGCCATTGTTTTGTTTAAGCTCATGGAGAGATGTGGGGGTTGTGATCTGTAGACATTTCCACAACTGGCTGATCAGGGTAAAACAGTGCTTATTGGACGGTTTTCTCATCTGTATGGTGTTGCCTATGGACATCAAAAAACAGAATCTCTAGATTACTGTTTGGTACCTACAGACCATGTGATCTAGGCTGCCACAGCCGAGGACTAGGGAATCACAATTTTGTATTCATGAAAAGAAAGTCATTGAAAAGTAATTGAAAGGAGAATTGTAAAGACAAATCCACATTTAATCTACTTTTTTCTTGCTTTAGAGTCCTGGGCAAGTTCTGGGCACTTTGTTACATCAGAATATATTTGAATCAATGTTCCAGAGTCCTGAAAATACAGAAGACAATGATATTGGTCAGCAGTCAGGTATATCAAATTTACATGTTATGTGATGGAATTATACAATTATATAAAGGTGTGTGTCAGTCACTTTTTACCATATCCACCAAACTCTTCCCCCTCATCTGTACCTACTACCACTGATATAAATGCATTATTTCCTTGTTTTCTACTGATATATACAGTATATGCGGCATATTTTTGCGATACATGAGCATTTTTCTTGTTTTGACGCCTTAAAACTTCTGCAAGTACAGAAAAGTACCTGTTGATTTTGCTAGAAATCCTATGCGCTCTTAATTTTTTGTAGAGAGCTGACAACGCTGCATCTTCTGTACTGAAATCCACCCTGCCTGAATTCTTCTCATCCCTGTAACGTAAGGGGGGAGGTGTTATGTAGTCCATCAGGGAGACCTCAACCACAACCAGTGCTGACATTACTGTTTGAAACTGCAATGCAGTAACAATGTCAGCCCACTACAGGAAGATCACTAAATTACTGTCAGGATAAACACACATTTTGAAAAACCTGTAATGATTTTCAGAGATAAAAAAAGGGATCAAATGTTTCCGTATTGCAGATTTACTGTATGTTTCCTGATTGTATAGTACAGAACACAGGCTTTTTTACAACTGAGTTATTTGCAGCTACCTTGAGGTGATTTGACACTGGCAAAATGGAAGGTCGCTATGTGGTGAGTACACAGGACAGAACCCCTTTAAACATTCACTCCCACAGTGCTGGTTAAGTGTTTTGTTTTTTTTAATTGTTTTGGGTTTTTTCCCTTTTTGTGGGTGAGAATTACTGCCTTTCACCCTTTCAGAGGCATAGCTTTTATAGTCCATGATGGTTGGTGTGAATGACGCTTTGGTGTCATTTGGGTATCCTTCTGGAGGGTGGCTGTGGTGTTGCTGCTTCACCAGGTGTTGCTTCTTGCTTGTGGTGATATACTGCGCATGAGTGAACTGGGTGCTACTGCACCTGTGTGGTTGAAGCACATGCTACATATACACCACCTCATGTTGAAGGGGTCATCTCTACCTTTGCGCCCTGCCTCTTCCTTTCTGCATAGTAGAGAAAAGTGGGGAAAAAAGCACTTGATCCATAGGATTTTCTCAATGGTGTTGCTGTCTTTAAGTATTTTTATTGATGTAATAGATCTGGTTCCTGAGCAGGCAGCTTCTACACCTCAGAAGATCTACATGGTCTCCTTGGCTTGTAGTGTAATATAACAAAATGGAAATTGAAGTGCCACACCACTGCTAAGAGGTCCAGATACAACTTTATTCTGATAAGTCAGGGGGAATATCCAAATAGTTGCCAATGTGTTTCAGGTGTTCAAGAACACCCCCTTCATCCAGACTTGATTGACAACAATGTGAATAGACTAGGAATTAACTAGACCTTTAATGTTCATTCTTACAATGTGACTGCAAGTGCAGGGCTTGTCAGCAGCTGGTTTTGGCAGTCTTTCTCTACCTCTGCATTCAGGATGCCATCCAAGCAACATCTCTGGGTTATGGATCATACTGGCACATTGTGGCTGTTTACTCTCACTTTTCTTGAAATATAATGAGGCATAAGCCCCCCTATCCCACAGCACTGCTTCAGAGGCTGTGAACAACCCAGTGGGATAACTTATTCACACATATTCCACCATAAGTGGAAACACAGAGGTTCAGATGGGCTCAGACTGAGCGTTTAGCTGCATTGGGGGTTGTGATACAGGTCCCTAATGTCCTCTCCTCTGATGGTTGCCCCTATTCTGACTTTTTGCCTTCCACTGGTCCTTCATCCACGCCTGTCTCATCCTTCCTGTCTAGAGAGGAATTTTCTTTCACAATGTTAAAGTTCATGGGCAAAATTTCTGCCCTTTTTGAGGCATTCGATTACAGGGGTTACGGCTATACCCCTTCTACCTCCCCTCTGACTTCACTCTTTGACTTTGCCCTTAAACCAGACTCGGTAGCAGAGAAGGAAGTATCTGCTGAGACAGAATCCTTTCCTTTTGAGGCATTTGATCAGGATGGTACACGTACTACAGAAATCTCTTCAAAACTGGTTCATGTGCCTGTTGAGCTTGTCCTATAGGTAGACTGGACTAAAGGTTTTGCTTAACAATATCCCAGTTTCCTCCAAAAGTGGAAAATTCTTGTGGTAGATTTGGTCATTTCAAACCTTAACAAGAGCTTCATGGCCCTTGTAGATGGGATAATCCAGTGTGTAAAGATCTTGTACATAAGAGGTAAGAAGCCCTCCTTAGGACTATCTTGCCATGGTGGGTTCTGCCATGCACCTGGCAATTGTGTCTGTAGCCGATTGTAAGACCATTGCTGTCTGGACTGTAATTTCAGCTCCATCCTCACAGATCCCTTTGGCCATGGTCAACTGAAACTTTTACCTTTTGCTTTATGCCTTACCTTACTGCGTAAATGACTTCCCCAGGCACACTTCCCCAAATTTCTATGATGAACATCCTCTCAGTACACATGCGCAGGATTATCAGGCTTAAATGCTGGGGAGTTAAACTCCCCTGCTAGAAACACCTTTTACCTTTTTACACTTCAAAGGCAAACTCCTGTTTAATCCCTTATTGGATAAATACATCAAGGAGATAATGATGTGGTAAGGGTACTCCCCAAGAAGAAAAATTCCCTGCTTTCTCAGAGTAGGAAAGGTTTCTTTCATCTCTCTGTCCTTCAGTGGTAAATTCGGGACAGGAACATACATTTATAAGAAGAGATGACCTATCAAGCCAAAGCCTGTTCAGAGTGATGGGCACACTCTCCGTTTTCAAAGCAGAGGCATGTCTGATGGCCTTCAGGTTCCAGAGCATCTCAGTGGCCTGGGTCCAGAATGTTGTTTCCAGGGGCTACAACCTGGAGTTTAGCATGCTATCTCCTTCCTCTTCATGTTCTCCAACTTGTCATCTTCCCAGTCATGTTGGGTAGATCTGTTTTCTGCTGTTCAACAACTTTTGAGGGAAGGGGTCTTTACCTCTGTACCCCCAGGAGCATGCTTTCAAGGTTTCTGCTCAACACTCTTTACGGTTACCAAATTGAACAGATGAGTTTGGCACATGCTGGATCTTAGAACATTAAACTTAGGAGTGTAAATGTTCCCCATGGAAAATGCCAGGTGAGACACAATCTCTATCTTTCTGGAGGATTTTCTGATATCAAGAGACATTCAGGATGCTTATATGCACTTTCCCATATTTTTGTCTCATCAATGCTATCTGCATTTTTTGGTGGGCAACCAGAATTACTAGTTTTTCACCTCACCCTTGGCCTGTCCATGGCTCCCTAGGTTTTCACCAAGGTGCTTGCCTATTTTTTTACTCTGCTCCATTCTCAAGGGATTCCACATTGTGAGGTACATGAACAATGTCCTGGTAAAGGCTCAGTCCTTTCCTTTTCTTATAAGCCAACATCCAACCAACAGTACAGGTTCTGCAGAGCTTCAGTTGGATCCTTAACCTACAGAAGTCATCGCTAGATTAATTTCATGGGGTTGGATTACCTGGGTCTGGCACTGGTCAAAAACTTGTCAAGAATCTTTCTGCATCAGAATAAACTTCTGTCCAATTCTGTCTCATGCCAGGGCCCAGAAGAAGCCCTTGGTTTGTACATGCATATGAGGGTCTTGGGTCTAATGGAGCCTCCTTTGAGGAAGTCATATGCCTAGTTTCTCTCCAAATCGTTGCAACTCAACATTCTACTCTTGTAGGACAGACAGGCTCAGTCCTAAACTGCCTGATGCAACTGAACCCCAAGGCCACACTCTCCCTGACTTGGGTGGATTTCCAATTCAGTGCTGGAGTTGGAGAAACCTTTTCCTCCACAGTTGCAGACAGCACTCATGGTGGATAGCAGCCTGTCAAGTTGGGGTGGAGTCCTGAACTCCTAGGTACAAGGGGTGCTTGGTCGTCAGAGGAAGCTCACCTTCCAATCAGCATTCTGGAACGCAGGATGCCTTGCTTGTCTGGTTGGTTGATGGACACCTGTGTTGTGAGGACACCCGAAAGAATACAGTCAGACAGTGACATGGCTGTGGCTTACATCAGTCATTGGGAGGCACCAGAATACGCACCACTCGAAGGAAAGCAGGGCTTGATCTTTACAGATGTGGAATAATTCAGACGTGGGGGAATGAGCTCTCCAGAAGTCACCTGGAGGTCTTTCAAGCAGTTTGCCACAGATGGGGAATACCCAGATGTGGATCTCCTGGCATCTAGAATCATCAACAAATTAGACGGGTTTGTTGCCAGGTCCAGAGACCCTCGGTCCTTCACAATGGACACCCTGGTGATACAGTGGGATCAGTTCAAACTTATTTATGTTTTCCAACTCTTCAGATTCTCCCTTGCTTACTTCACAGAATCAAGTAGAAAGGGATCCCAGTCATCCTTATTGCACTGTATTGGTACAAGAGAATGTAGTATTCTGACATACGCAAGTTCCTGGTAGGTGCTGCATGTGCTCTTCTGAATCCTCCTGTTCTAAGGGCCAGTGTTTCATCCTACTTCTCAGTCACTGTCTTTAAATGTTGAAGCTAAGGTCTTGAGGGACATGGTCTTTTGGATTTTTAGTTTTGCACAGGGACAAGGTTGTCTTGAGGCCCAGACTTCCTTCCAAATGTAGTCTCTGCTTTACACCTTAATCATTTTGTCCTGCTCTGAAAGATCCTAAAGAAAATTTCTCTCCACTGTCTTGACGTAGTGCTCGCAATGAGAGGTTACCTCTCAGCTACTGCTGTTTTTAATAAATTTGATTTACTCTGTGTTTCCTAAGGGTTCCCACGAGGGCTTCCCTGCTCCTAGCTTCACCAATGCTAGGTGGTTTCATCAAGTTTTTAAAGTCGTATGAATGATAGAGCTCCGCTTTCCCTTTTTAAAACACATTCTTCCAAATCCCCAGTGTGTCATGGGCTCATGGGTCTCTGTTGTTCTTTCAGGTGGATGGTCAAGCCTCTCTGATGCTGGTTTTGAGTGTAAGCTGCTGAAGTTTGCTCTGTCTGTCGAGCTCTTCTTGACTGGTTTGTTATGTGGGCATGTTAATTTTTTGTATTGCCCACCCCTCAGTTGTTCTGTACTGTACAATCAGGAAAATAGGATAATTGATTACCAGTAAAATCCATTTCCTGAAATACAGTACAGGGCCTTCTCTGTATTTATGATCTCTACTGCTTGCTACAAAATTAAGGATTGCTGGGACTGCAAAGCATTATATAGGGAGATTTAAAGGAGTCTGCGTCCTGTACTGTATTCTAGGAAACAGATTTTACTGGTAAATCAAAAATTAAATTTTTTTCTAGAGATACACTTTAAGTTATGGATCTGTAACGTTTTTGTAACATTTTTGTGTCTGTAAAGCTCATTTTGTATGTTCTCAAGACCTCATTGTGTAATGCTGGAACTTCTTAATTTATTATTTTTATTTTATGTTCTGCCTCTACTGGCCTCCATGAAACTGAGAACTTTGTAAATGCAATACCAGGTCCTCAAATATCTTGGTTTCTGCTATTTCCCCTGCGTTTTGGGTGGTATGCTGGAGAAGTAAAATCTTTGTGCAAATTTTTCCATTTATTTGGTGGTCAGGCCACCTGATGTGATGTGAGTTTTGCTTGTGACAACATCCGTACAAATATGGAATGTGAGGAAATGCTGACTCTGTATCTGTATACTGTCCCATTGTAGTCCTCATAGGAGTCATTTTCTTACCGCAGCAAAAATTGATCAGGTGAAGTGCACCATATACATGGACTGATTGTCTTGTAATCGTTTGAAAATTCCTTGCTACTAAATATTCCACGGTCAACTGTTAGTGGTATTATAACAAAGTGGAAGCAACTGGGAACATCAGCAACTCAGCCATGAAGTGGTAGGTCACGTAAAAGGACAGAGAGGGGTCAGCACATTCGCCAACTGTCTGCAGAGTCAATAGCTAAAGACCTCCAAACTTTCTGTGGCTTTCAGATTAGCACAACAACAGTGCGTAGAGAGCTTCATCGAATGGGTTTACATGGTCGAGCACCTGCATCGAAGCATGACCCCACTCCCTCTCTCTTTTCATTGGCTCACTGGCTGTGATTGACAGTAGTTGAAGCCAATGGCTCCTGCCGCTGTCTCAGCCAATGAGAAGGAGAAGTCCTTGGATAGCTGAGACTACACATGGCTGGATCAAGAGGGGGCTTAGTTGAGTATTGTGGAAGGGGGGGGGGGGAAATGCTGCACAGACCAGGTTTTTTAACTTCATGCATAGAATGCATGAAGGTAAAATACCTTCAGCCTTTACAACCACTTTAAGCATAATTATCATTGTTGTTTTTGTTACAGTATAATAACAATATTGATACTAGTATTACATTATACTATTTTATGTACCTCTCTTTTTTTTAGAAGTGCTGTTAAAAACCTGGACTTCAGATCCGCAGGCTTTAGACCCAGCAGAGAACAGCAGTGCTCCTGAACCTCCACCATCTCTGGTTACCCCTCTTGTAAATCCTCCAGCTGTGACAGAGGATCCTTTACCTACTACTGCTGGCACAACTTCCATGCCTTTGCCACACGGGAGCATTGGATGTGGGACCCCGTCAACAAGCTCTGTGTCTTGTACAGTTTCCCAGCCCCTAAAAGTGCCTATCCATAATGGGGGCCAAATCTCCACCCAGGACAACTTTGTAACTCAACAGACCTCACAATCTTTAGTGGAAAGCTTGACTGTGGTTGCTGGTCCTCCTTTGCCCGTAGGAAACTCTTCAGATGCTGTTCTACCAACACTGGTGCAGGCTGCAGTTTCCAATGCCAACACTGTGTTGAGCAGCAACCCTGCAATAACCATAACACAGACTCCTAGTACTGCTTTGCTGCAACCTAGTTTAGTTATGAATGAGCAAAATCTGCAGTGGCTTTTAAATGGGACCGCACCAAATTCGGATCAGTCTGTAAGTATCATAGAGCATTCTTTATTGTAGTTTAAAGAGACCCTGTCACTAACTTAAAAGATTGCAGATAAATGCACGTCATGAATTTTGAATTGTTTACTTGCAGTGTTATTTCTTTCCATAAATTATTTTTTAATTTACTTGCATTGCGGCTCCCTCCTTGTACGCCATATATCTCACTACCCTTTCCATAGCCATCATAGTTCCTTGGATATCACAGCAACCTCAGCAGCAGTATCAGGACTGCCATGTCATTTGATAATGTTTTTCTGTTCTAATCAGATCTTTGATAAATTAAAAATTAAGTGGTGGCATATCTTGAGCTCTTCTGTCTTTTGGGGTCCATAGAAAAAGGTGGCAGTTTGACAAGTTGTAACATTTTCTGTTCTTTTTTGATTGGGTGGTATTATATTGCAAACTTAATTCAGTTAAATCATTTAGAATATATACTATCATTAAAATAAAGTGTATTGCAAAACAATTATGGGTGAGATTATAGTTGGCTGATTGCAAGTACATCATCTTATGGGATGGGGCATGATTCATAGTAATGGTAAGGTGGAGTTATAAACCTATTACTCTGTACTGGGTGGGGTTGGAGTGGTGTCATCCAGGCTATGCTCTGTTAGTCTAGGTGAGAAAAAAGAAAAGCCTGTAGCTGGCACATTTTCAGGGCTTGTTTTTGTGCAACTGAAGGTTTGTACTTCCGAATGATTTATGTAATGCGTGGTGAGTGCATTGCTTGAATGCTCTGCAATTAAACTTCTTGTAGTCTGATCAGATACTTGAAATGGTGCTTTTATTTTTTTACTAGCAAGGAACCAAAACTGGATTCTTTTTTACAAGATCTTGTCCTTTTAATAAATCCCCAGCCCCTGGCTGCAGCCTGCTCAATTAAATAATTACCTTTCTCCCTGGTCCAGACTTCTTCACTATCCCTTCCTGCTGACTCACAGGCTTTCTGTTAAATAGTCACCTCTTCTTAAACTGGGTACACACGATCCGAAAATCAGCCGAATTGGTTGGTTTGGCAGGAACCATTCAACTTTAGGTCTCTGTGTACAGGAAAAACCAATTACAAGGAATACAGAAAAGTAAGGGATTTTAATGGTACTGAAACCTCTCAGAATGAAAAACAATAATACTTTATAGTAAAACCATCAAGTTTGTTAAAAAATGGGTTACAATAGAGTGGGGTGAAGCATTCCCCCAGAGTTTTTGTTTAACTCTGGGAGAATGCTTCACCCCATTCTATTTTAACCCATTTTGTAATAAAATTGATGGGTTTACTATAAAGGATTATTGTTTTTCATTCTGAGAAAACGTTTCAGTACCGTTAAAATCCCATACTTTTCTGTATTCTTTGTAATTGGTTGTTCATATATATATAAAGGGATGTTGGTGGCTGAACTGACCAGCTGGACCTATTATTTTTGATTAGGCCTCTGTGTACAGCTGACTGTTCTACAGAAGCCAAGTCTTATGACTGGCTTCTGACGAACAGGCATTCTGGAAAACCAGCATCCAAACTCGCATCCAATCAGTGCTGGTAGCCAGTGGCTGTGAGCGCTGATCAGTGTGTCCTGACGGGGGGGCAGTCAGAACACAGAGGCTCAGCAGGGAAGATCAGTGCACTAACATCACTTGTGTTAGTACAGTGATCTGCTAGTTTTGTTTTTGTTTTGTTTTTTTGTTCAGCCCAATGGGTTGAACAAAAGAAAACTTTATAGTTTGTACCCAGCTTTAGTGTGAGCACTGCAACCATACTAGTTTCTATGGGTGGGCTGTATTTCCAGCTGTTTTGCAGAATACACCACCACCAGATTGAATTGGCTATTGTATGCTAACAAACTAAGAAGAGGAGCTGGTAGGCATGCTTTTTGGAAGGCTGTGTGAAATTGGAAATTAACTTGCTCTTTAATACATCACCAAGGTGTGTCACACCTGTCTGAAAATTATACCTGAATTCTCTTTCATATAGATTGTCTGTCTTGCTTTTAAATGAATGTTTGTTTATTTTCATTTACAGCAGCAAGCTCCGAAGGTGGAGAAGGTATTCTTCACTACTACGGTCCCACTGACAGGCACAGGAGGTACTTTGTTTTTTCTTTTTTTCTTTTATATGTTCTGGCATTACTTTAGTTTTGCATCTCACTGGGTGTTGCTAAGAATATATGGTATATTATTTTTACTAAACTGAGCATGTACTTCTAACTGAATATACTGTGTCTGTAACTTTGGATGATTTTAATCCACATTAGTGTAACTAGTTCATCTAGTGCAGTGGTATCCAAACTCTGGCCCTCTGTTTTATCTGGCTTTTGGGGCAGTATTCCTCCGACTGATACAAGGCATATTCCTCCCACTGACACTGATGATGGGGCACTATTTCTTCTACTGACACCAATGATGGGGAACTATTTCTTCCACTGACACCAATGATGGCACTCTTCCTTCCACTGATACCAGGGATGGGGCACTATTCTTCCTACTGACACTGATGGGTCATTCTTTCTCTCATTGACACCAATGATAGGACATTATTCCTACCACTGACATGAATGATGAGGCACCATTCCTTCCACTGATACCAGCGATGGGGCACCATTCCTTCCACTAACACCAAAAGTGGGGCACTCTTCCTTCCACTGACACTAGGTATGGGGCACTATTCCTTCAACTGACACCAATGATGGGGCACCATTCCTTCCACTGACACTAATGAGGAGGTACAATTCCTTCCATTGACACCAACAATGGGGCACTCTTCCACTGACACCATGGATGGGGCACTATTCCTCTCACTGACACCAGTGAAGGCTCATTATTCCTGCCACTGACACCAATGATGAGGCACCATTCCTTTCACTGACACCAATAAAAAACATGACTAGTCTGTTAGTATTTTTCTGTCATACTATCCATGTGACCGCATCCCTCCACATTAATAGTACAGGAGCAGCCATTTAAACAAACTGTAATAGGCATTAATTAATGGTCCTACCAAAAATAGACTGTTCCACTGTATTGATTAGAGTAGAGTAAGGTGTCATTTTGTCCTGCTCACTTCCCCTTAGTGTTTCTAAAGTCAGAAAAGTTTTTAAGTTTGTTTACTAAAATAATTGCACTTCCATGTTCTGTGTACAGTGGGAGACCAGCTATAGTGAATGCAGGGTCCTGGATTTATTAACACTTTAAGGTAAAAAATACCCCAGTACTTATCCAGCCACCCGCCATTCCTAAACACTTAGCTGACTCTCCTCTCATGATCCAGCTCTTTTACCACTCACCTTCTTCCTGGTCTCTTAGGAAATATTGAGATCAGCCATAGGCCCCTGCTGTTGTCAGTTAAATGTCTGTGAGGGAGTAGCATACCAGGGTGATGGACCGCCTGGCAACACGCCTGGGTGCTTTCATCAGGGATTTGCCTCCTCATTGCTGGTGCACAGGAACAAGATATTATAGCTGGGCATTGCACTCAAGAGCTAGATGACACTAGCTTAGGTGCAACTGGAACTCTCTTTACTGTCACTTCACACAGAATTTATACCACACAGAATCGGGTAAGAGCTTGATCATGTTATCCTAAACAATGCAATATCAGTAATATCATCAGTACATCTAATGAACATTTAACAGTGATCTAATTTAACAGTAAGCTAATCAACAGCTAACAAATAACATCTAACAGTGATCTAATCAAACAGTAATCTAATTAACAGCTAATAGTGATCTAAATAACATTAAGCTAACCAACAGCAAAGCACCCAGACAATGCTTTGATTAATCAGGCAGTCCACCGCAGACAGTCTGGCAGTAAGGCCACCCTTGAAAACACAAAGTACATTACACATGCTGTCTTTCAGGTACTTGTGTAATCTGTCCACTAGAAAAGTGATCACAAGAAAAAGTGGGATTAATTTATCTTTATAGATTTCTTGAGGAGGATTGTTGATAAATATGTATGTCCCAAGTGGAGGAGCTTCTTCAGCCCAGTACACAGGAGGGCCCCATATATCCTTTGACCCTTAACCTGTACAATATTAATATTACACCTTTCCATCCACTCCAGAAAGGACGCTTTATTGTCTTTATTCAGAGAGTTAATCCAAATTCTCTCTCAGCATTCATCACATTATTCATCATCATAGACTGATCTGCACTCTCCATGTGATCAGAGGCTGAACTGAGTTCTTTTCCATGCTCTGACCGGAAGGAGACAAAATCTCCGGTCTCCCCACATGGGCCATAATCCGTGGGTAGAAGGCTAGCCCCTAGTCCCCTCCAAAAGCCCCTGTCTCGGTTGAGTCTGTCACAACCAGTGTTGTCTATGGATGCTCACAGCCTGGCTCAGGAGTCCACAAGCACAGGTGCCCCCCTAGCACCTGGCATGCTAAGGGGGCACTCAGAGGAAGAAGGCGTGGACAGTGCCAGTGGGTGATTAACAAAGATGGGGTAAGGGACCATGTTGTGCAATATCATTGCACTGACCAGGCATAGTGGGCAAAATACCCCATGAGGCGAAATCTTGCATGGAGCTCCATACCGATCGCAATTGATGGGTATTTTGGATTTCTTCCTTTTGCGAACAATCGCTCCAGCAGTTGTCTCCTTTTCACCAAGCTTCTTGCTGATGGTATTGTGTGCCTATTCCAGCCTTGTGCAGGTCTACAACCTTGTCCCTGATGACTACTCTTTTGTCTTGTCTTGCCCATGGTGGTGCCCAAGAAAGAGATTCTGTGGACAGGTGTCTTTTATACACATAATGAGTTGTCGTTAGGAGCACCTTCTTAAATTGACAAGACTAATCTGTGTACCATATGAGCACATAGCCAGTCTGTGGGAGCCAGAATTATTGTTGGTTGGTAGGGGATCAAATACTTATTTTACTCATTAAACTGCAAGCTAATTTATAACATTTGTATCATGTGTTTTTTTCTGGATTTTTGGTTGATATTCTGTCTCTATCATTTAAAGTACACCTATGATAAAAAATTATAGACCCTTCATTTATGTGTAAGTGAGCCAAATTACAGTGGGGAAAATAATAATTTAATCCCCTGCAGATTTTGTAAGTATAACATCTTTTTTTTTATTTTAAGGCAAAAAAAATTACTTTCATTTTACTTAATGAGGTAAAGTTCTTAAGAGGTAACTCTAGATTCTTGATTGCACAGTTGCAGTTACCACTATATTGTGTTTAAACTACCAAAGGTGTGTATTTTTCAGTCTAGCTCACACTAACGCGATTTCTGATGCGACACATGACAAGGGAAATCACACTATATTCAGTGGTGCCCGTTCTCATTCGGTGAGACTCAGCACGGTGTAATTTTAGAAAAGGTTCCTGTGTTACTTTGGTGAGATTTACAGTGCGACTTTCCCCTATAGAATATGCAAAAATGAAGCCAAGTTGCATCAGAGTCGCACTACATAATTGCACTGAAAATATTGGCAAAATTGCATTGCAGTAGTGTGAGCTGAGCCTTAGGTTATTGTTTGGTTATTGATTTGCTATATTAAATCTTAAAATATTTTGTTCTATAGTATTTGTGTGCTTGGGGGATTATACAACAATTGTTACAAAAATAAGGCTACTCGATGGACATTTCCACCATTTTCATTACATTATTTGTGTTTGTGTTTCCAGGCAATGCTGTACAGCAGATTGGTTTGAGCCTGCCTGTCATCATTATAAAACAAGAGGAGTCCTGCCAGTGTCAGTGTGCCTGTAGAGACTCTGTAAAAGAGACTACCACCAAGGCCAAAAGATGTTCTTCTTCAGAGTCTGACCCTGTCCCCAAACCAAAGACTGACCCACCCCCTCCTGACACTGTAATTACTCCCTCATCACCTTGTGAAGGCAGCAGTGGACACTTATTGAACCCAACAGACTTACAACCTTGGACACCATCATCTATAGATATCTCAGATTTCTTATCCCTTCAGAGCCCTGAAAACTCTTCCAACCTTGTTCCTGGGGACTCCTTACTGCAAGGAGACGATATCAGCCTTAGTGGGTTTTCTAAGTAGACATCAGCCCATCTTGGGATATTTTCCTAAACCTCTTCATGCCAAGGGGCATTCAGCACTCAGCATTCATCTCTGGTAACCCTCGCCAATAGCTCAACCAGGAGTCCAGCATACAATCCTTTTTAATAATTAGTAGATCAGCACAGAGCCTTTGTTTTTTATTATTATTATTATTTTTTTAACATGGGTAAAACCCACCCGGTGGAAGGAGAGGATACATATTTTCCTTCCAGCACTGATGAGGGTTTACTGAGTTAATAGATTCGTTATCCTATAGTTTGATTGCACTATAAGTCACTTTGTTTGGAATCCTGGAATTGTAGCAGGGAAATATTAAAAAATATATATATGTATCTTAAATGAGTAGCCACTGGACACTGTTTTATCCTCTGTCATATTCAGAGGCGCTGTTACAGTACATTGTAAGATGGGACAGAGATATAAAGAGATCATATCTATTTTATTGGTTTTATGTACACAATTTGACTAAGACGGTCTAAAGCAATCATTTGTATTCTTTTAATGCTACTTAATGTTCTGTTCCTATTGCTCCATCGTTGACAATGATTTAAAATTAACACCTAATTAAATGATGTTATACATCTTACCTAAGAATATTTTATTTTCACGTTTAGGCAATAGTGACTAGGATAGTAAACCGCTCAACTGCAGCGTGAGAGATAATTAGTGGCCCAAATTTTATAACTCCGCAGGTAACAATTTATATTCCAGCTACACCTGCCTATAGTACAGCATTCTGCTTCTGTGCTGTTAGGTACATTTTAGTCATTGTGTGACAACAGTCCACAACTAGTTTTGACTTGTGACAACTTGGCTGCTAGCACATGTTAAAGGGATGTTCCTTGTGACCTTTTTAATGAACACATACTAAAAGGCTATAATTAAAATCCTTGACATTACCAAGTAGTCTGCGTTAAATTATTTAAATGTCATAGCTGAAAATCTGTCACTTTTTTGGAAAAGAAGTATCTTTATCCTAGTGTTTTTAGCATTGTGAATTGAGCCCCCCATATAAACTTTTCACATTGCGGTGTTGCATTAAAGGAGCACCATACCCCAGAACAAATAATTAATGCATATTTTTTTGAAAAAGCTGCTAATAACATTCATAACCATTGTATGTAGAAGTAGCCATAATTTAACAGAAACCTAAGTATTTGACATATAGGCAAATTACTGTACAGCCTTATGCTGTCACTGGAAAAAGGAGAAGGTGACAAATGACAAATTGTTTTCTTCAGTGGGATTTTTGCACATGAAATCATGAAAATATTGCTTCTTACTCCACCATCTTGATTTTCCTTTCTTTTTTTTTTTTTCTTTTTTTTTTAAGCCCCAGTTCACACTAGAACGCGGTGCGGGAAACCCATGATCTGTTAAAGTATCACGCACCACGTTCAAAAAACACTGCCCTTGCGAGTACTAAAAGTTCACATTGGTCAGCATATTCAGAGTGCTGGGTGTATAAAAAGCGCGTTACAAATCTATGTGTATATCGCTTCTTTATGCATCTGGAACAATGTTTAAGGAGAAAGGAATAAATGTTTTGATTTTTTCACTTTTGGTGTGCTGGTCATTGTGGACTTCCAATGGCTCTGTGCTGCTGCATTTAAACATTCCACAGTTTGTCAGAACATTTTTTGAGGTATGGCCAATACAACTAATACAGCTTGCAAAATGTTAAGCTATCTGCGCCATATTGTCTATCAGCTACACATGCAGCTCATTTTATGTGTGTTCAGTCATTAGGAAGTGCAACGAGTTTTGTGCATCATTCAGTCACCTGTCCGTATTTTACATTGCTCCCCCTGGCACCCAAACACTAGGAGAGATTGCCAATTGCTCTTGAATGCTGCCCTGAACACCAGAGTGCTGGTTGCTCTTCTGCTTTCAGCCTTCTGTGATATTATATGCACAAGTCTCCAAAAGGGGTCCACATTTAGCATAATAAAACCTTTTAAATTCCTTTCTGTTTAGGAGCTACACTGGTGTTATTTATTTTTCATTTATTGAAGGATACAGGGATTTTTTTTACAGTCCGGTCATAATGCTGGCAACAAAAGGTAAGGACACTGGCAAGCAGAAAACATTGTAAGCTAGTCCCTGTATAACCCCTCTATCTTCCTGGGTTCTAGGAGGTTGGATGCATTTTCTCCAGCTCCCCTGAATAAAATGAAAAAGTTTAACTAATCTTTGTGATGGCCTTTTAACCTTTTTCCTTGGTGACTTCAATCAAGACTCCCTACTATACAGATGCTTGAAGTTGACTCTATATAGCAGCTATCTAGATCAGCAGCTTCTCAGCACTAGCTTTGGAAGCTGCTTCTGTACTCCGCTGGGCATATCTCACCTTTTGGCACTGGAATTTGCATTTGGTGCTTTCCAGACCTACATATACTGTGATAGTTATCTGTGGAGCGCTTTCATGAGTCCAGAGCTGTGGCACCATCCCAGGTGTGACCCTGTCTCTGAGGATCCAGTCCTTTGGCTACCATTTTCAATTTCCCGGTGCCATTGGTTTACCACAGTAGGAGTTAAGGCTGAGGGATCTAGTGCTGATGTTATCTATTGAGTGGAGTGCTGCATGCATGTGTTCCATGCTCTCTTTTCTTCAGTTTAGCCTGGAGGAAGCCTCAGCCTGCTGCTGTTCCTGAAGCACCACCTGAATCTCTGGTTAAATTTCACTACCTGCCTACAGTGATCTGGTTACTTGTGGCTACGTAAAACCATCATCTGCACCTGCTGTCCAGGTATGTAAGTGTTAAAGCCTTGCTTCACTTTGGGCGTAGATGCAGTACTGCTGTGTGAACACACAGAGCATAGTCCTGCTGCAACAAGTGATCTCATCCCATAGTCTCTTAGTGGTTCTTGGGCATTTATTCAGAATCCAGTCCTTTGGCTACCATTTTCAATTTCCCGGTGCCATTGGTTTACCACAGTAGGAGTTAAGGCTGAGGGATCTAGTGCTGATGTTATCTATTGAGTGGAGTGCTGCATGCATGTGTTCCATGCTCTCTTTTCTTCAGTTTAGCCTGGAGGAAGCCTCAGCCTGCTGCTGTTCCTGAAGCACCACCTGAATCTCTGGTTAAATTTCACTACCTGCCTACAGTGATCTGGTTACTTGTGGCTACGTAAAACCATCATCTGCACCTGCTGTCCAGGTATGTAAGTGTTAAAGCCTTGCTTCACTTTGGGCGTAGATGCAGTACTGCTGTGTGAACACACAGAGCACAGTCCTGCTGCAACAAGTGATCTCATCCCATAGTCTCTTAGTGGTTCTTGGGCATTTATTCAGAATCCCCAGAGAGAACCAATGCCTGCAATTTACAGGTGAAACTCGAAAAATTAGAATATTGTGCAAAAGTTCATTTATTTCAGTAATACAACTTAAAAGGTGAAACTAATATATGAGATAGACTCATTACATGCAAAGCAAGATAGTTCAAGCCATGATTTGTCAAAATTGCAGTGTGTTGAAAAGTGATTATAACTTACAGCTTATGAAAACCCCAAATCCACAATCTCAGAAAATTAGAATATTACATGCAATCAATAAAACAAGGATTGTACATAGAACAATATCAGACCTCTGAAAAGTAGAAGCATGCATACAGTTGTGTTCAAAATAATAGCAGTGTGTTGAAAAAAGTGAATAAAGCTCAAAATCCTTCTAATAGGTTTTATTTCCATACACACAAATGCATTGGGAACACTACACATTCTATTCCAAATCAAAACATGAAGAAAATTATATCAAATTTGTGTTGTTCCTCTAAAAAAAAATTGAAGAAAAGTGAATATTAGACTGTTTGAAAAAATAGCAGTGTTTGTATTCTTCTTTACAAACTCAGACATTCACTATATAAACTGAAAAATGTTTGAAGATTTTGCTTTCCTTTGAATCACTTCATTAATATTTAGTTGTATAAGCACTGTTTCTGAGAACTGCTGTACATCTGTGTTGCATGGAGTCAACCAACTTCTGGCACCTGTGAACAGATATTCCAGCCCAGGATGATTGGACTACATTCCACAGTTCTCTATTTCTTGGTTTTGCCTCAGAAACTGCATTTTTGATGTCACCCCACAAGTTTTCTATTGGATTAAGATCCGGGGATTAGGCTGGCCACTCCATAACATCAATCTTGTTGGGCTGGAACCAAGATGTTGCACGTTTACTGGTGTGTTTGGGGTCGTTGTCTTGTTGGAACACCCATTTCAAGGGCATTTCCTCTTCAGCATAAGGCAGCCTGACCTCTTCAAGTATTCTGATGTATTCAAACTGATCCATGATCCCTAGTATGCGATAAATAGGCCCAACACCGTAGTATGAGAAACATCCCCATATCATGATGCTTGCACCACCATGCTTCACTGTCTTCACAGTGTACTGTGGCTTGAATTCAGTGTTTGGGGGTCGTCTGACAAACTGTCTCCGGCCACTAGACCCAAAAAGAACAATCTTACTTTCATCAGTCCACAAAATGTTGCGCCATTTCTCTTTAGGCCAGTCAATGTGCTCTTTGGCAAATTGTAACCTCTTCAGCACGTCTTTTTTTCAACAGTGGGACTTTGCGGGGGCTTCTTGCACATAGCTTGGCTTCACATAGGCGTCTTCTAATTGTAACAGTACTCACAGGTAACTTTAGATCTTCTTTGATCTTCCTGGAGCTGATTGTTGGCTGAGTCCTTGCCATTTTGGCTATTCTTCTATCCATTCGAATGGTAGTTTTTCCCTTTCTTCCACGTCTTTCAGGCTTTGGTTGCCATTTTAAAGCATTTGCGATCATTTTAGCTCAGCAGCCCATCATTTTCTGCACTTCTTTATATGTTCCCCCTCTCCAATCAACTTTTTAATCAAGGTACAGTGTTCTTCTGAACAATGTCTGGAACGACCCATTTTCCTCAGAATTTCAGCATGTACAACATTTGCTGCCTTCCTTCCTTAAATAAGGGCAATAATTGCCACCTGTTTTTCAAAGAATGAATGACTTCACTAATAGAACTCCACACTGCTATTATTTTGAACATACCCCTTTCAATTAGTGATTCAATTACACAGAATCAGCAGCATGCATGTCATGACTGTTGGGTCTGTTGGATTTCTATTACTCTACTACACCTGCTAGTAAATTATTTGCCATGTAGAAATATCATTTCTACCAAAAACAGTGATTGATCAGATTAGTGATGTCTGACTGCTATTATTTTGAACACAACTGTATGTACTCAGTTCTTGGTGTGGGCCCCTTTTGCAGCAATTACTGCCTCAATGCGGCGTGGCATGGAAGCTATCAGCCTGTGGCACTGCTGAGGTGTTATGGAAGACCAGGATGCTTCAATAGCGGCCTTCAGCTCTTCTGCATTGTTCGGTCTCATGTCCCTCATCTTTCTCTTGGCAATGCCCCATAGATTCTCTATGGGGTTAAGATCAGGCGCGTTTGCTGGCCAATCAAGCACAGTAATCCCACGGTCATTGAACCAGGTTTTGGTGCTTTCGGCAGTATGGGCAGGTGCCAAGTCCTGCTGGAAAATGAAGTCAGCATCCCTATAAAGCTCGTCTGTGGAAGGAAGCATGAAGTGCTTCAAAATCTCCTGGTAGACGGCTGCGTTGACCCTGGACTTAATGAAGCACAGTGGACCAACACCAGCAGATGACATGACTCCCCAAATCAACACAAACTGTGGAAACTTCACACTGAACTTCAAGCATCAAGCATGCAGTGTGTGCCTCTTCATTCTTCCATACTCTGGGTCCTTGGTTTCCAAATGAGATGCAAAAGTTGCTCTCATCAGAAAAGAGGACTTTGGACCACTGAGCAACAGACCAGGTCTGTTTTTCTTTAGCCCAGGTCAGACGCTTCTGACATTGTTTGTTGTTCAGGAGCAGCTTGACAAGAGGAATATGACATTTGAAGCCCATGTCCAAGATTTGTCTGTGTGTGGTGGCTCTTGATGCACTGACTCCAGCCTTAGTCTACTCCTTGTGAAAGTCCCCAACACTTTTGAATGGCCTTTTCCTGACAATCATCTCCAGGCTGCGGTCATCCCTGCTGCTTGTGCACCTTTTTCTTCCACACTTTTCCCTTCCACATAACTTTCTATTAATGAGCTTTGATACAGCACTTTGGGAACATCCAACTTCTTTTGCAATTATCTTTTGAGGCTTTCCCTCCTTATGGAGGGTGTCAATGATGGTTTTCTGCACAACTGTCAGGTCAGCAGTCTTTCCCATGATTGTGATTCCTACTGAACCAGACTGAGAGACCATTTAAAGGCTCAGGAACCCTTTGCAGGTGTTATGGCTTAATTAGCTGATTAGAGTGGGACACTTTGAGCCTAGAATATTACACCTTTTCACAATATTCAATTTTTCTGAGATTGTGGATTTGGGGTTTTCATGAGCTGTAAGCCATAATCATCACAATTATGACAAATCACGGCTTGAACTATCTTGCTTTGCATGTAATGAGTCTATCGCATATATTAGTTTCACCTTTTAAGTTGCATTACTGAAATAAATGAACTTTTGCACGATATTCTAATTTTTCAAGTTTCACCTGTAGAACCTGAGACCCCTATCATTGTTAAGGTCCTCTTTGTTGGAGCCTCTTGTAGCTCAGTTGAGAGAGGCCTCTCCCATGTCTGCAGAGACCTGTACATGTACACTCTGTACTTCCTGTCTGTTTACACCTAGTGACTGGAGCAAACTGCCAGCAGCGATTCTAAACACACCCCAGTACCATCTCTAGCATAATGTGGCCCAGATCTTCGTAAGCCCTAAATAAAGCCAAACCTGAGGGCCCAGTCCCTATCTGTGATTCAGAATATGAGCTCCAGTAGCACCCTCGGAAGAGGCTGATGTGCTACTTGCTAAAACAAGGGGTTTTCTCAAACCTGATGCAGTGCATGCTATGCTGATCCTGGAAGACAAGCCTGTGTTCTCCCCTTCTCTCGTGAGCTGTCAGTCACCTTCAGTCTCTCCTTCGGTGTTGGGGCTCGAGAAGAGACATTCAGATGATCGCTTTGGATCAAGAAGTCCTGGACATTATTTTACGGTGACTTCTGTGGGTCTCTCCCATAGATGGCATTTAGGGTATCCCTACTGACCAAATTTGTTCTCCTGGTGACACTTTGCCTGTGTCTCAAGCTGCTCTAGGTAGCACTATAGCCTGAATGTAATATACACTGCTCAAAAAAATTAAAGGAACACTTTTTAATCAGAGTATAGGATCAAGTCAGTTAAACTCCTTGGATATTGATCTGGTCAGTTAAGTCGCAGAGGGGGTTGTTAATCAGTTTCAGCTGCTTTGGGGTTAATGAAATTAACAACAGGTGCACTACATGGGCAACAATGAGACAACCCCCAAAACAGGAATAGTTTTACAGGTGGAGGCCACTGACATTTTTTTCCTCACTCATCTTTTATGACTATTTTTCACTAGTTTTGCATTTGGCTAGGGTCAGTGTCGCTACTGGTAGCATGAGGCGATTCCTGGACCCTACAGAGGTTGCACAGGCAGTCTGACTCCTCTAGGGTAGCACATCAATATGTGCCATTGCCAGATTTACTGTGTCTCCCAGCACAGTCTCAAGAGCATGGAGGAGATTCCAGGGGACAGACAGTTACTCCAGGAGAGCTGGACAAGGCCGTATATGCTCCCTAACCAATCAGCAGGGCCAGTATCTGATCCTTTGTGCAAGGAGGAACAGGATGAGCACTGCCAGAGCCCTACAAAATGACCTCCAGCAGACCACTGGTGTGAATGTCTCACAATCAGAAACACACTTCATGAGGGTGGCCTGAGGGCCCAACGTCCTCTAATGGGCCCTGTGCTCACTGCCCAGCACCATAAAGCTTGATTGGCATTTGCCATTGAACACCAGAATTGGCAGGTCCACCACTGGCAGCCTGTGCTTTTCACAGATGGGAGCAGGTTCACCCTGAGCACATATGACAGACGTGAAAGGGCCTGGAGAAGCCATGGAGAACATTATGCTGCTTGTAACATTCAGCCTGACCGTTTTGGTGGTGGGTCAGTGATGTTTTGTGGAAGCATATCCATGGAGGGACACACAAACCTTTACAGGCTAGACAATGGCACCCTGACTACCATTAGGTATCGGGATGAAATACTTGGACCCATTGTCAAACCCTACGCTGGTGCAGTGGGTCCTGGGTTCCTGGTGTACGACAATGCCTGTCCTCATGTGAGAGTATGCAGGCAGTTCCTGGAGGATGAAGGAACTGATGCCATTGAATGGCCCTCATGCTCGTCTGACTTAAATCCCATAGAACACCTCTGGGATATCATGTTTCAGTCCATCCGACCACGCCAGGTTGCACCTCACACTGTCCAGGAGCTCAGTGATGCCCTGGTCCAGATCTGGGAGGAAATACACCAGGACAACCAACCGTTGTCTCATTTGGAGCATGCCCCGACATTGTCAGGCATGCATACAAGCACGTGGGGGCTATACAAACTACTGAGTACCATTTTGAGTTGCTGCAATTAAATTTCAGCAAAATGGACTAGCTTGCTGCATAATTTTTTCCCTTAGAGTGTACAGTGCTCTGTAGGTTGACCATTTTCATTTCCATCAGACGCCAGTAGGGTGAAGGTGGGGTTCTGGTATGGGCTGGTATTATGTGGAGCTGTGTGCCAGTTACTGATCCAGCCATGGGCCCATCCATCTGGTCCGTCAAGAGTCACTCTCATCAGTCCATGAAAACTTAAAAAATCTGTCTTCAGATATTTTTTGGCCCAGTCTTTACATTTCAACGTACAGTATGTGTCTTGTTAAACTCCCTGGCGGTATTCCCGAGTGTAGCTCAGGGTACACTTTCAGTACCAATAGCGGTAACCCCGAGCTACACTCTGGATTACCCTGCAGCATTGCTCCAGTGATCCTTGTATCACTTACCTTGTCCTGCACTTCCGCTATGTCCCCCCTGCAGCATCCCCGGCTATCTCCTCCGGCCAATGCCGTCATCCGTCTCCCGGGTTCCGTTCCCTGCGAGCGTCGGTACGTACGGGGGACGGAACCAGCGGGAAATTTAAAAATGATAAAAAGTGACATTCACTAAATACACTAAAATCACATAGTATAACATTACTGTTTCAAAGCATTTCACATACATTTTGTCCTCAGTGCTTTGTCCTGTGCCCTGCCTGCATTTTTACTGTTTTTTTCTGCCTTGAAACTGAGAAAAGTCCATGGCATCCAAAAAGCATCTCTTTAGGTCAAAATCGGTTTTAGACCAGCTAGAGAACAGAGATGGTAATTTAGAACCACTTGCAGAATTGAGTGATAATGATTTGTGGGGAAATTCGTCATCAGACACTGAAAACGATTTAGCAACTTTGCTCAGTGATGTGCGAACTTGGCGCTATATTTCAAATTTCAGTGTTTTTGGTTTGATTATATTATTGAATTAAATTTCTTCTTATATTATTTTTTATGATTATTTATTATATTATAATTTATGATTTTGTGTTTCAAATTTTACCATACCCGGGATGTTTACTAGACTCTTGTTTGGACTGATTTCAGTGAATTATTCCTAAGAATTACAGGCCTACAATAAAAAAAGACATATTTCCATGCAAAAAAATGTACCTCTTTGAGCACAGAAATACTGACATAATCATACCGCTAGGGAGGTTAAGTGGTGGTCAGGTTTCAGTCTTCCTCACCTTGGCCATGTCTCTGAGCACTGAATGCCTTGTACTTCTGGGCACTCCAGGTAGGTTACAGTTCTGGAATACGACAGTACTGAAGGATAATGGGTTCCTAATAGCTTCAAGTTTGATTCTCCTCAAATGTTTGGCAATTAATTTCCTTTTTTTTTATCAACACTTTACTTTCAGCCCTATTGTCTATTTGCAATAAAACATTTGATATATCTGATCCATACTTGGATAGTTCATCGTTTGTTTGTCATTTGAATTCCATGGTTGTCAGGACGTAAGGACCAATCCTATAATGTCTCAGAAAAGTATGGTGTGAAGAGGCAACATCTACTACCGGTGGGGCATCTGCTTCCTGTAAAAGGATATAGTTTACTGAAGTGATTCAGCGAGAAGCTTTTTCCACATTCTGCCACTTCTACTTAATGAAACCTTTTATTGCTTCCATAAAGGGAAAAAAAGATTGCCACTTCTGGAGAAATGAGAAATAACTCCTATCCTTCTTGGGGCGTTACTCCTCCTCCCATCTGATGGCTTGTTTGACTGCCTGTATGTAGGATTGTAGAAGCGCAAAATTGAAACTTAAATGTTCTCATTCCTGATCTCAGGAAGAAACCTCATTGTCTCCCTGTAGTGGTTCACTCTGGTGAGGAACCCAAGACAAGGTATGAGAAATGGAAGGATTCAAAGATGGCTCTGGCTGATCTGCATCATGGCATGGTGATTGAGAGGGGCCCTGCACTAGGAGGACTGTGGTAAGTTCTGATATGGAGTCTTGAACCACTTGCCTAAGGAGGGATGGGTACCTGGAGACTCACCTACTCTTTCAATTGAAATTTCCCCTATGCAGTTGCTGTAGGCTAACTCATTGGCCATGGGGGCATCCACAGGCCCAGCAAGTGTTTCCTTTAGGGTGATGGGGGCACTCTGGAGAAGAGTGATGCCACTTCCTGGACTTTTTTCCAGATCGAGAATGACACCTGGAAGCTTCTGATAAAGGGCTGTCATTGTCAGGCTGCAGGAAATGCTTTGCAGACCTTTTAGAGCGTGAACGGGTAGAACTAGATACAAAAAATGTAGCTAGCATCAGAGGCACTTTTTATCTCTGAAATACACCTACCTGAACCTAGTGGGCATGTGAGGGTCCTGAATAGTGGTGACTGGTTCATGATTTATGGGAATAAAACACAGCCAAAAGGACAAGTGAAAAGAAAAAAAAAAAGCTATAAGGGGTTAAACACTGATATAGATAGCATTCAGGAAGAAAAAAGGTGCTGAAAATGCAGAGGTGACCTGAAAGCCAACAGGGCACAGTGTAGAACAGGTTTCAAATAGAGCTGGACAGTAAAGTACAATACTCCCCCTCCAGGAATCCAAAAATACTTTGTAAAAAGATGTATACAAAAAAATCTGTGGGGAATTTTTTTAATATTGTAAATTTTTATTGAGGGCCAGTGCCCTTTTTTCTTTTTTTTATTTAAACAGAACATAGTTACAACAACATCACTTTAAGTGTAAATGTTGCAATGAGAGCATTAATATAAATGAAAACAGAATCAGGAGAAATATGAACAGAAATAAACAGCATGGTAGTCTGCACCATTCAAAAATCATAAATCAGCATAAACCTGCACATCAATGGATTACATTACCGTATGTTTCGCTGCATAAGACGCACTTTTTTCCCCAAAAAATCTGGAGGAAAATGTCAGTGCATCTTATGGAGCGAATACTGACCAGTCCTCCACCTGTCACCTGTGTTAGGGCCAGCGGCTGACCCCTCCCACTGCAGGCTGTCACCGAAGTTCACCCTACCTTATCCCCTCTCTCAGCGGTGTGTCCCCGCAGCTCTTCATAGCAGGCAGTCCCCTCACCGAACCCAGCCAGCTTGGTCTGCATTCCGGGCCGCCCTGCAGGTGTGGCCTCTCCTCGGAGCTCCTCCCCACTCCTGGCATGTCTTTGTACTGCGCTCCCTGCTCTGCAGTCCAGTCCGGTCTGCAGGTGTGGCCTGTCCTTACAGCTCCTCCCCTTTCCTGGCATGTGTCCATAGTCTGTAGGTGTGGCCTATTTTAGCTCCTCCCTGCTCCTGGCATGTGTCCATAGTGCGCTCCCTGCTCTGCAGTCCGGTCCTATCTGCTGGTGTGGCCTGTCCTCGGAACTCAGTGCGCCCCCTGCCTTCTAAAGCCTGCCTTGTGTAAGTTAAAAATGATGGATGCTGGGAGTTGTAGTCCTTTTACTTGATGTATGGTGTCAGATCATTTGATATTCTTTCTATTGGGTGGAGGGGCCCTGTTGGGACTTTATATGATGTAGTATGTCTGCAGACTCTGGTCATCCCCTGTACTGTGTCCGCAGTCTCTGGTCATCTCCTGTACTGTGTCCGCAGTCTCTGGTCATCTCCTGTACTGTGTCCGCAGTGTCTGGTCATCTCCTGTACTGTGTCCGCAGTCTCTGGTCATCTCCTGCACTGTGTCCGCAGTCTCTGGTCATCCCCTGTACTGTGTCCGCAGTCTCCGGTCATCCCCTGTACTGTGTCCGCAGTCTCCGGTCATCCCCTGTACTGTGTCCGCAGTCTCCGGTCATCCCCTGTACTGTGTCCGCAGTCTCCGGTCATCCCCTGTACTGTGTCCGCAGTCTCCGGTCATCTCCTGTACTGTGTCCGCAGTCTCTGGCCATCTCCTGTACTGTGTCCGCAGTCTCCGGTCATCTCCTGTACTGTGTCCGCAGTCTCTGGTCATCTCCTATAGTATGTCTGCAGTCTCTGGTCATCTCCTGTACTGTGTCCGCAGTCTCTGGTCATCTTCTATACTGTGTCCGCAGTCTCTGGTCATCTCCTGTACTATGTACGCAGTCTCTGGTAATCTACTGTACTATGTCTGCAGTCTCTGGTCATTTCCTGTACTATGTCTGCAGTCCATTTGTTCAGAATATTTTTTTTCTAGTTTTCCGCCTCTAATAACTAGGTGCGTCTTATGGAGCGAAAAATACAGTATTTGTCAAAGGCATGTTACCTAGAAAAGTGTCTGGACTATATAAGGAGAGGGGGGGGGAGGAAGGAAGTCTAACAAAGGGAGAATGGATCCCATAAATCCCAAATAGAGTGAAAGTGACCTGAGTGTTCACCCACTAGAGCTGTAAGATATTCCATTTCCCTGATTTCAGAGATCGCTCCTAAAAGATGACTTAGCGTGGGAACATCTACTGATTTCCAGAGTTGTGGTATCACCCTTCTATCGGCTGTCAGAATATGCACTCCCAACCTTTTAGATCACTTGGGAATACCCCTAAAAGGTAACCCCAAAAGATAGTTTAGCGGGTCTAGGGGTAGAATAGCATTGAGTACTTGTTCCAATACCTTTCTGACCGTAGCCCAATAACCCAAAATCTATGGGCAAAACCAAAAAATGTTTGCCAATGTACCTCCTCCTCCCATGCATCGCCAGCACTTGTCAGACTAATTTGGGTTAATCGCATGTAGCACTACAGGGGTCTTGTACCAATGCATCAATATTTTATATAGGTTTCCTTTATATACAACACAATGAGAGGTCTTAGCAGCTGAATCCCATATCACCTGCCAATATTTAAAAGAAATTGAGCATTGGATTTCATCCTCCCATCTCTTCATATAATGGTGAGGCCTCTCAACAAGAGAGTCCTTATTGTGAAGCAGTTTATAGAGAGAGGTGATAAGATGTTGTTGGGATGGACCTTTAATAGCTATTCTCTCAAAATCTGTGGGGCAATCTAACGTTAAAGAGGAATTCAAGGAGTGGAAGAAGTGATGGAACTGTAGATAGGTGTATCTAGGCAATACAGGTATGGTGGGTTTCCACGCTCTAATCTCCTCAAATGACTGAATGCTGTGTGAGACAGGATTGACCATATGATAGAGTTGGAATATCCCATTAATTGCCCAAGGGTTCATCTGTGGGTATGACAGACTATCTGGGAGCTCCGAATTATATAAAATGTTTAACAATGGAGAGCACATGGACAGTAACTGCTGAGTTTTCACACAAATTGAGCAAACGTTGAGGGTAAATTTCATAGATTCAAACAAAGGGGGTGGAGGAGATAGAGGTGATGTATAGTGAAAAGGGCGTAATAATGAGCATGTGTGGATTGGATAAATATAGTCTAAATCAATCTCCGCCCATCTATTCTGAAGTTTTTGGGTGAACCATGATAGCGTTTGTCTCAGATGAGTAGCTAGATAGTAATTGATAATATCTGGTACCCCTAAGCTGCTGTTACTTCTAGATGACAAAAGAACTGTTCTCGCTATTCTGGGCTTTCTAGCATGCCAAGTAAATCTAAGAAATGCTCGTTGTAGGGTTTGCATATGAGCATGAGGGATTGCGATTGGTAGAGTCTCAAAAAGGTAAAGTTGCTTTGGCAAAATTGACATCTTTAAGACATTTACTCTACCCAGGAAATATATCTTATAAGAATCTCACTGGTTTAGAAGAGCCTTGATTTCCCGAAACAGAGGGGGGTAGTTAGCTTCAAACAACTGAGCATAAATTGGGGTTATATGGATACCAAGGTATTTAATAGATGACATGCACCAGTGGTATGAGTAATTTTGTTGGAGTAGTGAGAGATCTTGGGATGGGATATTAAGGGGCATAGCTTCCATGTTTGAAATGTTTATTTTATAACCAGATAAATCACTAAAGGTTTGTAAAAGTTTATGCAATTCGGGTAGTGACAAGTGAGGCTTAGTTATTGTCAATAAAACGTCATCCGCAAAAAGTGAGAGTTTATATTCCTTCCACTTCACAGTCACTCCTGCTATATCAGGGTGTGCTCTGATCACTACTGCTAGTGGTTCAAGATACAATACAAATAGGAGTGGGGACAAAGGGCAACCTTGTCTAGTTCTGTTGAGCATGGGAAAAGTATCGGATGTGGCATAGGGGAGCTTGACCTGCGTGGTAGGCCGTGAATACAGTGCCATAAAAGCATTAAAAAAAGGCCTTTGTATTCCCATATGCTGTAGTAGTTCAAACATATATGGCCATCCCAAACGGTCAAATGCCTTCTGGGCATCTAAACTTAGCAATAGTGCCGGTGTTTGTGAGCTATGAAGTACATCAAATAAATTGATCGTACGTCTAGTGTTGTCCCCTGCCTGTCTCGCTAAGACAAATCCCACCTGATCGTTATGGATGATTCTGAGAAGCAAAGGAGCCAAACGATTTGCTAATAGTTTCGTAAAAAATATATAATCCGTGTTTAATAATGCTATAGGCCTGTAGTTAGCTGGGGTTGTTAGGTTTTTCCCTGGTTTGGGAATGACTGTGATATGAGAATGGTGGAATTAAGAGTGGGGTGTTTCTCCGCTCAGCAGACAGGAGTAAAATTCCAATAAGGCAGGACCGATATCTGCGATGAATTGCTTATACTATGTGTAAGAAAACCCATCTGGTCCCAGGGCTTTGTGTGATGGTAGCTCCTTAACAACTGCACATAGTTCCTCCATAGTAATAGGTGCCTTTAGGATTAATCAATCTTCCCTTTTCAGTTTAGGGAGGTGAAGAGCTGAGAAAAAAGCGTCAAAGGAATCTTTATGGAAGGGGGGGTGTATATCTGGTGATAAGCAGTTATAAAGCTTACGATAGAAGTCTCCGAGCACTTGAACTATCTGTTGAGGGCAAAAGGTAGGGGTGCCATCTGTTTGAAACAGAAGACTGTTTGACCAGAGACTGCGGACATAGTACAGGCGATGACCAGAGACTGCGGACACAGTACAGGAGATGACCACAGACTGCGGACACAGTAAAGGAGATGACCACAGACTGCGGACACAGTACAGGAGATGACCACTCCCATTTTCCTGGAGGGAAAGGGAATTAAGTTATTTGGATATAAAATTAACATCATTAATAAAGAATTTATACCAAGCAAATTATATCCCATTAATCAACAAAAGAAAGGGGGATTTGGGAAGACTCTCAAGGGGATGGGCCTCCTGGATAGGCCGTATAAATTTGGTAATAGCGCCAAAAATCTTAAATAAGTTTTACATGCTCCCTGCACATATACCAGGGTCCTTCTTTGAGACAATAAAGAAAATGATACTTAGGTTTATATGGGCTAATAAGAAACCAAGAATTAAATATGAAGTATTGTATAAAAGAAAAAAAAAGGGAATTACTTTCACGTATTGTAGATTGGACATATAACTAACATGGGAAAGGTTGGGTAAATATGGAAGAATTTTTAAATAAGGCACAATTAGAGAAGATTATATGGATACCACATAAGTTTTGTATCTTAGATGAAAACACTAGTACATTGACACGTAAAGGGGCTAAGAGTGTGGGATGCACTGCATAAGCAAATGGATTGGAAATATCAATAAGTATTGATTCCTCTGGTGGGTACGGAGCATTTTCCACCAGGGAAAGACAATATCTCGGGGAAATGGATTAAAGATAGAAATGCATGTTTGAAGGATATAGTTGATAAGAGGAAATGGTACACTTTTTAAGATGTAAAGGGAAAAAAAAGATTTAGCCTTCACAATAGATGAATGGCGGTACTATCAGCTAGGACATTTTGTTGCAGCGCTTCCACAACCACTGAGGACACTGGAGGATATGTACCCCTTAGAAAATATGTCGAGTTCAAACATAATACAGAAACATGTTACCTCCAGGATATATAAGATCCTTACTGATCTGGAGGGTTCTGATCCTCCTCCTTACTTAGAGAATTGGGAAAAGGAGCTGATAACAAAATTGAACGAGCAAAAAAAAAAAAAGATATTTGAATTAACACACGAGGTGACGAATATGAATACAGTTGAAATTAATTATAAGTGCTTAGCAAGATGGTATATCACAGCGAGTTACATAAACAATGATTAGATGTTTCACCATTATGCTGGAGAGGGTGTGGGAATGAGGGAACAATGGCACATATATGGTGGGATTGCCATAAAATTCAGAAGTTTTGGCAGGAAATAATGCAATATGTACAGTAGAAATCGGGGACAATTGTTCAGAGGGACCCATGGGTTTGTATATTTTATAACACCGAGACTTCTGTGAAACAACACAAAAATAGGGTATTATATCACCTAATTACTGCGGCCAAAAGTCTTATCAATAAATATTGCCTAGTCCAAGAGCCCCCAAAAATAAAGGAGCGGATAAAAAGAGTTGAATACATATATAAGATGGAGGCGTTATATCATATGGAAGAGGATTAAATGAAAACATTTAGAGAAGTGTGGAGTAGATGGTATGATTTTAAATCATCTAAAAGATATTGGGAAGTGGTAGGAGTTGGGAGAGTATGAAAGGGTAACTGATTTGCTATGGGGCTCTAGATGAAGGAAAGGGATATAGACATAGATAGAAATATATAGGAAGACATGGAAAGATTATAGAAGGTGGATCGGGGGTATCGGTGGGGTGGTAACAAGTGTGGGTGGTGTAAGGAACAGGTACAAATTATGTAGTATTTATGAATTGTTGGACACAATGTGGATTTTTGTAATGAAAAAAATTTAATAAAAGATATAAAAAAAAAATAATATACATTGCTGAAAAAAATTGAAAGGAACTCATATTTTCTGACTGTTTTTCGCTAGTTTTGCATTTGGCTAGGGTCAGTGTCCGTTCTGGTAGCATGAGACAATACCTGGACCCTACAAAGGTTGCATAGGCAGTCTGACTTCTCCAGGATGGCACATCAATACATACCATTGCCAGGTTTGCTGTGTCTCCCAGCACAGTCTCAATAGCATGGAGGAGATTCCAGAAGACAGGCAGTTTCTCTAGGAGAGATGGACAGGGCCATAGAAGGTCCTTAGCCCATCAGCAGGACTGGTATCTGCTCCTTTGTGCAAGGAGGAATAGGATGAGCACTGCCAGAGCCCTACAAAAAGACCTCCAGCAAGCCACTGGTGTGAATGTCTCTGACCAATCAGAAACACACTACATGAGGGTGGCCTGAGGGCCCAACGTCCTTTAATGGGCCCTGTGCTCACTGCCCAGCACTATAGAGCTCGATTGGCATTTGCCATTGAACACCAGAATTGGCAGGTCCGCCACTGGCAGCCTGTGCTTTTCACAGATAAGAGCAGGTTCACCCTGAGCTCATATGACAGACGTGAAAGGGTCGGGAGAAGCCGTGGAGAACATTATGCTGCTTGTAACATTTAGCCTGACCGTTTTGGTGGTGGGTCAGTGATGTTTTGGGGAAGCATATCCATGGAGGGACACACAAACCTTTACAGGCTAGACAATGGCACCCTGACTGCCATTAGGTATGGGGATGAAATACTTGGACCCCTTATCAGACCCTACGCTGGTGCAGTGTGTCCTGGGTTCCTGGTGTACGACAATGCCTGTCCTCATGTGGCGAGAGTATGCAGGCAGTTCCTGGAGGATGAAGGAATTGATGCCATTGAATGGCCCCCATGCTCGCCTGACTTAAATCCCATAGAACACCTCTGGGATATCATGTTTTGGTCCATCTGACCACGCCAGGTTGCACCTCACACTGTCCAGGAGCTCAGTGATGCCCTGGTCCAGATCTGGGAGAAAATAACCCAGGACAACCAATCACTGTCTCATTAGGAGCATGCCCTGACATTGTCAGGCATGCATACAAGCACGTGGGGGCTATACAAACGACTGAGTACCATTTTGAGTTGCTGCAATGAAATTTCAGCAAAATGGACTAGCCTGCTGCATCATTTTTTCACTTTGAGTGTACAGTGCTCTGTAGGTTGACCATTTTCATTTCCATCAGATGCCAATAAGGTGAAGGTGGGGTTCTGGTATGGGCTGGTATTATGTGGAGCTGTGTGCCAGTTACTGATCCAGCCATGGGCCCATCCATCTGATCCGTCAAGAGTCACTCTCATCAGTCCATGAAAACTTAAAAAATCTGTCTTCAGATATTTTTTGGCCCAGTCTTTACATTTCAACGTACAGTATGTGTCTTGTTAACCTCCCTGGCGGTATTCCCAAGTGTAGCTCGGGGTACACTTTCAGTAGCAAAAGCGGTAACCCTGAGCTACACTCGGGAATACCCTGTAGCGCTGCTCCAGTGATCCTTGTATCACTTACCTTGTCCTGCGCTGCCGCTATGTCCCCCCTGCAGTATCCCCAGCTATCTCCTCTGGCCAATGCCGACATCTGTCTTCCAGGTTCCGTTCCCTGCGAGCGTCGGTACGTACGGGGGACGGAACCGGCGGGAAATTTGAAAATGTTAAGTGACATTCACTAAATACACTAAAATCACATAGTATAACGTTACTGTTTCAAAGCATTTCACATACTTTGTCCCTAGTGCTTTGTCCTGTGCCCTGCCTGCATTTTTACTGTTCTTTCTGCCTTGAAACTGAGAAATGTCCATGGCGTCCAAAAAGCATCCCTTTAGGTCAAAAGCGGTTTTAGACCAGCTAGAAAACAGAGATAGTAAATTAGAATCACTTGCAGAATTGAGTGATAATGATTCGTGGGGAAATTTGTCATCAGACACTGAAAACGATTTTGCGACTTTGCTCAGTGATGTGCGAACTTGGCGCTATATTTCAAATTTCAGTGTTTTTGGTTTGATTATATTATTGAATAAAATTTCTTATATTATTTTTTATGATTATTTATTATATTATAATTTATGATTTTGTGTTTCAAATTTTATCATACCCGGGATGTTTACTAGACTCTTGTTCGGACAGATTTCAGTGAGTTGTTCCTAAGAATTACAGGCCTACAATGAAAAAAACGACATATTTCCATGCAAAAAAATGTACCTCTTTGAGCAAAGAAATACTGACATAATCATACCACTAGGGAGGTTAAGTGGTGGCCAGGTTTCAGTCTTCTTCACCTTGGCCATGTCTCTAAGCACCGAATGCCTTGTACTTCTAGGCACTCCAGGTAGGTTACAGTTCTGGAATATGACAGCACTGAAGGATAATGGGTTCCTAATAGCCTCAAGTTTGATTCTCCTCAAATGTTTGGCAATTAATTTCCTTTTTTTTTTATCAACACTTTACTTTCAACCCTATTGTCTATTTGCAATAAAACGTTTGATGGTTCTGTGATTATGCCCCAATATCTTAGCAATTTCAAGAGTGCTGCATTCCTCTGAAAGACTTTTTACAATTTTTGACTTTTCAGAGTCAGTTGAATCTTTTTTGGCCCTTATTGCCTGAGGAAAAGAAGCCCCCTAATAATTATGCACATCTTTATATAGGGTGTTGATCTATTTAGGCCCCACGCTCCCTCATTTCACAAATACACATCACCTGCTTTGCTTAAATCCAATAAGCGTTCAAGTTTATGCAGCTTGGAGCTGCACAATATGCATAAAAATTATGATTTCGTCAAAATACTCACTTGCCTAATAATTGTGCACACAGTGTAGTTTTGGATAGATTGGAGAACAGTTAGAAGGTTTTACATCAAAGGCTCATTGCAAGATATTCCTTTGCTTCCTACCTAGTAAAAAGGTTGCTTCTAGGACAGGAAGTGAGGAGAAATCTCTCTAACAGCAATACAGACAGAAGTAAAAACAAAATGTATCAAATATGGTAACTTTTCTTTTCTGATGCCTATCCCTGGCAGTATACTTGTGATGGAGCTCTGTCCCTAACCCCTCCCTAAGGACCAGTGAATAGCATAAAAACAGAAAGGTTGGGGCCCCGGCATTCTCTGTAACCAGCTACATACTGAGGGTGGGTCTGTATGCTGCCATGAATAGGTACCAGGCAAGAGAAATTACAGTACGTATTTGATACAATTTTCCTGGTGCCTACATGGCAGCATCCGTGTGATAAATAACTAGCTGACAGAGTGGGTTGATGCATAAAGGTTTTTTTATTGTATGTCTGATCGATACTTGGATAGTTCATCGTTTGTTTGTCATTTGAATTCCATGGTTGTCAGGACGTAAGGACCAATCCTATAATGTCTCAGAAAAGTATGGTGTGAAGAGGCAACATCTACTACCGGTGGGGCATCTGCTTCCTGTAAAAGGATATAGTTTACTGAAGTGATTCAGCGAGAAGCTTTTTCCATATTCTTCCACTTCTACTTAATGAAACCTTTTATTGCTTCCATAAAGGGAAAAAAAGATTGCCACTTCTGGAGAAATGAGAAATAACTCCTATCCTTCTTGGGGCGTTACTCCTCTTCCCATCTGATGGCTTGTTTGACTGCCTGTATGTAGGATTGTAGAAGCGCAAAATTGAAACTTAAATGTTCTCATTCCTGATCTCAGGAAGAAACCTCATTGTCTCCCTGTAGTGGTTCACTCTGGTGAGTAACCCAAGACAAGGTATGAGAAATGGAAGGATTCAAAGATGGCTCTGGCTGATCTGCATCATGGCATGGTGATTGAGAGGGGCCCTGCACTAGGAGGACTGTGGTAAGTTCTGATATGGAGTCTTGAACCACTTGCCTAAGGAGAGATGGGTACCTGGAGACTCACATACTCTCTTTCAATTGAAATTTCCCCTATGCAGTTGCTGTAGGCTAACTCATTGGCCATGGGGGCACTCCACAGGCCCAGCAAGTGTTTCATTTAGGGTGATGGGGGCACTCTGGAGAAGAGTGATGCCACTTCCTGGACTTTTTTCCAGATCGAGAATGACACCTGGAAGCTTCTGATAAAGGGCTGTCATTGTCAGGTTGCAGGAAATGCTTTGCAAACCTCTTAGACCTATTAGAGCGTGAACGGGTAGAACTAGATACAGAAAAGTAGCCAGCATCAGAGGCACTTTTTATCTCTGAAATGCACCTACCTGAACCATAGGTCCCTTACCTAGTGGGCATGTGAGGGTCCTGAATAGTGGTGACTGGTTCATGACTTATGGGAATAAGGTGGCCTGCTAGAAAGGAAAACACAGCCAAAAGGACAAGTGAAAAGAAAAAAAAAAAAGCTATAAGGGGTTAATCACTGATATAGATAGCATTCAGGAAGAAAAAAGGTGTTGAAAATGCAGAGGTGACCTGAAAGCGAACAGGGCACAGTGTAGAACAGGTTTCAAATAGAGCTGGACAGGAAAGTACAATACTCCCCCTCCAGGAATCCAAAAATACTTTGTATAAAGATGTATACAAAAAAACTGTGGGGAATTTTTTTTAATATTGTAAATTTTTATTGAGGGCCAGTGCCCTTTTTTCTTTTTTTTTTTAAACAGAACATAGTTACAACAACATCACTTTAAGTGTAAATGTTGCAATGAGAGCATTAATATAAATGAAAACAGAATCAGGAGAAATATGAACAGAAATAAACAGCATGGTAGTCTGCACCATTCAAAAATCATAAATCAGCATAAACCTGCACATCAATGGATTACATTATTTGTCAAAGGCATGTTACCTAGAAAAGTGTCTGGACTATATAAGGAGAGGGGGGAAGGAAGTCTAACAAAGGGAGAATGGATCCCATAAATCCCAATAGAGTGAAAGTGACCTGAGTGTTCACCCACTAGAGCTGTAAGATATTCCATTTCCCTGATTTCAGAGATCGCTCCTAAAAGATGACTTAGCGTGGGAACATCTACTGATTTCCAGAGTTGTGGTATCACCCTTCTATCGGCTGTCAGAATATGCACTCCCAACCTTTTAGATCACTTGGGGATACCCCTAAAGGGTAACCCCAAAAGATAGTTTAGCGGGTCTAGGGGTAGAATAGCATTGAGTACTTGTTCCAATACTTTTCTGATTGTAGCCCAATAACCCAAAATCTGTGGACAAAACCAAAAAATGTGTGCCAATGTACCACCTCCTCCCATGCATCTCCAGTACTTGTCAGACAGATTTGGGGTAATCGCATGTAGCACTACAGGGGTCTTGTACCAATGCATCAATATTTTATATAGATTTTCTTTCTATACAACACAATGAGAGGTCTTAGCAGCTGAATCCCATATCACCTGCCAATATTTCAAAGAAATTGAGCATTGGATTTCATCCTCCCATCTCTTCATATAATGGTGAGGCCTCTCAACAAGAGAGTCCTTATTGTGAAGCAGTTTATATAGAGACATGATAAGATGTTGTTGGGATGGACCTTTAATAGCTATTCTCTCGAAATCTGTGGGTCGATCTAACGTTAAAGAGGAATTCAAGGAGTGGAAGAAGTGATGGAACTGTAGATGGGTGTATCTAGGCAATACAGGTATGGTGGGTTTCCACGCTCTAATCTCCTCAAATGACTGAATGCTGTGCGAGACAGGATTGACCAGATTGACGGAGTTGGAATATCCCATTAATTGCCCCAGGGTTCATCTGTGGGTATGACAGACTATCTGGGAGCTCCGAATTATATAAAATGTTTAACAATGGAGAGCACATGGACAGGAACTGCTGAGTTTTCACACAAGTTGAGCAAACTTTGAGGGTAAATTTCATAGATTCAAACAAAGGGGGTGGAGGAGATAGAGGTGATGTATAGTGAAAAGGGCGTAATAATGAGCATGTGTGGATCGGATAAATATAGCCTAAATCAATCTCTGCCCATCTATTCTGAGGTTTTTGGGTGAACCATGATAGCGTTTGTCTCAGATGAGTAGCTAGGTAGTAATTGATAATATCTGGTACCCCTAAGCCGCCGTTATTTCTAGATGACAAAAGAACTGTTCTCGCTATTCTGGGCTTTCTAGCATGCCAAGTAAATCTAAGAAATGCTCGTTGTAGGGTTTGCATATGAGCATGAGGGATTGCGATTGGTAGAGTCTCAAAAAGGTAAAGTTGCTTTGGCAAAATTGACATCTTTAAGACATTTACTCTACCCAGGAAATATATCTTATAAGAATCTCACTGGTTTAGAAGAGCCTTGATTTCCCGAAACAGAGGGGGGTAGTTAGCTTCAAACAACTGAGCATAAATTGGGGTTATATGGATACCAAGGTATTTAATAGATGACATGCACCAGTGGTATGAGTAATTTTGTTGGAGTAGTGAGAGATCTTGGGATGGGATATTAAGGGGCATAGCTTCCATGTTTGAAATGTTTATTTTATAACCAGATAAATCACTAAAGGTTTGTAAAAGTTTATGCAATTCGGGTAGTGACAAGTGAGGCTTAGTTATTGTCAATAAAACGTCATCCGCAAAAAGTGAGAGTTTATATTCCTTCCACTTCACAGTCACTCCTGCTATATCAGGGTGTGCTCTGATCACTACTGCTAGTGGTTCAAGACACAATACAAATAGGAGTGGGGACAAAGGGCAACCTTGTCTAGTTCTGTTGAGCATGGGAAAAGTATCGGATGTGGCATAGGGGAGCTTGACCTGCATGGTAGGCCGTGAATACAGCACCATAATAGCATTAAAAAAAGGCCCTTGTATTCCCATATGCCGTAGTAGTTCAAACATATATGGCCATCCCAAACGGTCAAATGCCTTCTGGGCATCTAAACTTAGCAATAGTGCCGGTGTTCATGAGCTATGAAGTACATCAAATAAGTTGATCGTACGTCTAGTGTTGTCCCCTGCCTGTCTCGCTAAGACAAATCCCACCTGATCGTTATGGATAATTCTGGGAAGCAAACGAGCCAAACGATTTGCTAATAGTTTTGTAAAACATTTATAATCCGTGTTTAATAATGCTATAGGCCTGTAGTTAGCTGGGGTTGTTAGGTTTTTTTCTGGTTTGGGAATGACTGTGATATGAGAATGGTGGAATTAAGAGTGGGGTGTTTCTCCGCTCAGCAGAGAGGAGTAAAATTCCAACAAAGCAGGGCCGATATCTGCGATTAATTGCTTTTAATATGTATAAGAAAACCCGTCTGGTCCCGGGGCTTTGTGTGATGGTAGCTCCTTAATAACTGCACATAGTTCCTGCATAGTAATAGGTGCCTTTAGGATTAATCAATCTTCCCTTTTCAGTTTAGGGAGGTGAAGAGCTGAGAAAAAAGCATCAAAAGGAATCTTTATGGAAAGGGGGGGTGTATATCTGGTGATAAGCAGTTATAAAGCTTACGACAGAAGTCTCTGAGCACTTGAGCTATCTGTTGAGGGCAAAAGGTAGGGGTGCCATCTGTTTGAAACAGAAATTCAGGAGCAGAAGTTGTCGAATGTGCTTTCAGTTTATTAACCAATATCCTATGAGGTTTATTAGCATATTGATAAAACTTTTGTTTCATCCATAGCAGTTTCTTCACTATAGAGCTAGCCTCAAGTGTCTTAAGTTGATCTTTAAGTTGAACCACTAGTCGAAGTTTAGGCAAAAAGGGCAAATCTATACGTTTTTTTTTCCCGCTTGGGATAATTGTACATAAGATCAGTTTTATGGTGGAGCATAGATTTCTAAGACGTGAGCTTTCCATTATAAAGCGACCCCTAATAAATGCTTTGTGGGCTTTCCACAGAGTTGAGGATGCTGACACAGATCCTGTAATTAAGAAATCAAAGAATTATATAAAAAAATTAAAGATGAAAAAGGAGAATTGGTATATTCCACCACTAACATCACTAATACATTTCAAAAATACTATGGTAGGTTGTATGATGTAAAGAATGGGGACCAGAAAGAAGCAGAGGAGGAAAGGAAGGGAAAAAGGCAGATATATTTAAAGGAGGTTGGCCTACCAAGAATGCCAGAAGAAAATTTAGAGGCCCTAGAGAGAGCCATCTCCCAGGAGGAAATTATTTTGGCATTGAAGAGTATGGCAGTAGGAAAGAGCCCAGGCCCTGATGGATATACGGTGGGCTATTATAAGAAATTTAAAGACATACTGGTGCCTAGAATAGGTGCATATATAAATGTGTTAGGAGAAGGGTTGGGAATGAGAGAAGAATCATTGCATATATGACAATTATACTTAAAGAAGGGAAAGATGGCGCACAATGCGCCAGCTCCAAACCTATATCATTACTAAATATGGAAACTAATGTAAGTTACCATATTTTTCGCTCCATAAGACGCACCTAGATTTTAGAGGAGGAAAACAAGAAAAAAAAATTCTGAACCAATGGACTGCAGACATAGTAGAGGAAATAACCAGAGACTGTAGACACAGTACAGGAGCTGACCAGAGACTGCGGACACAGTACAGGAGCTGACCACAGACTGCAGCCATAGTACAAGAGCTGACCACAGACTGCGGACCTACTACAGGAGATGACCACAGACTGCGGACCTACTACAGGAGATGACCAGGGACTGCGGATCTACTACAGGAGATGACCACAGTCTGCGGACCTACTACAGGAGATGACCACAGACTGCGGACCTACTACAGGAGATGACCGCAGACTGCGGACCTACTACAGGAGATGACCGCAGACTGCAGACCTACTACAGGAGATGACCACAGACTGCGGACCTACTACAGGAGATGACCACAGACTGCGGACCTACTACAGGAGATGACCACGGACTGCGGACCTACTACAGGAGATGACCAGGGACTGTGGATCTACTACAGGAGATGACCACAGTGTGCGGACCTACTACAGGAGATGACCACAGACTGCGGACCTACTACAGGAGATGACCACAGACTGCGGACTTACTACAGGAGATGACCGCAGACTGCAGACCTACTACAGGAGATGACCGCAGACTGCAGACCTACTACAGGAGATGACCACAGACTGCGGACCTACTACAGGAGATGACCACGGACTGCGGACCTACTACAGGAGATGACCAGGGACTGTGGATCTACTACAGGAGATGACCACAGTCTGCGGACCTACTACAGGAGATGACCACAGACTGCGGACCTACTACAGGAGATGACCACAGACTGCGGACCTACTACAGGAGATGACCACAGACTGCGGACTTACTACAGGAGATGACCGCAGACTGCAGACCTACTACAGGAGATGACCGCAGACTGCAGACCTACTACAGGAGATGACCAGAGACTGCGGACACAGTACAGGAGCTGACCGCAGACTGCAGCCATAGTACAGGAGCTGACCACAGACTGCGGACCTACTACAGGAGATGACCACGGACTGCGGACCTACTACAGGAGATGACCAGGGACTGCGGATCTACTACAGGAGATGACCACAGTCTGCGGACCTACTACAGGAGATGACCACAGAGTGCGGACCTACTACAGGAGATGACCACAGACTGCGGACCTACTACAGGAGATGACCACAGACTGCGGGCCTACTACAGGAGATGACCAGGGACTGCGGATCTACTACAGGAGATGACCACAGTCTGCGGACCTACTACAGGAGATGACCACAGACTGCGGACCTACTACAGGAGATGACCGCAGACTGCGGACACAGTACAGGAGCTGACCACAGACTGCAGCCATAGTACAGGAGCTGACCACAGACTGCAGCCATAGTACAGGAGCTGACCACAGACTGCGGACCTACTACAGGAGATGACCACGGACTGCGGACCTACTACAGGAGATGACCAGGGACTGCGGATCTACTACAGGAGATGACCACAGTCTGCGGACCTACTACAGGAGATGACCACAGAGTGCGGACCTACTACAGGAGATGACCACAGACTGCGGACCTACTACAGGAGATGACCACAGACTGCGGGCCTACTACAGGAGATGACCAGGGACTGCGGATCTACTACAGGAGATGACCACAGTCTGCGGACCTACTACAGGAGATGACCACAGACTGCGGACCTACTACAGGAGATGACCGCAGACTGCAGACCTACTACAGGAGATGACCAGAGACTGCGGACACAGTACAGGAGCTGACCACAGACTGCAGCCATAGTACAGGAGCTGACCACAGACTGCGGACCTACTACAGGAGATGACCACGGACTGCGGACCTACTACAGGAGATGACCAGGGACTGCGGATCTACTACAGGAGATGACCACAGTCTGCGGACCTACTACAGGAGATGACCACAGACTGCGGACCTACTACAGGAGATGACCACAGACTGCGGACTTACTACAGGAGATGACCGCAGACTGCAGACCTACTACAGGAGATGACTGCAGACTGCAGACCTACTACAGGAGATGACCAGGGACTGCGGACACAGTACAGGAGATGACCAGAGCCTGCAGACCTTTGGGGAAGAGGGGGGGGGTACCCGAATTTGACAGGTGGAGTTCTCCTCCCCCCTCCCTCCCCATAGTCTTGTGGGACACATGACAGGTCCCACAAGACTACCGGGCCATTCACAAAGCGCAGCGCTTCTCATGCATGCGCAGTGGGCACCCGGCTGTGAAGCAGCAAGCTGTCACAGCCGGGTGCCCACACTGAAGATGCCAGCGCCAGGGAGAGAAGACGGCCGATGGAAGCAGGACACTGCTGGACCGAGGAACAGGTAGGATGGAGGAGCGGGTTCTTCTGCACAGTAGAGCCGAGCGGCCGGCCCGGTATTCTAACACGGTGGCGGCATAAGGAATACCGAGCCGGCTGCTCCATAAGACACACAGACATTTTACCCCATTTTTTGGGGGAAAAAAGTGCATTTTATGGAGCGAAAAATACGGTATATGCGAAAATATTAGCAACTAGGAAGAAAGAACTGATGCCTGAATGCATTCACCTAGATCAGTTGGGATTCATCTTGGGCAGAGAAGGGAGGGATAATGGCCTGAGATCATGACTTCTTTTACAAAAAGCAGAGAGAGAAGCTGCCGACCAATAATTTTGTTGTTCGATGCTGAAAAAGCTTTTGATAGGGTAGATTAATGATTTATGATGGATACGTTAGAGATGCTGGGATTAGGGCCTAAAATGTTAAAGTGGATAAAAGGGCTTTATAGTGGGCCGTCAGCTGCTGTAAAAGTAAACAGGTTCCTCTCACAGTCCTTTAAAATAAATAACGGTACAAGACAGGTAATGTTCACTTTCTCTGCTGTTATGTGTAAAATATTTCTGTAACCCTTACTGGCGATGGTCAGAGAGTGTAGATGTAACAGGAATTAAGATAGGCAAAGTGGAACATAAGGTAGCAGCCTACACAGATGACCTGTTGTTCTATATGGTGAATCCCAGGTTATTGCTACCAAATTTAATGAGACTACTAAAACAGTATAGAGAGTTATCAAATCTGAAGATAAACCCCTCAAAGTCGGAGATCTTGAATATTAGTCTCTCAAAGATACCGAAGCAGGCCCTACAAAAAGAGTTCCCATTTTCCTGGAGGGAAAGGGAATTAAGTAATTTAGGTATAAAATTAACAGGCAGTTACTCTAGAAGTGCTGGACAGGGCCATAGAAGGTCCTTAGCCCATCAGCAGGACTGGTATCTGCTCCTTTGTGCAAGGAGGAACAGGATGAGCACTGCCAGAGCCCTACAAAATGACCTCCAGCAGGCCACTGGTGTGAATGTCTCTGACCAAACAATCAGAAACAGACTTCATGGGGGTGGCCTGGGGGCTTGACGTCCTCTAGTGAGCCCTGTGCTCACTGCCCGGCACCATAGAGCTTGATTGGCATTTGCCATTGAACATCAGAATTGGCAGGTCTGCCACTGGCAGCCTGTGCTTTTCACAGATGAGAGCAGGTTCACCCTGAGCACATGACATACGTGAAACGGCCTGGAGAAGCCATGGAGAACATTATGCTGCCTGTAACATCTTTCAGCATGACCGGTTTGGTGGTGGGTCAGTGATGGTCTGGGGAGGCATATCCATGAAGGGATGCACAGACCTCTACAGGCTAGACAATGGCACCCTGACTACCATTAGGTATCGGGATGAATACCTTGGACCCATTGTCAGACCCTACGCTGGTGCAATGGGCCCTGGGTTCCTCCTGGTGCACGACAATGCCCTTTCTCATGTGGCAAGAGTATGCAGGCAGTTCCTGAAGGATGAAGGAATTGATAACATTGAATGGCCCCCACGCTCGCCTGACCTAAATCCAATAGAACACCTCTGGGATATCATGTTTCGGTCCATCCGACACCGCCAAGTTGCACCTCAGACTGTCAGAGGAGCTAAGTGATACCCTGGTCCAGTGATATGACATGTACACAGTAATGCATATCCCGGTTCCCCTGTACTCCATTATAGTGATAGGACATGTACACAGTAATGTATATCCCGGCTCCACTGTACACCATTATAGTGATAGGGCATGTACTCAGTAATGTATATCCCGGCTCCACTGTACACCATTATAGTGATAGGGCATGTACACAGTAATGTATATCCCGGCTCCACTGTACACCATTATAGTGATAGGGCATGTACTCAGTAATGTATATCCCGGCTCCCCTGGACTCCATTATAGTGATAGGACATGTACACAGTAATGTATATCCCGGCTCCCCTGTACTCCATTATAGTGATAGGACATGTATACAGTATGTATATCCCAGCTCCCCTGTACTCCATTATAGTGATAGGACATGTACACAGTAATCTATATCCCGGCTCCCCTGGACTCCATTATAGTGATAGGACATGTACACAGTAATGTATATCCCGCCTCCACTGTACTCCATTATATTGATAGGACATGTACACAGTAATGTATATCCCGGCTCCCCTGTACTCCATTATAGTGATATGACATGTACACAGTATGTATATCCCAGCTCCCCTGTACTCCATTATAGTGATAGGACATGTACACAGTAATCTATATCCCGGCTACCCTGGACTCCATTATAGTGATAGGACATGTACACAGTAATGTATATCCCGCCTCCACTGTACTCCATTATATTGATAGGACATGTACACAGTAATGTATATCCCGGCTCCCCTGTACTCCATTATAGTGATATGACATGTACACAGTAATGTATATCCCGGCTCCCCTGTACTCCATTATAGTGATATGACATGTACACAGTAATGTATATCCCGGCTCCCCTGTACTCCATTATAGTGATATGACATGTACACAGTAATGTATATCTCGGCTCCACTGTACTCCATTATAGTGATAGGACATGTATACAGTAATGTATATCCCAGCTCCCCTGTACTCCATTATAGTGATGGGACATTTTGTATACAGTACTTACTGTCCCCCCGAGTCCCCCGCGACAGTGGAGAGGGTGTCTTCTCTTAGCGGAGAAGAGTGGATCTCTCCTGCACCTGTCCCCTCGGTGGCAGTGCCGCAGAAGCCAGAAACCGGAAGTTGGAAACCGGAACTGGGCTTCACAATGAGGCTTGGAGCGCAGGTGCAGTCGCTCCATACTTCATCTGTGCTCACAGCTCGCAGCCACTTGCCAGAGAAGAATTTCTCCTCGCATTTGGCGAGCGGGCTAGCGGCTTTTCAAGCCTTGGGTTAATGTGTGTTAAGGTGGAAGCAAGTATAAACAAGCCGGTATCAGTATGTCATGAGAGGCTGCATCCATGCTAAAAGTAGAGTGGACCTGATGGGGAACTAGTCTCACCATCTAGTACAAAACTCCCAGCCATGCGCCTGTCATTGTGAATGCACTGAGGATGAATGTGGACATCCCAGCGTCACTTCAGACATTTGGGAACATCAAAAACCTGGCCATGCCAGGTACATGAATCAGGCAAAGGACTGACACTTCTAGTGTGCACCCTACAGCCCTTTCATGAATCCCTATTTGAGCATTTATATAAAAAATGCAGCGCTTAGGGAAGTGATAATAAAACACAGTCCAATGAGAGAAGTGCTCCGTGATTCCTAGTGCAAATGGTAAAAATTCACACTAACCAGACAGAGCGAAAATATACGCATGTGTGTATATATCCTGAAGAATCTCCTCTCCACTTGGATCTGGTCAAAGGAATAGCCGGAAAAGATAGAAGTCCTACGCCCTCATGTGGTGAAAGAATGGTCCAGCAGGTCAGAGAAATATCTGGGTAAGCCTCCCCCTTCACAGGAGCTGACACAGGGATCACTTGGGGCTGTAAGAATTGAAGAAGCTCCTCACAGGAGACATAGGGAAGTACTCATAGTGTAGTAGATAAGGCTTTATTATGAGAACATAGGTGCATAGTGAACAGGGTATATAGCAAGTATGAATGAACACACTGACCCTTAGAAAATAAAGATGGCCGCCGGGCCTCCTCGTGGCACCGGCGGCTTAGTGTCAACGGCGTCCTGGGTCCCAGCTGACGCGTTTCGTGTGCACGCACAATTGTTCCACCTCTGAAGTGCGTGCGCACGAAACGCGTCAGATGGGACCCAGGACGCCGTTGACACTAAGCCGCCAGTGCCACGAGGAGGCCCGGCGGCCATCTTTATTTTCTAAGGGTCAGTGTGTTCATTCATACTTGCTATATACCCTGTTCACTATGCACCTATGTTCTCATAATAAAGCCTTATCTACTACACTATGAGTACTTCCCTATGTCTCCTGTGAGGAGCTTCTTCAATTCTTACAGCCCCAAGTGATCCCTGTGTCAGCTCCTGTGAAGGGGGAGGCTTACCCAGATATTTCTCTGACCTGCTGGACATTCTTTCACCACATGAGGGCGTAGGACTTCTATCTTTTCCGGCTATTCCTTTGACTAGATCTGAGTGGAGAGGAGATTCTTCAGGATATATACACACATGCGTATATTTTCGCGCTGTCTGGTTAGTGTGAATTTTTACCATTTGCACTAGGAATCACGGAGCACTTCTCTCATCGGACTGTGTTTTATTATCACTTCCCTAAGCGCTGCATTTTTTATATATATGAATTGTGGGACTTTATATGCGTTTTCCTATATGTTCAGCTGCTGCTACTGTTGTTGAGCGCTTACTATATATTTATTACCCTATTTGAGCATTGCCTGTCCTTTTCTTTCCAAACTGCCCCTCTTTCTCAAGTTCCAAAGTTGGGTGGTATGGCTACACTCCCACATTATTCAGCATGTATACACTTTATGTGACGCATACATCTGTAGCTAATCCACTTTAACCACTGTACTACCGCGCTATAGCCCAATGACGGCTACAGTGCGGTTGTCCAGTTCTGGGAGGGCGTCATATGATCTCACAGAACAACACCCCCCCCCCCCCCCTTGTGGTGCTGTCTGTGATCGCAGCTGATCACAAGACATGGTAAAAGGCCAATCACAGCAGCCTTTTGCCACGGGATCAGCTCATGTCAGCAACGTGTCCCATCATAGCTGACCACTATGTAAATACAGTTGCTGGTTGTCGGCAGTACTTTCCTCATGCTGTCACAGGAAAGTACTGCCGATAACCAGCAACTGTCAAAGCAGACATCTGCACTGATTGTCAGTGCTGCTCATCAGTTCCCAACAGTGCTGCCAATCTGGGCCTGTCAGTGCCCATCATTGTCACTTATCAGTGCCCATCAATGCTGCCTATCAGTGCTGCCTCATCATTGCCCATCACTGTTGCCTATCAGTGCTGCCTCATCATTACCCATCAATGCTGCCTATCAGTGCTATCAGTACCTATCAATGCTGCCTCATCATTGCCGATCAATGCTGCCTATCAGTGCTGCCTCGTTATTGCTCATCAATGTTGCCTGTCAGTGCCCATCAATGCTGCCTCATCATTGCCCATCAGTGTTGCCTATCAGTGCAGCCTCATCAACGCACATCAGTGCTGCCTATCAGTGCCACCTCATCATTGCCCATCAGTGTTGCCTATCACTGCCATCTCATTATCGCCCATCAGTGCAGCCTCATCACTGCCTATCAGTGCAGCGTCATTACTGCCCATCAGTGGTGCCTATCAGCGCCACCTCATCATTGACCATCAGTGCCGCCTATCAGTGCAGCCTCATCACCGCTCATCAGTGCAGCCTCATCACTGCTCATCAGTGCAGCGTCATTACTGCCTATCAGTGCCACCTCATCATCGCCCATCAGTGCTGCCTATCAGTGCCACCTCATCATTGCCCATCAGTGTTGCCTATCAGTGCCACCTCATTATCGCCCATCAGTGTTGCCTATCAGTGCCACCTCATTATCGCCCATCAGTGCCGCCTATCAGTGCAGCCTCATCAATGCACATCAGTGCTGCCTATCAGTGCAGCCTCATCAACCCACATTAGTGAAGGAGATAAATTACCTGTTAGCAAAGTTTTATACTAGTAACAAAAAGCTTTTTTTTCCCCAAAAATTGTTCTTTTTTTGTTTATAGTGCAAAAAGTAAAAAACGCAGTGGTGATTCAATACCACCAGAAGAAAGCTCTATTTGTGTGAAAAAAAATGATAAAAATGTCATATGTGTACAGTGCTGCATGGCTGCGCAATTGTCATTCAAAGTGTGACAGCGCTGAAAGCTGGAAATTAGACTGGGCACGAAGGGGGTTGCCCGGTAGGCAAGTGGTTATTTAAAAAAAAAGAAAAGAAAAACAGCCAGCCGTGCTCAGAAACCAACCAATGTTCCATACAGCCTCTTCTCCATGACAGGCTGACAAACAGTTCTCCTCCCCCCCTCCAGGCTGCGCTGTGCTGTCAAATGGCGTCATGCAGCATCCAGCTCCGGAGTGCTGTGACGGACCCGGAAGTGGAGACACACACGTGGTTGCCGGGGAAGCGGAGTTCTATGAGGCTGGTTAGTCGGCTCCAGTGTACAGTGGCCGGGATTGTGCATCATTCTCCGGCCAGGGAGATGGCGTGTAGAGTAGTGAAGCTACCGGCCGGAGCCCGGGGAAGCAGGAACGGCCCGGACAAGGATGTGAAGGGTAAGGAGTTGGAGAGGCGACAGGCTGTGCATGGTGCTGGCAGTGACAGGTCCTCTTCCTTACGTGAGGAAGGTTGGGAAGAGAATGTCATGTGACGCATCGACCATGCTGAGTGTTGTAGTTCCACAACTGATGCACGTTATCAGTTTCCTGATGGTAAAAATCCATAGCTGTATGTAAGCTGTGTACCTCAAATACTATCACATAGACACACCGAATGGAGATTTCTCTCATCCCTGGTACTATATGCATCTCTATATGATCAGTGTAGGCAATGGGAAATGACCCATAGGCCAGTAAAACAGGCAGTGATTTGGCCACCCAACTATACAATAGCATGAAGCCACTTAAGCTGGCCATACATGGTTCAGCCAGTGGGCTTAAAGCGACATTAAAGCGGAGTTCCACTCACTCTGTAAAAAATTAGGTCAGCAGATACAAAAACTGTAGCTGCTGACTTTTAAAAAAGAGCCACTTACCTGTCCCACTATCCCACGTTGCCCCCCACTGCAACCTGTTTCACCGGTCGTCCTGTATTCCAGGTGCCGGCTGCTTCAGTGTGGGCACCTGGCTGTGACAGCTTGCAGCTTCACAGCCAGGTGCCCACTGCGCATGCGCGAGTAGCACTGCTCTTCCTGAGTGGCCCCATCGTCTTCTGGGACCTGTCACGTGTACCACAAGATTTCAGGGAGGGAGAGCAGGAGGACAACTTCCGTTTCCGGATGCCTAGGCGATCGCAGCAGAAGTGGGAGCGGGTACCTGTCAAATTCGGGTACCTGCCCCCCCCCCCCCAAATGTGCCAATCCTTAATAGGCAGTGGGGAACCAACCTTTAAAGTGGAACTTTCCCTTTTGGGTGGAGCTCCACTTTAAGGACCAGTTCACACTACATGCTTTTCAGTTGCTTTTTTCTGCATTCAAAACGCACAGAACGTAGGTTATATGAATCACATCAGTGCTTGCAGTTCCAGTTGCAGAAAAAAAAAGTAGAACATGATGCTTTTTTTTTCTGCACAGAACTGTACTGGGACGTGGTAAAATGCATCAGAAATTCACTGGAACGCACATGTCCCTATTTAAATTGAAGAAAAAGAGAGGGGGAAAAATGCACTGGAATGCATCAAAAATGCACTAGAACATGTCAAAAACGGAAACATCCAGAACTCATCTGGACTGCGGTTTTTTTTTTTTTTTTTTTTTTTTTGTGTGTGTGTGAACGGACCCTAAAGCTAAAATAGTGTACAGTGTTGTGCTGCTCCAATAACAATACTAAATCTCAGATATGCAATCCATATAGTGCTAGAAAAGTGCTAAATCATACGACATCAATAAACAAAATATAAATCAAAAGTAAAACCCATAAAGTCTTTCACTCAACTTTTGCGCCTATAGCAGTTTCCCTGCTGGTGAGCGAGTTCACTTTCCTGGTGCTGTAAGCCTTATAAATGGAAGCCCACCACCGCCACACTTGAGATTTTATAAATAAATGAAGGTGAGGGTCCACAAGTATCTACTTCAATTTATAAGGCTTACAGCACCGGGAAAGTGAACTCACTCACCAGCAGGGAAATGGCTATAGGACCAAAATTTTTGAGTGAAAGAGACTTTATGGGATTTACTTTTGATTTTATTTTGTATGACTTGGCACTATATTGCTTGCATATTTGATAGAGATTTAGTATTGTTATTGGAGTAGCGCAACACTGTACACTTTTGGTTTTATTCTTTTTTTGTGAAGACCACACACGAATTGGTGTTTTGCAGCAGCTTTATTTTGCTTATTCACATGAAAATTTATTAGTGGCAGCGCACAATTTACATTTTAGGTTTTAAAGCGATGTTAAGCCTTTGTGGTTTTTTTTTTTGGTTTTCTTTTTAACTAAAATAACAAACATGACATACTTACCTGCTCTGTGCAATGATATTGCACAGAACAGCCCAAATCCTCCTCTTCTGGGGTCCCCCACTGGTGCTCCAGGCTCTTCCTATTTGGCAGGTGTCCCCATGGAAAGTGGCTTTCACTCCCAAGCTGCCCTGTCTGCATCCATGGACACAGAGCAGGTGGCTCGGCCCCACCCTGCGCAGGCTCGGCGCAGCATTTATATGACAGCAGCAGGAGCCAATCTGCCCAGGGAGGAGGGAGACAGCAGCAAAGCCGCTGCTTCCGTGCACATTTCTGGATCAGATCAGTCTCAGGTAAGTATATGGGGTGGGGGGTATCTTGCACCATAGAAGGTTTTTCACCCTAATGCATCAAAAGCATTAAAGTGAAAAACCTTAAGGCTTTAGAACCACTTTAACCACATACGAGTGTAGCAATTGTGCACACAGAGATGGATGCGGTCATCCATCTTGCTAAGGATCCTCCATCTTGTATCTCCCACCAATCCCCCCTCCCTCTCTGTTGCGTGACACGTGGTCCCAGTGTCTGGGTTCAGAAGTGCACAGGCAATCAGGCACAGCGGGACAGCTTCATGGTTATAAATCCCAAATTAGCTGGTGCCCGGGTGTCTGTTAGCTTCTCAATCTGAGAGAATCGTAAAACCATAAACCAGTCCTTTACTGGGCTTGAAAGACATTCCAGACAGACAACACATTTAAAACCCCACTTTTCCATATAATTTTATATCTGGAGATGAGAAATAATTACATAAAAACCAAGCATATATTCGGATAGCTCAGTTTAATGCGAGTCGTCTGATATCTTACACCCCCTAGTTGAAGTCTACAGGAGAGCAGAAAGCCATATAGTTCTAGCTGAAATAGTGAACTATGCCATGTTTGATATCTAGATGTTCAGCAGATGATTCTGCATATTAATCTACCCGTGGATAGAATGTTACATGTACCTAGGGAAGGTTATGGCCTCTGGTATTACTTGGGAGGGATTTTGGTTCTAGTCTGAGTCCCCCGCCTACAACACCCCTCCCCAAATGAGGCAATTGGTTCTCTGCTGTAAGGAGACACCCTGCTGAGTTCCTAGAAAAAGACCGTTATGCTTGGAGCAGTAGTTGAAGAATTCTCCCCTTTTAACATCAGGAATCAGCTTGGGAGACGGTACCCTTTGCTCTGAAACTTGATCTGCTTAACCCAGGACTTTTGGCAAGTACTCCACCTCTCTAAAACTTCTTTCTGTTCTCTCTTTGCTGTGTTATTGCTCTCTGTATTTAGATATATATATTGGCCACGTCTTTTTCTGTAAATATTGTTATTGCACCCTTTTGACCTTTTTAGTAATCCTATTATCTGAAAAGTGTTGAACTGTTTCTAAAGCTCTTTAATGTAAACTAAGAATCCCTGTCTCTGAAGAGCGCTACTGTGTGTTTTAAACCTCTATATATCTCTGCCTGCGCTGACAGTGGTATACAGATGATTATTCAAACATAGTGTTACTGCTAAGATTGGCAAGTTTCCTCCTTTTCTCTATAAAAAGGAGGTGGTGGCAGTGTGAAGGGTTAATTGTGTAATTAACCTGACCCAGTAACAATCGCTCTCAGGCTGCAGGTACATAGATTGTGGTCCATAAGCTGGAAAATCTTTGTACAGGGTGCAGCTGAGTGTGACATTGTTACGCACGTAACAGCGCGGTTTTAGATTGGCTAGTCCTTCGGTCACAAGTTGGTGAGAAGGGCTGGGGGTCTGACGCCGTGATCGTCACAATGACGTCCTCCCAAAACGCGCCCTCCCGCACGCCCCCAGTGGCGCGTACCCGGCGATCTCCGTGATCGCTGTGTCGTACGGACACAGCTGATCACATGATGAGGTAAAAGGCCAATGACAGCAGCCTTTTATCACGTGATCAGCTGTGTCCCATGACAATTGTCGGTTATCAGCAGCAGTTAGTGTGAGTAAATACTGTTGATAACCGGCAGCTGTCACAGAGCAGATCGGTAATGATCATCAGAGCACTGCCAATCAGCGTCGCTCATTCCTGCATATCAATGCCTCCTCATCAATGCCCACCAGTGCGACCTCATCAGTGCAGCCTCATCAACGCACATCAGTGAAGGAGAAAAATTTCCTTTTTGCAAAATTTTTGCACTTCTTTACTGCCCTTTGAAAAGAAATCGAGCATGGATTGCTCTTTTGAGGGCCTATAGAGTGTTGCTCATGTAAACAAAGCCTTAAAGAGGATCTTCACCCGCCACTCTTTCCCTATTCCTGCTTATCTTTTATGCAGGCTTATCACCAGAAAACGTACTCACTTGCTCAGTGATTCCATCCAGCTGTGATTCTCCAATCCGCTGCCATATGCCAAGTCCTTCACCGCCATCTTTTTCTCTGACTTTATCGAGAGTCCACTGTCTCATCCAGGCCCCCTAATGACATGCTTCCAGGTCCACCTGCTGGTCACTGTGTGTCTCTGCTTCTGCAGCCTCCTGGGATATGTGGTTGGGATATCCCTGGAGGGTACAGGAGCAGGGACATGTCATTCTGGCCCAGGCAAGAACGGCAGCTGGGGGGGGGGGGGTGTTGGCTGGGGACAGAGTGCTGTAGCTAAAGTAAATCTGGGGTAGTGAAATTCCTCTTTAAATTTTATTCTCCTTTCATTCCCATCTTCACATCACTCTTTAGTGAGCCACTGACCGGATACAAATGTGTACATATCAAGTATCTCAGCATGCCTGTTCCAGATCAGTGACTCACAAAGTAGTAAAGACAAGACAAACATGACAACCCCAGAGGTACTTCTGTAAATGGCAGCACACAGGTGAACTACATATGCAGGAACTTTTTACCTGCCAAAGGCTTTGTAATTATGTTCAGCTATTCTTGCTATCCAGGCATCTCTGCCAGACAGCAGAGCCAGATCGTTGACCTTGACTCCATCACTGCTTGGTCAAAACCTTAGGGTAAGTTCACTCAGGTGTTAAAAAGAAACACATTATTAGCACGTTTTTGACTAGTGTTTGAGGCATATGTAAATTTTTCAGGGCCTTGTTAAACAGGTTTTTTTTTTTTTTGGAAGGGAATTGACTTCAAATGAGGGATTTGGCTAGTTTTGCAAGTTGCTAATGCCAGGAAAAAATTGCTAGGGAGATGCAAATCAATGCAAACACATTCTGAATTTTTTGTCACCTGACCCTTTGCTTTTATGTTACAGAAAAGGCAATGCATTTGGAAAGCTTTAATAATTTGAAGCAAGTGCCTGTTCCTTGCACCAGTTTGAGCAAGGCATTATGCAAGCCTTATACTTGAGTGGAATCTACATTGCCAGCTGTTGTATTCAGACAGCAGCGACATCCGTAGCTGTATGAATACCCAGTGACTACATCTAATTGAATGCAGTCATTGCTTGTTTGACAGTGTTCCACCCATTTTTTTTTTTTTATTCCAACAGGACTGGCCACAGCTCAAATCTTGGTCAATTCAGCAGGAATAGGCCAGTTTTCAAGCCTTAGCATTATGGCAAAATTCAGAAAAAGCTGTATACTGAGAAGTTGTCGCTCATTGCGCTGTTCTGTCTCCTCCTGTCAGCACATGTGCACTGATTGGATTGTGGTGCTGGTCCTCCATCTGAGTTCTGTAGTGGAGGGACTTCATAGAATTTCTAAATAAATCTGAGTACTTTTTTCTTTGTGTTTATACTGAGTTCTTAAACGAATTACTTGTAGAAATACATTCAACAAATACATAAAATGTGTTCATTTGGTATTTTTTTTTTTTTTTTTTTTTTTTCGTTTTTGGTTTTTTTTTGCTTTCTTTTTATATCTATATGAAGTTAAAATTTTATAATAAAGCGTCAGCAACATGTGAAGCACATTCTCGAGTGGTTTAAACCCTGCTTGTATGTTTTTACATAGTTTGACTATTTGTATGTAAAATAGCAAAATAGTTCCCATTGTGGCCATGGGGGGGATTGTAACAACACATACAACCTAAAGTTAGGTGGATGGCATTGGGTAGAGAGTGTACCACAGTTTATGGAGTGAAGTGGTATCATGTAGAAAATGTACAGAGTTGGGCAGTAGAGAATTTACTTTTCATTTGTGTTTCAAAACACAAGACTCTGAGCTTAACACAATTTATTCCAAATTTTGGTCCTTTCATATGTTGCAGGTTGGAAAGAAATACTAAATACTTCAGCTGGTCTTTTACAGCAAGGTGGAGTCATTGGTGTACCCACTGATACCATCTATGGCATTGCCTGCTTGGCACAGAACTCTCAGTCTATTAGCAACATCTACAATGTGAAAGGAAGAAATGGAACTAAACCTTTAGCTATATGTGTTGGAGACATTGAGGATATATACAGGTTAGTAAATTCTTATTGTTACTAACAAATACATATCGGTATTTGATAGGCATTGTGTAGTCAATGAACTGCAATAAGGTTGTCAGAATCGGTTTTTGCATCTAATTTAAAATTAAAGTTGTGCAAACTGTGGTTAGATTCAGCAGCATGTACAGAAATGTAAATGTGACAGATGAATAGATTACATGTAAATGTAGACCCTAATAAGAATTTCTCTAATTTGCTCCCCTTTTTCTTTCATAAATATACAATTCAAAGTGTTTTATATCTGTTCCATTCAAAAATACCTGTTGATCCTGCCAGGAATGCTGTGATGTCACATGCACTTGGAAGCTTATCTCAAGTAATATTATCAAGTAGTGTATAATGACTGCAGAACACTTTATGGAGAAGAGGAGAGGGGGGATGTTTTGTAGTCCCAATACTTCCTCTCCCAGGGTGGCAACACTGCTCCATGGATATAGTACAGTGATTAAGTATTGTCACCTAAAGACCTGAAGTGAAAAATAAGAGAAAAAGCCTGGAAAAAAAAAAGAAAACTAATACAACCACCACATCTGAGCTGCAATATTATATTTTTGTTCTTGGGTTTGCATACACTCAAAGAAGCCTTACCTGTTTCTATCCTATCTGCTTTTGCCTCAGTTGCTTGGTGGCAAACTGTGTTCCTCTGTAATCTTCAGTTCCCCCACTATGTGCCTCCAAATTTTATTGAAAGGCTTTGCAGCTGCACACTTTGTGTCTGCAAATGCCAATTGTTGAACAGGGCCCACTATCTTTGGCATGCCTGCTGGACTTCAGGAGATGTTGATTACTGCTGGTGTGTCCTATGTGGTACACACCTCTTCCTTAGAGCCAGTTTACTTTGGATTAGAAAGACTGCACGTCCTCCCTGTGCACACTAAATTCTACAAAGGGCTCAGGAACCGCAGCTAAGAGTGTATGATGATATTTTGCTTTGTGTGTGTGATTACAGTGCTATTCCTCAGTAGATTGAACTGATTTGCAGTGTTTGTTTTTTGTTTTTTTTTTGCATTGGGTAATAATGTGTACTTTTATTTTCTGCATATACATTAATAAGGGGTATGAAAGGAGAAATCAGGCTAGTGTCCAATGTCATTTGGAATGTTGACACATGTAATACCGCCATCAGGTTTACTGTCTTCTGCTGTTCATTTAGGTAAAGTTGTGTATGTTAGTTCGGATAGACATAAGGTCAGCAAAATGTAAATTTTGAGTGGATGGTACTGCAGTGATGAGCTGGCTCCACCTGACTCCTCCCCAGTGCCCTTTTAAAAAAGATACCTATGTTAGTGTACTGTAAATTAGACCTGTGGTGATTTCTGGGTTCAGAGCCAACGCACAGCCTCGGGAGTGACCCTGTCTCTGAAGACTCAGTGGACCGTTGGGCATTGATTCAAATTTCCTTCCACCACCTGTTTCATTTAGGTAACGGTTAAGGTTGTGGGATCTAGAGTTGCAATGATCTGCTGGGTGGAGTGCTGGATTGCACTTTCCCTCTTTCCGCTTGAAGTAATCATATTCCTGCTGCTCCAAAACCACCAGGTGAATCCTTTGTCTGTTTTCCACCACCTTGCCTCATCTAGCCACCCCCAGCCTGCCAGAACATGTATATGCTAAGACACATCAAGGACAGTCCCATGGGTGACCTCAGCCCATACACTAGTGGTATTGGGGCATTTATCAGGTAGCCCCAGAAGGAACCAACATACGTAATCTGGAACCCCTTTTGTCATAGGGTAATTGTCCTTAGAGTCTTTCTTGGCTCAATTGGGCTGAGGCCTTCCCATGTCCACAGGGACCTTTATTTTCACTCTGGACTTCCTGACTGCTTGTGATCAGATATTGGGAACACTCTGCCCTCCAGAGGTTTTAAGCATGCTCTGGCGCCATGTGTTGCCACCCCATGCAGAGTTCATCTTTGACAGTTCAGAGTCTCTCTTTCTTACTCTTCTGGCCCCCTAAATTAAATTCTGTGGGCCCTGTTACCAGCTCTGATTCAGAGTCCCAACATTCTATTACCGGAGAGATGCATTTTGAGGTACCACAGTATCCTACAGTTCACTCATATTTGCAGAGGGTTGTTTCAGACCTTATGATTGCAGTGTGTACTAGCCTGCATCTGGAGGATCAGTCTGCTGCTCCAAGTCTTGGTTTCTTTATAGCATTTAACATCCCATAGTTTTCTGGGATCCACCTGAGAAATACATTGAAACTTTTCCCTTTGAGAAGGAATTTATAAATATGTGCTTTTGTTCTCACCATGGTTATACCAGTGATTCACTTTAAAACAGGCAAACCCCAGACAAGCAGGTTGCAGGTGTGCTTACCTTTTCTGGATTTTACTGACAGTCAGTAAAATTCTGTCCTTAGATCACAGGATGGTCTTCTGTCCTGTTGGCAGGTAGCTTTAATCTTTAACGTTGATCTGTCCAAAGAGCATCTGATTCAATTATACTTTGAGCAGGGCTTGATAAATTTGCTTTGAATCTAGGAGCCAGCTAAAAGAAGTTAAGAGCCAGATGGGGGGGGGGGGGGGGGGGTAGCGGAATAGGGGGAGGGAAGTATCACAGGAGGGGGGGCAGCAAGACAGAAGGAAGACAGTGGGACAAGGGGGGGGGCAGCAAGACCGGTGGGGGCCAGCGGGACAGGAGGGGGAATAATCATGGGAGGAGGCAATGGGACAGGAGGGGGGGTAGCAGGATAGGTGGGGGGCAGCATCATAGGAGGAGAGCAGTGGGACAGGTGGGGAGCAGCATCACAGTTGAGAAGCAGCGTCACATGAGGGGGGCAGTGGGATAGGTGGGGGGGCAGCATCATGGGAGGGGAGCAGCATCACAGTTGGGAAGCAGTGTCACAGGAGGGGACAGCAAGACCGATGAGGGCAGCATCATACGAGGGGACAGCGGGATAGGTGGGGGACAGGGACAGATGGGGGGGGCAGCGGGACAGGTGGCGGGGTGGGGGGCAGTGGGAAAGATGGGGGGGCAGTGTCACAGGAGGAGGACAAGATGGGGGACAGCGTCACAGGAGGGCAGCAGCGGGATAGGTTGGGGGCAGAGAGGTGGGGGGCAGCATCACCAGACGGGGCAGCAGGACAGCTCTCACCTGTCCAGCAGTGGCTCCTCCAGATGTCCACCTGGTTATTGTGGTCTGTTGGGGGGTTCGGTACCGTGTTGGAGGTGGGGCTGTCCACTATCGCACAGGGAGAGAGACTTGGTGGCCCTGGTGATTCCGGTCCTCTGATAGGGAGCACCACTGCAGTTGAAGGCGGCATTTATGGGCTGTGTGGTTGGTGTGGGAGGCCGCATCTTGCACTCCATGGGCCCGGGGGGGGGGGCTGCAGTGTTCTCCTGGTGGCTGATTTTCGTGGAGCTGTGCAGCTCTGTGTTCTGCTTGGAAACTGTGCACGGGGAGGGATGGGGGAGACTCCGGGGGTCCTGGAATGCTGGCACCCCACTCTGTGGGGTGGGGAAGAGTTTCCGGCTGAGGACGTGGGGTGTGGGACAACAGATCAGTGTGGGCTGATGGGGGGCCCAGGCCCTTTGACTCGGTTTCTGTTCGCCATAGCGACGTGGTGCCTGGAAATTGTCGAGCCCTGACTTTGAGGGATATTGTGTCTTCAGCTGTGCTCTTGACACCGTCATTAGCAACCTCACAGTTGGCCTGTGGAAGGGTTGGAGGAATCCTACCCCTCTCGTCCATCTATTTAAGCAGTAAGTATACATTGACATTCAGAGCCTGGCTCCCACTCAGGTTGTAGAGCTCAAAACCAGAGTTCAGTTAACCTCTGCAAGTTGGGGAGCTGTCTGTATATCCAAATGGGTCCTTGGGTAGTTTCCCTCCTCAGCATTTGAGTGCTTAGGTCATCCTCTGTAACTCACTGGCTAAACCCTTTTGTTTGACATCTCCTTCAGCTGCTCGTTACCATTTTTTTGGTGTTACTGCACATAGCAGTATTTCTTCCCAGGTCTCTCTGGGTTTGCTGTACCCTGGGACCCCTTTTTTTCTACTCCCGTAGAAACTTGACCTTGGAGTGGTACCCCCACATGTGTACAATCCTTCAGCAGAGCTCTATATCCTTGGACACTGCTGTACACCTCATTTTTACCCCTATCTTCTTGGGACCCCATAACCTACAAGGTTAGCAGGGACCTGTGACCGTTCAAGTAGCCTGGTCCCTATGCAGAATGATGCCTGCGGAGTTGACCTTGACCTTACAGTCTTCCCTATTAGCCTTCACCTAATAGGGAAGTCAGGAGGCTTTGCTGTCTTTGCGCATATGTGGGAAAGCACCTGTGTGCGTAAATGTGCTGAAGGGCTCCGCCAGGACCCGAAGGCTATAAAAGCCGTTTGGCACATCTGTGCATATGCTATAATGGTGGTGCGGAGGGAGGGGTTGGAGCTGGTATAGAGAGAGAGCAGAACTGAAGTTTTTTTTGGGGGGGAGCCTTTTTTTTTTTTTTTTTTTTCTCATTTAATTTTTGCCTGCAGAGCATTGAACCCGCAATCTCAGGCTCCTGCAGACTTGCAGGGCAGGTAGATATTTCAGAGCAGGAAGATCAGTGGACTATGAAAGTGCTCACCAGCGCCATTGCAGTTTGAGAGCTTCAAGCCGTAAGCCTCAATGGCTGACAGTACTCGTAGTCTATCCATTTACAGGAAACCGCTGTTTTCAAATAGTGACAGCAGGTTCAGGGAGAGGATCCCCCACCTGCTGTCACAGGAAGGGGGAGATCGGGAGAAGCTGCAGATGCTGGAACATGTTCCAACCTTAAAACAGGTGGAAAATGTAACATGTTCCAAATGTGAACTTCTCCTTTAAGTTTGGTTACCGTGTTAGGCTTACAGCACTATTTAAAGCAGTAGAGACCAATCACAGCAGGTCACATGACAGTTGTATGCAGTGGATGACTTCATTCATGCCATCCATTGTATACTAGTGTCTAGCTGTGAATGGTCACAGCGATCATATGCACATGTCATGTGATTAGCTGTGGCCAAATCACAGCTAAGCACGAAAAAAAAAAAACAAAAAAAAAACCCCTGAATGAATCGATGTAATTCAGGTAAATGCTTGCTTATAGCAAAGTAGTTCTTTGCTATAAGCAAATTGTGTAAAAAAGAAAAAAATACTTATCACTTCCCCAAAGTTGTACATGTTACTATGGTAACATTGTACTACTTTGGACATAGTGAAATATGAAAAACAAATCTTAAAAAAAAGAAAAATGTAATAAAAATAATTAAAATTACTGTCACCAGTCAGTGTCCCTGATCACCGCCATGCCAGTTATATAATAATGCTGTACTGCACTGGTGACAGTATGTAAAAAAAAAAATAGTGAAAATAATTTTTTTAATTTTTTCATTTTCTGAAAAATTATGACCAAAAAAATACAACTTCAAAAAACTCGCCATGACTCTTATGAAGTATGTCGGACTGTCTACTTTGCAAAAAGGGGTCATTTGGGAGATATTGGTACTGTTCTGACATTCTTGGACCTCAAGAAATTAGATTGGCTGTCAGTACTTCAGGATTGATCAATATTCAGATCTATACCATAGTTTGTGAACTCTATAACTTTCCTACAAACTAAAAAATACATCCTAATTTGGGTTATTTTCACCAAAGACAAATAGTAGAATACATTTTGGCCTAAATTTATGAAGAACAATTACCGTATTTTTCGCTCCATAAGACGCACCTGACCATAAGATGCGCCTAGGTTTTAGAGGAGAAAAACAAGAAAAAAAATATTTTGAACCAATGGACCGCGGACACGGTACAGGGGTTGACCAGAGACCGCGGACACGGTACAGGGGTTGACCAGAGACCGCGGACACGGTACAGGGGTTGACCAGAGACCGCGGACACGGTACAGGGGTTGACCAGAGACCGCGGACACGGTACAGGGGTTGACCAGAGACCGCGGACACGGTACAGGGGTTGACCAGAGACTGTGGACTTTTGGGGAGGGAGGGGGAACGGGTACCTGAATTTGACAGGTACCCGCTCCCACTTCCGTGGAGTTGTCCTTCCTTCTTCCCGCAGCGGCTTCTGTGACAGTCGGGTGCCCACTGCGCATGCGCGAGAAGCGATGCGCTTTGTGAATGGCCCGGAGCCTTCTGGGACCTGTCATGTCCCAGAAGACACCGGACCATTCACAAAGCGCAGCGCTTCTCGCGCATGCGCAGTGGGCACCCGGCTGTCACAGAAGCCGCTGCGGGAAGACTGCAGCGCTGGAGTGAGGAACAGGTAAGGTCCTGCAGGAGAGAAGAGCTGAGCGGCCGGCCCGATATTCTGACATGGTGGCGGCAGAAATACCGGACCAGCCGCTTTACATTCGCTCCATAAGACGCACTGACATTTTCCCCCCTTTTTTTTGGGGCGAAAAAAGTGCGTCTTATGGAGCGAAAAATACGGTATTTGCAAACTTTTATACCAGAGACAAAGAAAAACGTGCTTTTTAATCAAAATGTTCGGTCTTTTTTTGTTAATTTAGCTAAAAATAAAAACCCTGGCGGTGATTAAAATACCACCAAAAGAAAGCTCTAGTTGTGTGAAGAAAATGATAACATTTTAGTTTGGGTACAATGTTGTATGACCGCACAATTGTCATTCAAAGTGTGAGAGCACTGAAACCTGAAAAATGGCCTGGGCAGGAAGGGGTAAAAGTGCCTGGTATGGAAGCGGTTAATACTTGTTCAGTTTAAAAAGACATTTTAATGATTTTTGTTTTGTAATACACCTAATTTTTTATGTTTATGTAACTAGATTTTTAGTATTTTATTTGCATAACATTCAGCTTTAAAATTGTCGGCTTCTAGATTGAAATTACTGGTTTCTAAACTTGTCTCCAACCCAACTGTTTGCGTGTTGCTTATATAAATACCTGTCAGTTATTGCAGGTTAATTTCTTGTGATATCTGCAGGTACTGTCAGGTTAATGTTCCAGACCAATTGTTTCGTGACTTGTTACCAGGACCAGTTACTCTTGTAATGGAACGCTCAGATGGCCTTAATAAGGAGCTTAATCCTTATACTTCTGTGAGTATTATTGCAGAGAACACACACACTGTTTGTAATTGGATTTTCAGATCTTGGCAAAACATCTTGTTATTCAATTTGTTCATACGTTGTTTCATCTTATTTTAGTTGGTTGGTGTTCGTATTCCTGACCATGCATTCATCAGACAGCTGGCACAGATCTGCTCGGAGCCCTTGGCACTAACAAGTGCCAACATCAGTACGCAGGAGAGCACATTGACAGTAGAGGTATTACCACTAAAGCTAAGTTGTGACTTCCAGATGTATACCTAATAATAAAGTAACTCTGTTTACAAACAAAGAAATAAAATTAAGCCATATATTAAAAGAAAACACTGAATACTTGTCCCTTTCCCTGTGCCTCTAAACTTCACTTCAGGTGTGTCGGATGCCTGGCTCCTAGCCACACTCAGTGGTACTTTCTGTCAGCCCTTATGTCTCTGAGTGACAGGAGACGCTAACCACTGCCACTTATGGAAGTGCTGAAAGCTAAAAATCTTACTTGTGTTTTAAAGCAATGCACAATTGCCAAAAAACCATAAACTATCGCAGGATAAAGAAGTATGCACAAGGGCGTTGCTTGCTTTTTTGCCTTAGAGCTAATGTTTCAATCTTTTCTGTGAGGTTTAAACAACACTATAGAATAGTACAAGATGTTTTAGAGCCCGTGCATTAAATCCAATATTTTCTAAGCTTCTGTTCTTAATTGAACATCACGTCTAACTTTTTAGTTTTTATGTTAATAAACAAGCAGACCAACAAAGTGAGAGTAATGACCAGTCAGCACTGCCTATGAGGCTGAATTGTGTAATGTTGCCTACCTAACAGTATGTGTGAAAATGTAGTTGTAATACAGTTGTTCATGGGTGACCTACATTTATTTACAGTGGCAAGAAGAAGCATGTGAACCCCCTGAAATGACAATGCCTTGAAAAAGTATTCATATCCCTTGAAATTTTCCACTTTTTGTCCATGTTACAACCAAAAACTTAAATGTATTTTATTGCGATTTTATGTGATAGACCAACACAAAGTGGCACACAATTGTAAAGTTGAAGGAAAATGATAAATGGTTTACAGTTTTTTACTAATAAATATCTGAAAAGTATGGCTTGCATTTGTATTAAGCCCCCTTTACTCTGATACCCCTAACTGAAATATAGTGGAACCAATTGCCTTCAGAAGTCACCAAACTAGGTAATAGAGTCCACCTGTGTGTAATTTAATCTCAGTATAAATACAGCTGTTCTTGGAAGCCCTCATAGGTTTGTTAGAGAACATTAGTGAACAAACCGCATCATGAAGGCCAAGGAACACCCCAGAAAGGTCAGGAATAAAGTTGTAGAGAAGTTTAAAGCAGGGTTAGGTTATAAAATCAGAATATCCCTAGCTTTGAACATTTCACAGAGCACTGTTCAATTCATCATCCAAAAATGGAAAGAGTATGGCAAATATGCAAACCTACCAAGACATGGCTGTTCCCCTAAACTGACAGGCCGGGCAAGGAAAGCATTAATCAGAGAAGCAGCCATGGTAATTCTGGAGGAGCTACAGAGATCCACAGCTCAGGTGGGAGACTCTGTCCACAGGACAACTATTAGTTGTGCACTCCTCAAATCTGGCCTTTATGGAAGAGTGGCAAGAAGAGAGCGATTATTGTGAAAAGTCATGTGGGGGACACAGCAAACGTGGAAGAAGGTGCCCTAGTCAGATGAGACCAAAATTGAACTTTGGCCTAAAAGCATAACACTGTGTGGTGGAAAACTAACACTGCACATCACCCTGAACACACCATCCCCACCATGAAATATAGTGGTGGCAGAATCATGTTGTGGGGATGCTTTTCTTCAGCAGGGACAGGGAAGCTACTCAGCGTTGATGGAAAGATAGGTGGAGCCAAATACAGGGCAATCTTAGAAAAAAACCTGTTAGAGTCTGCAAAAGACTTGAGACTGGGCCAGAGGTTCACCTTCCAGCAGGACAAAGGCTCTAAACTTACAGCCAGAGGTACAATGAAATGGTTTAGATCAAAGCATATTCATGTGTTTAGAATGGCCCAGTCAAAGTCCAGACCTAAATCCTATTGAGAATCTGTGGCAAGACTTACAAATTGATGTTCACAGACACTCTCCATCCAATCTGACAGAGCTTGAGCTATTTTGCAAAAAAGAAGGGGCAAAAATGTCACCCACTAGATGTGCAAAGCTGGTAGACACATACCCAAAAAGACTTGCAGCTGGAATTGTAGTGAAAGGTGGTTCTACAAAATATTGACTCAGGTGCTGAATACAAATGCATGCCACACTTTTCACATATATTTATTTGTAAAAAAATTTTGAAAACCACTTATTTTCCTTCCACTTCATAATTATGTGCCACTTTGTGTTTGTCCATCACATAAAATCCCAATAAAATACATTTACGTTTTAGGTTGTAACATGACAAAATGTGGAAAATTTTCAAGAGGTATGAATACTTTCAAGGCACTGTAACTGGTTTTCTGTCTTAATTTTCCATAAAATGTGATTGGATTCTTCTCTCACAACAATAGACAAACACAATGTGCTTAAGCTGATAACACACAAACAATTCTAATTTCTCATGTCTTTATTGAACACATTCATTAAACATTCACAGTGCTGGAGGAAAACCTAAATGAACCCATAGACTAATTACTAAAACAAAAACTAATTGGAGAGGAAGTGAGTTTGGATGTGTGGTTTCGAGCTACTTCAATTGATAACATACACTCAAACATTTTAAGATGGCTGTTTATAAGAAGCATCAGTTGATGTGAACCATGCCTCACAAAGAGGAGCTCTACGGAAAGGGATGCAGAGCAATCTCAGTGTTTTGTCATCCATCAGTTAACTGTTAAACAAGTTGTCTATGGAGACTTGTTTGGTACTGTGGCTACTCTGCCTAGAAGTGGGCACCCAGCCAAGATGATTCCCAAGGCACAATATAGAATCCTCATTGAGGTAAAGAACCTTTGCGTAATGGCTTGAAGGCTTCAAGACATCACTGGAACTGGCAAACATCACTGGAACTGGCAGACATCCCTGTTCATGAGCCTACCATACATAAGAACAGGCAGGGTGTCCATGGCAGAACACCATGGAAGAAGTTGCTGCTCTCCATAAAAAAAAAACCTTTGCTTAGCTGCTGAAATTTGTCTAAGAACACCTTGGCAAACCGCAAAGCAAATGGCAAAATGTTTTGTGGGCTGCTAAAATAAAACATATATTCAGGAAGAATACAGAGAACTATGCACGGCGCAAAAACGGCACAGCTTACCAACATCAAAACATGATCCCAATGGTGAATTATGGCGGAAGGAACATAGTGATTCAGGCTTGCGTCACTGCCTCACGGCCTAGACGGCTAGCCATCATCAAGGAGAAAATGAATTCTCACATTTTACCAAAATATTCTACAAGATAACGTCAGGGTGTCAGTCCGCCAGCTGAAGCTTGGTAGAAGTTGGGTGATGCAGCAGGACAATGACCCTAAAGCATTAAACCCATCAAAGTCTGGCTTCAGAAAAAGAATGTGTACCTTTTTGGAGTTGCCCAGTCAGAGCCCAGAGCTTAACCACTTAGAGATGCTGTGGAATGACCTCAAGAGAGCCGTTCACACCAGACATCCTACAAATGTGTCTTGGCTGAAGCAGTTTTGTAAAGAGGAATGGTCAAAAATGCCTCCTGAATGCTGCGCAGGTCTGATCCAGAGCTTCTGAAATTGCTTGCTTGAAGTCATTGCTGCCAATGGAGGTTTGACTAGTTATTAACACCAAGGGTTCACCTACTTTTTCCTCCAACAGTGTGAATGTTTAATGGATGTGTTCAATACAGACATGAGAAGTTAAGAATTGTTTGTGTGTTATCAGCTTAAGCACCTTGTGTTTCGTCTATTGTTGTGACTTCGATGAGGATGAGATCACAATTTAAAGCAAATTACTGCAGAAAACCAATTAATGCTAATGGGTTCACATACTTTTCCTTGCCACTGTATTTATTTTGTTTTATATATTAAATAAAAAATAATGTGAATAAATCAATTGGTGGTTGTTCTTTATTGTTGTTAGGAATTTAGGGACCTGTGGCCTATGTTGTCGCTAGTGGTTGATGGAGGACCTATTGGAGATTTGCAGAGCCCAGAGTGTCGGTTGGGATCAACAGTGGTTGACTTGTCTATACCTGGGAAGTTTACAGTTATCCGACCTGGATGGTAAGCTCATCATTTTTCTTCTAGGTTATGTATAATGTAAGTACATCTATGGTGAGAGACAAGGTGTAGTGTTCTGCTGCAGGCACTGTTCTTCACTGATCCTCCAGCTCAGGGAGCTGGCTCCTGGCAGTTGCTAGCTGTTCCACACACAAACTCTCAAAGTGGAAGGGAAGCCACTTACTGTTAAAAACCTTAATTCTAGTTTAATATACTCTTCATCATACAGACTATATCACCTTGTATTTGTAAACCAGATGGTACAGTCTGTACGATGGAGAGTTTAACCACTTGCCCTCCAAAGGATTTACCCCCCCCTTCCATTTTCCCCCTTCCCAGGCCATTTTTTGCGATACGGCACTGCGTTACTTTAACTGACAATTGCGCGATCATGCAACGCTGTACATAAATTAAATTTGTAATTTTTTTTTTTCCCCCACAACTAGAGCTTTCTTCCAGAAATTTTGAAAAAATAAAAACACTATTTTTGACTTTTTGCTATAAAACATATCCAATAAAAAAATTTAAACTTTTCTTCATAAATTTAGGCCAATATGTATTCTGCTACATGTCTTTGCTAAAATAAAATCCCTCTCTTCTGTTTAGAGAGAGAAAGCAGCATGTCCATGCTGACAGGAGAGAAATCTGTGTTGTTTACACTCAGATCTCTCCCTTCTCATCCCTACTCTGCTTCAGTTGTGATCAGAGTGCTGGCTGAGAATCACCGGCCGGGACTCGGTGATTGACATCCTCTGCAACCAATGGCAGCAAGGGTAGGGCTGAGCGCCTCTTACCCGGAAATGCAAAATCACGAATATTTAAGTGATTTTGCAAAGAGCGGCTGCCCTGTAGCAGTATATCTGCTATAGGGTGGTAGGTAAGTGGTTAATAATCTTGAAATTATAGTGGATCTTTACCCATAAGAACTTGATAAAACACAAATGTTCTTTTGAAAGGAGCATACAGTATATTCCACAGTAAGGGCTCGCCAAACCATTTTGCAGAGATGTCAGTTTTTCTGCACACGCTCTGCAAGGGCACAACAACATCAGTTCTCTGTGCCCTGTTCACACCACAACACTGGTATCCCTTGCAGATTTTTTCTGAACTGATGTCTCTGTAGGTGAAATCTGCGCGTCAGTATCCAACATTTTTTCTGCTCATATGGTGTGTACAAGGCCTAATAGTTCTGCTACCATCATTAGCGTGTGCTGTATATTGCCTCCAGCATTGTTCCTCTTGCTGGAGGCTGTCATTTTGCTGAAGCCGAGAGCCTCTGAACAGCTGGAAATCATAAAGCGGAACTACATACTACTATTAACTACTATTTTAACAGTTTAAAAATCAGTTACATTCCTGGAATGCCGGGATTGTTAACTGTCACATTTTTGGGTCCTCAACCGAACTGTCAAACCATCAAATGGCTGGAGTCATACTTGATCACATGTGCAGCATCATGGCAGTTGCAGATCAAACAGAAGCAGTTTCCTTGGCTGTAGGAGGGTTTAATTCCGCTTTAAGGCTACGTTCACACTAGCGCTGTGTGCAGGCGGCAGAGAGGCGTTTGGGAAGCGTTTTTACCGCTTCCCAAACGCCTCTGCCAATTCTGCACATTACAGCACGTGGTGCTGTTCTAACGGGAGCGTTTGCGTCGCGTTGCGTCGCGGCAAAACGGACGCCTCCGGACGAGTCAGGAGGCGTTGAAGCCTCCTATTCTCGTCTATGGTGCCGCTCCGCAAACGGCCGGCGTTTGCGGTGCGGTTGCGACGCGTTTGCGGAGCGGTAACACCACTCAAACTGCATTATAGGCGTTTGTGGGGCGTTATTAACGCTCGGCAAACGCCTAGCAACCTCCGCTAAACCGCTCATGCGGCGTTTGCGAAGCGTTTGCCGAGCGTTAAAAAAACGCTCCGCAAACGCCGGACCAACGCTTGCCAAACGCTATAGGGCGTTTGGCAAGCGTTGGCAAAACGGCCAAGTGTGAACGAGCCCTAACACCTCGGTCACATCAAAGCCGATTTTGAAATTGTGCGACTTATAGTGAAGTCGCACGATTTCATAGTCTGGTGACTTGCCGATTTGAGGTGCGATTTGCAAGACATCTGACACAGATGTCTATGCAAATCGCACCAAAAGTAATGCATGTACTACTTTAGAAATCGGTGCGGCTATGACCAAGTCTCTAATAGCGGAAGATAGGGTGTGACTTGGCATATGATTTGCAAGTTGCATGGCACGCAGATCGCATGTCAAGTTGTACCTGATGTGACTGGGATGTAAGGCTGTCCGCAGATTGGACTCTACAAATTCAGCAGTGCCTAAAAAGAGCAACTGAGCAAGTGCAGAACATGGTGAGACAGTGTGTTACTGGATTTTAAACAGTATAAGCACTTATTTTTAATGTTTTACATATCTACACTTGCCAAAGGGGCCAGCCTGAAGTTATCTAGGAGGACTTCATTTTCTGAATAAAGTTTTACTTTAAGGCTTTTAAATAGTGAGCAGCTTCATTTTCTCTTCAAGAGTTTGTGTATGTACATCTTATACAGCAAAGTAGAACAATTTCTCAGGTCAAGAGTCATTGCCTGTTGCCCTATTCCACCACTGTAACGCCCGGAATAAAATTAACTTCAAGAACAGGCGTCCCATTATATGGGTAGTAAGGTCGGGCTAATGTCTAGCATTTGCATAGCATCTTTGGGCTGCTTTGGTTAATCCTTCAGTTAAAATCGGCTAAATACATTCCAGATGTTTGATGTCTTACAGTTAATTACATTTCTAAAGCAGCCACAGCCTTAGTAGCAGTTAGCAGCTGTAGCGTGGGACCCCTTCCTTCAGTTAGCCCTGTAAGTGTGCAGTTGGCATACCTCATGTACCCCACTGACTGGAGAGCTCTGGGCTCTGTAGAGAGATTACTGATTCCCCTCCAGATTGCAAGGGTCCCAGTTTTCAGCATGCTGGCAGGCAGAGGCTTCCCGAGGCAGGTGCGGGGGTGCGGTCCACACCGGGTGACTCTGGACCCCCTCCACAAAAGGTAAGTTGTAAAAGCCAACGATCCCCGCAGGATGGATCGGATCCATCCTGCGGGGATCGTCAGCTTTCTTTACAACTTACCTTTTCTTAGAGCGGGTCCGGTGTCACCCCGCATAGGTTGCATGCCGGCAATCCCTGCAGGATCGTCGGCATGCAACCTATACTGAGTGACACCGGACCCGCTCCAAGAAAAGGTAAGTTGTAAAGAAAGCTGATGATCCCCGCAGGATAGATTGGATGTGCGGATTGAGCATAATGGATCGGAGTCCGATCCATTATGGATCTGCACGGATCGTCGGCACCAGGTGACACCAACCCTATGGACGTCTCTGCTGGCAGGGCACAGTCCTTTCTACTAATCTGTGGCTGATTTTTAAAAGACCAGACTGTAAGACGTTGCAAACCTTTTGTTTTGACCCACTTGGAATGTATTTAGCCAATTTAACTAAATGTCCAACTGTGCTTTTAGGTATGCTATATCACCAATAAGGGGGGAGGCCTTGAGGGTGGGGTCACTTTGAGTGGCCATGTGACAAGTGTAATTGTTAATTTTGGGTGTCACTAAACTTTGGGTTTATTATGGTAAGAAAAACACTAATAAATACAAAACACAAAAATATAATATATTGTAGCTTACCACACCTTTTAAATGTGGATGAATGCATCTGTTTCTTTTTTTTGTTTTTTTAGGCTTGTTTTTCTTTATTTTCACCAGGTGATCTGGTCAGTAACACAATTCTGTCTTAGGGTGTCTCCACTTCTGTGGAGGTGCAATAGAGACACCTTTTGGACAGTGGCACTGTAGAGTGGGTGTTGTTAGATACTCTAAATTTGTTTGTCAAGTCCATCTAAATCTGCTAAAGCAGTATGGAAGGCTATTTAATAAAACTTATGAGCAGCCAGGCTATTTATCACAGAAAAGACATGCAATGTCTCTGCTGCAATAAAATACACCTACATGCCCTCTCGCAGTCTTCTGTGGCATGAAAACTGAGCTGCGCATGTGCATCTCAGTTTACATCACTGGCACAGTCCCTGCACATGAGCAGGAGTTGCGTCACCCAGCTCTGACCAATAAAGATGTCCAAAGGTGGCACCCAGAAGGAACAGGAAAGAAGATGCCTGAGAGGGACGCCTCAAAGACTTTGGACCGATAGAAATGAGGGAAGTATAGTGACTTTAGTTCTACTTTAAGCCAAATTCCAGTTAACACAGCACAGTTAACAGCAGTATTTTTTTTCTCTTTTGGGATAAAGGTTTTATTGAAATTATTAAAAGCTGACCATCGTAAGCACCTCTGCCAAGGTTAAATGGGTTGTCTTAACCCTCTGCCAGCTTAAAAATAACAGACTTACTGGCTGCATCAAGGGGTGAAAATAAAGGGAAAAAGCAAACAAAATGGCCACCTTGTCTAAGAATTCATAGGCCTGTGGTATTTCTGTGTTTGGAGAGTGGGTGCGACACCACATAGCAAAATTTTTCTCACTGCTGTAAGTGCATGCTAAATCAGTTTACCTTTTCTACTTTCAGTCGGTGGGAGATAAACATTTTAAAGCGTTTTCAAATTCATTCATGTATCTTATGTATTTTTCTTTGCTGTTTTTATTAGTGCTCTGAGCCCTACATTGGAGATCCTGAAAAACAGACATGGATTATTAACCACCACCTGATATTTCAGGTGGACTGTTTTTTCCTGCAAACCAAGGCAATCTGTTTGCCAATGACCAGCACATGGCAATAACTCTAAAATCCTGCTGCTAAAGTGTGAGGAATAGCATGCCATGTCTCCATAGACTTTTAAAAGCATGGGACCTTTTTCCCTTTACATCTTGGTTCATGTTTGGATTTTAAATTTCACTGGAAGATTCATAGGCGAAGACATTATTTATAATTTTCATAAAACCTTAGGTCGATGAACATGAAGGCGCTTTGTTACCGCAAACTTTTGTTTCCAAGTTTAATTTATGACTTGTATCTGTGTTGTAAATTTTAAATTGAAATAAATGTCTTTAACCTTGAATGATTTCAGAAAAACCTCTAATGTGTAATATCTGTGAGTTCCTGCATTATATTTAGTTTGTGTGCCTCTTGTACAAAAGTGGGTTTATTTGCACAATCGGTGCTTTCTTGGGACCTTACTATACAAACGCTTTTATTTATGTTACTCACTCCACTTACAATGTATGGACCTAAAATGGCCACGTTCCACAATAATCAGTGACTTTATGAGCCTATACAGTCAGTAGAGCTGCTTGTTGCAAACAGTAATATAATCAGACAAATTAGTGCATGTTTCATACAATCCATGCCTTTTCATTAGTGTTACTAAACCCACAACAGTAAAATCAGCCTGTATATGCAGTGAAGCATGCTTCTTATACATGCATTGTGTAAAAAGACCATTTGATCCCGATTGCTCTGTTCCTCCCCTTGTTTAAGCGACCACCTCTTATCTCCTGGTAAGACAGACTGAACTGTAGGCATTTTGCACATGCTCAGTTTGGTGCTGAAGAGGGTTTTTTTTTCTTCGGAGAGTACATGTGATCAGCACAGGGGCAATCAGCACTGCCCAGACAGAGGTCAGGGGTTTTGCATCTTCCTAGAGCAGAAAGAAAACTCCTCCTACAAGCTTTAGCTAGTGCTTGGCTGAACACTGATAGAAGTCACAAGACTGCTCTAACTTCTGATGAGAAAAGGTATTTAGCAGTTTTTATTTACCAAAATAATTGCATTCCCATGTTCTGTGTACTGTGGGAGACCAGATAGTGAACGCAGGGTCCTGGGTTTAGTAACACTTTAACGTATAAGTGTCTGTGCCCTGTGTTAGGCTGATTCACCGTCGCTATTTGTCAAGTTTACGTTTTATCATGGAAAGTGAAAGTAAAAGAAAATCCTAAATTTTGGTTTGATATCAGAACAGTAACAGAGGGGAAATCTTTCAAAGGGGACACTAGTTCTGGTGACACCTTCATTTTAGAGGGATTTCTTCTCGCTTCCTGTTTTGGCTATGGTACAGGAAGTGAATGGAAATTTCCACACTTGAATCCAATATGCATAGAGGACCATTCTAAATGTTAATAGTTTATGATGTGTAAACTGGTCTTGTATAAAATCACTAAGAATGCAACTCTGGCCAAAACTTGTTTGTTATAATTTTGTATAGCACGAGGAAGAGTTAAAACCTCAGTCAGGATTTCAGGGGTATTTCTCTTTCCTGTCCCAGTGAGCACAATTGAAAAACTCTTTGCAAAGGGCTAAAACTTGTTTCCTAGAAGGCTAGATCCTCTCTTCAGTTTCCATTGTGGTCTTTGTTAGAGGAATTTCTCTTCAGTTTTTGTACCAGGGATTCCTGTGACTGGAACAAGAAGACAAGGGATTGTCGTCGGTAAGGACTCAGAAAGCAAAGGTTTTAAATAGTAGCTCTCATAAAGGATACATTTTGCTGTCTGCATTTGAGAAGTCCCGCTCAACAGGGACATGGACAGCAATGAAAGGACAGAGACAACTTTCTTTCCCCATACAAAGAAATTGTGTTCGGATTCCATTAGAATTATAGTAGATGCTGATCTGCCGAGATATGCATTAAAATCGTTTTTAATGGAGATGGGCTTTGAAGCTGGAACTCAGGGTTGAAAAGTGTCTAAATACAAGTATGTGTATTTCTTGAATATTGGTGTTTGTGTATTTCTTATAAACACCGATCTGCCATAACAGTATGGTCATTGGCAGATAAAGTGAATAACATTAACTAGAAAAGCTACAATTTCTGGGGAAATTGTGTGAAGTGTTCTTGCCTCCACCAGTAGTCTACAACTGGAGTGGGCGGAGTAACTGGGTGGAGTGGCTTGAGTAACTGTTGTGTGGTTGGAGTGGCTGGAGTAACTGTGAAAAGGTCAATGGGCGGCGTGAGTTGCAAACAAAAGGTCATATTTTGAAAACTATCAGGACTATGGCTTAGCCGTGGGCATTTTTAGTGGCAGCAGGGATAGCTGAACGTTTTGATATAAGATTTGTGTAGGTGGGCTTAAAAATGAGGGAGTGATGGCAGTTTAGAAATCATGTCCTGATTTTTCAGCTCACACTCTAGCTTTTGTCAGCTCCCACTCCTAGTTTTGAACATTCTGCCATTCATTCCTATGGGACCAATTTCACCACAAAAACATGGATATTTTGTGAACCATTTGGCGAAACGTTCCACAAAGTAATAGCACACCAATAGGGAACAATCCGCACGTTTCGTTATATTACTGTCTATGTAGTGTAAAAACTGTGGGAGGAGTTAGGGTGGTAAATTTGGCTCTAATAAGAAGAATATATATGTGAGATAACCGTAAGTGGTCTTGTCATGCAAGAACACTTAATTATCTCATTACAGTGGTATCTGAAAGTGGGTGGGATATATTGGGCAGCAAGTGAACATGTTGAACCTGAGTATGATGTGTTGAAAGCAGAAAAAATGAACAAGTATAAGGAGTTTAGCCAAATTGTATTGACTTGACAAATGGGACAAAGCAACTGCAAAACTGCAGCTCTTGTGGCATATTCCCAGTCTGCAGGGGTCAAGGCTTAACAAAAGTGGTCTAAGGAAGAAAAAAGAACGGTGACAGGGTCATGGGCAGCCAAGGCTCATTGATGCATGGGGGAACTAACACTGGCCCATGTAGTCCAATGCCATAGAAGAGTTACTGTAGCTCAAATGTCTGAAACATTCATGCTGGTTCTAATAGAAATGTGTCAGTACACACAGTGCATTGCAGTTTGTTTATGGGGCTCCGTAGCCACAGACCAGTCAGTGTACCCATGCTGTCCACAGCTAAATGCACCTACAATGGGCTCATGAGCATCAGAAATGGACCACAGAGCAATAGAGTTGGCTCTGAGGAAGAGGCAAGTCCTTGAAACGCGTCAGCCTGTTGGAGGTCCAGAGTTTCCATTACGGACACACACGTAGTGCAGATTGGACTGAGCGGTTCCTATTCTATGTACCTTTGACTGTATTGTCATTTTTTTTTTTTAGTAGAATACCTAATTTTATCATTTAATAAAGACATTTTTAAGGTAATGCACTAGGCCGGTTCGCCCTCTTTTTGTTTTTTTGTTTTACTCTACACAGAGCAATGGGGGCCTGGTCTGATGAATTCAAGAACGGTCTGAGAAACACAAGTCTGAGGTGCTGACTTGGCCTCCACCTTCCCATGTCTTAGTCTCTGATGTTTATCACCCAGTGCCAATTCTTTCATCATAGGTTAATTGTAGAGGATTCTTACTTCCAGCGAAGGATCCATAGCTAGCCTGTTCCAAGCAGTCACTGAGACATTGAAATTAGAGCATCCTTCTTGACCAAAGATTTGGTGCAAGTGGCATGCTCTTGAAAACTCAAAGCATTATTAACCTGTTCACGCCAACAGTACACATATATGCAGCCTCTTGACGGATGGGCCTTAATGCTGGGAGGCCACATATATGTGTACCAGAATGTAAACACAGCTGTTCCGAGAGTGTGCGCCCTGTTACTTGCGACTGGGAGCTTCCTGATCATATGATCACGGCGGTCACATGCTCAGAAACCCCGCCCTTCCTTCTGACATCAGAAACCCCTTAAAGGGCTAGGAGGTACTTACATTAAAGGGTTAAACACATCAGAGATTTTATTGTAACTAAAGGATAAGCTAACCATTTAACAAAAAATGATAAATGAACTTTTTTTTTTCTGCAAGTAAAAAAAATGTGCATTTAATATTTTTTGTGTTGTGAGTCTGGAAAGCATTGCACCAGCAATCAGCAGATCGCTAGTGCTCTGCAGGACTCTGGCAGACCTGTCAGTGTATTTGTGTGCTCGTACCTCACACGGGCAAGCCGGTACACACTGACAGGAAGAATCTATGAACTACCACATAGAACTCACAGAACTACCATTCACAGAACTCATTTTTTTTTTTTTTAAATTGTGACAGCTAGTGGGGGGTGGTCCTTTCGTAACATGTTACACTCTGAATATGGATGTGATATGTTAGGAAAGGTGAGTGTATCCTTTAACCCTTTTTCTGATGGGTGGAGGAGGTCTACAACTGACAGGCAGGCTCCTTCCTGTCAGATTGCTTCCACAAACCTTCAGTAGTGGCGTGCCCCCACTATGTATTCTGAACCTCGGCTGCCCTTGGACCACATGGCGGGGGGAGGGAGGAGAGCGGACACTGTGACCCAGAAAGCGATCTGTATAACATCACTTCTGTTTTTTATTTGGTGTGTTTTATTTTACTTAAATTTTGCGGTAATATCGTGTGACATAAAAAATCGGAATTACCACTATTTTATTCTCTAGGGTGTCTGCTTTCAGAAAATATGTTTTGGGGGTCTTATGTAATCTTCAGGCTTGAAATAGTTTTTAAATGTATGCAAAATTGGCTCTGGCAGCAAAAGAGTTAAAATAATGTTAAACTCGCCTGCTCTTCTGTGGTTTCCAACTGGCTCTCTTGGCTCCCCCTATTCTGTTTCTACCCCCATAGCAAGCACTTGCTATGGGGGCAGACATGCAGGCTTCTTTTGACCCAGGCTCTCTGTGTCCATAGACACACACAGCATAGCCCAGCCCCGACCCCTGCTTCCTCCTCACAAGACTTGATTGACAGCAGCAGCAGTCAATGGCTCCTGCTGCTGCCTCTGTGCCTACTCTCAGGCACAGCACTGGATCAAAAGAAGAGCTAGGTATTTAGAGGGGGATAGGGGGGGCTGGACTTTTTTGTTTTGTTTTTTTTTTTTAACCTTAACCTCTTCACGCCGGCCGCACACAAATGTGCGGCCTCCTGGCATCTGGGCCTAGACCCCGAGCCGCCGCACATTTGCGTGCAATTAACAAAAACATATGTGCTGAGAGCGCGCACCCTGCTCTCCCAGCACACATGTCCGGTACTCATGGAAAGGTCCCGATCTGCTCTTTCGATTGGGACCTTTCCCGATCATGTGACCGCCATGATGACGCGTCACGGTGGTCACATGATCCCTAAACCCCGCCCGTCCCGGCTTCTGAAACTCTTAAAGTGCCAGGAGGCGTCAGCGGGAAGGTTAATGCATAGAATGCATTAGAGAAAAAAAATCTTAAAGTGTTACTAAAGTCAAAACATTTTTTTAAATTAAATAACAAATGTGTTATACTCACCTACTCTGTGACCTTGACCCTCCTCTTCTTGGGTCCCCCGCCATGCTTAATAGACTTACACAGCCCTGCCCCCCCCCCCCACTTCATCCTCCCTGCATTTGATTGACAGAAGCAGGAGCCAATGGCTTCTGCTGCTGCTTGAGAGCTGTGTGACGAGGAAGAGAGGGGAGAATAGATGGAGCCATGCACAGTGCCTGATCTTTTCTCCCCTCCACACAGGGAATGGGTTGGGGCTAGTTGTATGGGGCACAGAAAGCAAGCACATGTTCTACTAAGGTTTCTTCATAGTAATTCGATGACCTGTTTTTTTTTCATTTGCCAAATTATTTCCCACTCTTTAACCTTTCCCTATTTAGTAGATATATGAGCACCTGTCTTTGGTGGACGTGGTGGTCGCTTGTTTTAGGATTACTTATACATAAAAGAATCTGTCCACCAGCCCCAGAGTCTGTAAGCATCATAGTACAACCCCAATTCCCAAAAAAGTTGACACTGTGTAAAATCGACATAAAAACAGAATGCAATGATTTGCAAATCTCATAAACCCATATTGTGTTCACAAAAGAAAATAATGTTAAATGTTTAAATTGTGAATTTACTATTTTAAGAAAAAAAAAGGTAATTTTGAAATTAATGGTAGCAACACCTCTCAAAGTTGGGACAGGGTCATATTTAACAGGGTTTACCATCCCCTCCTCTTTTAACTACTTGTCCTCTGGAAGATTTACTCCCCCTTCCTGACCAGGCCTTTTTTTTTTTTCTTTTCTTTTCAGCACTGCGGTATTTCAACTAGTAATTGAGCAGTCAAGCAATGCTGTACCCAAAGAAAATGTATGTCCTTTTTCCACACAAATAGAGCTTTCTTTTGGTGGTATTTTATACCACAAAAAAAAAATAAAAAACCTAGTTGTGATAAAATGAAAAAGACTGAACATTTTGAAAAAAAAAGATATTTTCTACTTTTGGTTATAAAAAATATCCAATAAACTCAAAGTTAGTCATAAATTTAGGCCAAATGTATTCTACAACATGTCTTCAGTAAAAAAAAAAAAAAAAATATCCCAATACGTGTATATTAATTGGTTTGTGTGAAAGTTTTAGCATCTATGAACTATGCTATATATACTGGAATTTATGCAGCTTTTACTTTCTGACTGACTATCACGTTTCTTGAGGTGCTAAAATGCTAGGGCAGTACAAAAAAAACCCAAATTACCTTTTTTTCGGAAAGTAGACATCCCAAGGAATTTGCTGATGAGTTCATGGAAGATCTTTTTTTGCCACAAATTTATGGAAAATGACAATTTTTTTTTTTACACAAAGTTGTCACTTAAATGGCATATTGCTCATGTATGCCACTTTTTGTTTTCATGAAAAAACATTTTTTTGCTAGAAAATTACTCTGCACTCCCAAACATTATATACACTGCTGAAAAAAAAATTAAAGGCACACTTTTTATTCAATTAAACGCCTGGGGCATTGATCTGGTCAGTTAAGTAGCAGAGAGGTTGTTAATCAGCTGCTTTGGTGTTAATGAAATTAACAGGTGCACTAGATCGGAAACAATGAGAATTCCCAAAACAGGAATGGTTTTACAGGTGCAGGCTAGTGACATTTTTTTTACCTACTCATCTTTTCTGACTGTTTTTCACTAGTTTTTGCATTTGGCTAGGGTCAGTGTCACTACTTGTAGCATAAGGCAATAGCTGGACCCTACAAAGGTTGCACAGGCAGTCCAACTTCTCCAGGATGGCACATCAATACATGCCATTGCCAGAAGATTTGCTGTGTCTCCCAGCACAGTATAAAGAGCTTGAAGGAGATTCCAGGAAACAGGCAGTTACTTTAGGAGAGTTGGACATGGCCGTAGAAGGTCTTAAACCCATCAGCAGGACCAGTATTTGCTCCTTTGTGCAAGGAGGAACAGGATCATCACTGCCAGAGCCCTACAAAATGGACTCCAGCAGGCCACTGGTGTGAATGTCTCTGACCAATCAGAAACAGACTTCATGAGGGAGAGCCTGAGAGTCTTCTAGTGGGCCCTTTGCTCACAATAGAGCTCGGTTGGCATTTGCCATTGAACACCAGAATTGGCAGGTCTGCCACTGGTGCCCTGTGCTTATCACAGATGCGAGTAGGTTCACCCTGAGCACATGTGACAAAGGCTCTGGAGAAGCTGTGAGGAATGTTATGCTGCCTGTAACATTCATCATGACCATTTTGGTGGTGGGTCAGTGATGGTTTGGGGAGGCATATCCATGGAGGGACACACAGACCTCTACAGGCAAGACAATGGCACCCTGACTGTCATTAGGTAGCGGGATGAAATTCTTGGACCCATTGTCAGACCCTACGCTGGTGCAGTGGGTCCTTGGTTCCTCCTGGTGCACGACAATGCCCATTCTCATGTGGCAACAGTATGTAGTCAGTTCCTGGAGGATGAAGGCTCGCCTGGCCTAAATCCAATAGAACACCCCTGGGATATCAGGTTTTGGTCCATCTGACACCACCAGGTTGCACCTCAGACTGTCCAGGAGCTCAGTGATGCCCACATCTGGGAGGAAATACCCCAGGACACCATCCGTCGTCTCATTAGGAGCATGTCCCGAAGTTGTCAGGTATGCATACAAGCATGTGGGGGTCATACAAACTATTGAGCACCATTTTGAGTTGTGCAATGAAATTTCAGCAAAATTGATTTTCGGGGTGTCTTTGAATTCAGTCCTCTGTAGGTTGATCATTTTAATTTCCATGAAACAATAGGGCATCCTTACTTTTCTAACACATTCACCAGTCCATATCAGTATAGATATCCAGCATGATATTTTTACCCATTGAGATCTCATGTGTTTTCGCAGTGTATTTTTTAAAGCAATGGCCCTGGAGAATAAAATGGTGGGTGTTGCAATATTTGTGCAGCGATTTTTCAAATGCAAATGTTTTGAAAAAATACGCTTTTTTGAATCTTAATGCACAAAAACACAATATCGCTCAATTATATAGTAAAAAGTGGTGCAGCGCAAACCACAAACTAGGAACTTCTACTGAATTGTGACCATAACCACAATGGTAAATATAAAATAACAGAAGTATAATAATTCTCCCACTGAAGTATCTTGTGAAGTGCATATAGATGGGACAACACTCTATGAAACACAACATAAATGATAAAGTCCTAAAAACTATCCTCTCTTGAGTAAACAGTCCATGTATTCAGATAAATCTACGTGTAGTGAATCACAAACTTCATTCCCTTAAGAAATGACTGCTCACCAGTTAGACCCAAATTCTCATATAGGTCATAGTTGCTTAGTGGAAATTTTTCCTCACACTGGCTCCTGTTCTTCCTCCTCTCCCATACTGTACAGGTTCTCCTCATCAGCCACAAAAGCTCAAAAGTAGATGACAGAGAAAAGGGGCCACCAATAGCTTAGTACAGACTTTCTCAACCTTTTCAATGCAGAGGAACCCTTGACGTAACTTTCTGGTCTCGGGGAACCCCTGCTAAAATGGCTTTATCTACAATTTATGATACGTTAGTGTGATTGTCAGAGGTAAGAATGCTCCTTACACTTGTGGTCATTGGGAAGAATTACCCCTTACAGATTGCTTAAAAGATCAACGGTGTCAGTGGGAACTTACCTGAGAGGCAAAAATTGCTAATTTCTTAAGGAACCCCTGGCAACCTCTGGAGGAACCCTAGTTGAGAAACCCTGGTGTAGTAGTTAAATGACGTTTTATTATAATAAAAGAATACCACTCGCATAGAGATAAATGAAATAGGCTTATCTGCCCTAAGCTGTGTTCCAGCTATGCATGGAATATTCTCCTTCCAGTCTCAGCTGCGACTGGACGTGACGTCACTCGGCTCCAAGCACTGATGCGTTGCGTCACAGACTACGTGACTTCCTCAGGTTCCTGGAGTACAGTATAGGATGCAGTACTTTCTCCTCTGTTATTATGATCTTCCCAATAGGAGAATGTTCCTGCAGCCTTTCTTTTTCCAGCGTCCAGTCACCTGAAGTTCATAATGATTTAGAGTTTGTAAACCCTTACATACACCTGTATGTGGCCTCAGACAATACACAGATATAAAACGAATCCTCCTACATAAATTGTATTTGTCTATCTGAAGTCTTCTTTTCTCCACATCTGTTGAAAGTGCAGAATTTACACAGGATCTGTTAGCTCTGAAAAGCAGTGGGCACTGATCTGAAGTTATACTCTGCAGAGCTCGGTGAGGAGAGTTCTGAGCCCTGATTGGAGGGAGGGGACACCCCCCCCCCCTCCACACAGCTCACAGGAACAGAGCTGAGGCTGTCAATCTGCTGGAGCTCCCTTCCCTGTCACCATTTTTTCTTTTGATGTCAAGAAAACTTGTCAGGAATGGTTCATGCTGATAGCAAAGGAAGGAAGCAGCAGCAGACAGAATGGTACTTTGTGCTCTTAATAGAGACAAGAGCACACTATGTAGGGATATGCTTTGTTCATTTTTCATATCTGAGGTTTACAACAACTTTAGAGACGCCTGTGTCCTGTACATTATTCCAGGAATTACTGGTAAATCGAAAATCCTATTTTGATCCTGACAAATCCACTGAGCTCATACTTTCTTGTGTGAGCTGAAAACACAATGCCTCTGCTGCACTGAAAATCCAAAATAGTGGTACCAGCTCCGCCCCGTTAACCTTTGTGAGCTACAGAACTCCCCCCATGTTATGAAGACGAAGAGAGGGGGATGCATTCTATATTCTTGGGCACGTCTGCTGTCTTAGGGTGACAAGGTTTTCAGTAGTGAAGAACAAAAAACAGCGCACCGACCTAGCGCATTACCTCAGTAAACAGTTGATTGAGGAAATATACTCACAAAAGTAGTAATAAAACAGGCATGTATAATCCAAAACCAAATCATACGACAAGGAGACACGTGCGAATCCCAATGGAGGGGACACTCTCAGAGTGACGCCGACGTGTTTCGAAGGGGGGGTCCCTTCTTCATCTGAGCTAACCAGACTGAGAACACCTTCCTCTTTATTAAGTCAGTATCAATGTGTGAGCCCTCCCAAAAGGGAGGGACCAGCACATCCTAGGAGGTGGGGCCAATGTATCACAACAAAGATAAAAATATATGTATATAACATAGAAATATATGTAAATAAAACATCGAAATATCAATATATAGATACAATTGTAGATATATAACTACCAATGAAAACATGCCAAAAAGATGACACAGTTTTATACGTATACTAATATTCATTCAAACGTGACTAAAATTGTGTGTACATGTTAAATAAATAAAAAGGAGTATGTGAAAGGTGAACATCAAAGGGTTATGTCCAGTCCATAGATGCCATCAAAAATCGGATAAAATTACCTGAATAAAATATTGTATTAAATTTTGTTCTTCACTACAGTTTGTATCGAGCTTCCCCAGCTTCGTGTTAGAGCTGCACAGCCTTCAATCGGTCCTGGACGAACTTCCATACTTTCTAATAGTATTGGTCCATCTACCCTATACTGATCTGGGTCCCTGAGCGCAGGAGGTGTTGCATCTGAGTGAGTGTTGCACCCTAGGCTAGGAAATATGTCACTGGCAGGATGGCCAGGTAAAAAAAAACTATCCTGGAGATCTTTTGACAGTGCTTTGCCACCCACAGTTGATTGTTTGCTTTAGTTGCACTATCAGAGACTGAAATGCTCCAGGAAAGCTCTTTTCATGCTGAGCTAATCAAAATGACCACAGCTGATCACAGCTGAAAGTCAAATGGCTTTGTGTGCCATTGAGAAGGTGATTAGCTACACCTGATTGAGTTTACAAGTCATTTTTAAGAGGGGGTTTGATCCTTTTTTCCCAACTCTGTGTATCTGGTTTTGATTTATTTTTTTTTTATATTTTCCTAACATGTTGGTGTGATATCTTTCACTTGGATGTTATAAGTTGCAATGAGTAAATACAGCTGGATAAAAAAAACTGTGTCTGTCTTCATTTCAAGCTGCAAAGCAACAAAATGTGATTATTTTAAAGGGGTGTGATCCTTTTCTATACCCACTGTATATATTACATTTTTGTTCTTAGGTTAGATATGTATTAACAGCTAGTACAATCTGATTGCGTGCAATCATCAATACACTGATCTTTATTTATATCTTTAATTCATAACGGGAACATTGGTAATGAATAACACATAACATATAGATTGTGTACTATTATTTATTTTTATATTTGTGACTGTTTACTCCCCCTGGAAATTGATAGTGTTCAGTGGCTGCCTTCTTCCCTTGGGAAACATCACCATAGCAACCAATAGACTAGTCAATGAATGCTGCCATATTTTCTGCAGATAGAATGTAGTATATTGTACTTTGTGGCTTCTTTTAAAAACCAGACATTCTTAACCCCTTCATGCCTAAGGGTAAAACAAATCTAAATGCCTCAGCGCAATTTTGCAACATTGACATGTGTTAGTAAAACCGTACATATCATCACAACTACTTTGTACATCCAGGTGAATTATAACTTGTTTTTTTTTCAGGACAAATTGGGCTTTCATTTGGTGGTAAATGGTAATGGATATCTTCTGATTTTTTTTTATTATCAAAGGAAAACTGGCCCAAAATAGTAAAAAAATATATATTTTTTAATTTAGCTTTGTGTTTCTTGTTACTACCATAACCTACCACCAAAGAACAACCCAAAATAAATTTTCCAGCTCTTGACGTTCGCAGCAATACCATATATATGTATGTTATTTGTTGTTTGTACCCGTAGTACAGCCCAGAAACAATAGTGCACATTTTGTTTTTGTCTTTTTTTTTTTACCTAAAACACACTGACATTGACACTAACACCAATTTATTTTTAAATCCTGAACTTTGACCCTGACTTTTTGAACCTGACCTTGACCCAAACAATAACCCTGGTACTGAAATAGATCAAACCTTGATCTAGGTAATTTTTCTTTATTTTTTATTTTATTTTTTAATATTTTTTTTTTTTTTTTACAAACATTTTTTTCTCACTGTTAGGAGTTAGAGAGATACAATGTATCTCTCTTCTCTATTCATAGAGAGTGAAAAAAAAACGGGCTGGGCTGCACAGTGACTGATCATTGTGATAGTTAATCAGAGGCTATCACAGTGATCATGTTACCCGGAATCGGGAGTCCTGGGTCCCGATCGTTAGAACAGGACCCGGGGCTCTCAGTGATACCGCGGTCTTTGTGCTGGGAGCACGCAGTGCGGCACGCTCCCAGCACAAAGACAGGTATGCAAATATGGGGCCCCACAGAAAAAAAGCCCAGTTTTGTGAGGCCGCATATTTATGTGACGTCGGCGTCAAGGGGTTAACCTTTCTATCATAAAGGAACCATTGAAATTATTTTCAGGTCTCAGGTAACGCATACTAAAAATGATATGTGCAACTCATGGTACATAATAATAAAGAATGTGACACAAAATACCAAGGCACAAAATTTGTGACATCCAAGGCAGAGCCCTTACATAGGGGAGCCGGAGCAGTAGGATCACATCACCAGACCAAACTTGATTAAAAAAAGGTAAGCATACAGATCTTTTTCTTATAGTGTGTGTGTGGTTAACTGCTTCAGAGCCACCCTATGGCAGAAATACTGCTACAGGGCGGCACAGGTACACAAAATCACCTATATATATGTTGCAGATTCAGCATCTGCTATCAATCACTGAGTCCTGGCCGGCAATTCCCTGCTGGCACCCGTTGATCTTGGAGTATTACTGACCAGGGAGATGTAAACAATACAGATCTCTCTCCTGTCAGCTCCTGCACACTGCTTTGTATGACTCTGCATAGCAGAGCCATGCAAAGCAGTGTGCTTACAGTGTAAAGCACACACAGCCCACATAATAAAACAGCACACAGTTAACCCTTTGATCGCCCCACATGTTAACCCCTTCGTGCCCAGTGCCATTAGTAGTGTCAGTGCTTTTTATTAGCACTGATCACTGGATTGGTGTCACTGGGGATGTCGGTGACACCAAGTTAGTTCCCCCCAGTATCAGAATGTCCGTCGCAGTCCCGCTATAAGTTGCTGATCGCTGCCATTACTAGTAATAAAAAAAAAATCCACTATATATACCACCATTTGTAGATGCTATAACTTTCACGTAAACCAATTCATTTACACGTGTTGGGATTTTTTTTTAGCAAAGACATGTAACAGAATACATTTTGGTGTAAATTTATGACAAACTTTGATTTTTAAAATTTATTCACTGAACATTTTTGCAAAAAGTCAAAAATATAGTTTTTTCTCTCAAAATTGTCGGTCTTTTTTTGTTTATAGCACAAGAAATAAAAAACGCAGAGGTGATCAGATACCACCAAAAGAAAGCTCCATTTGTGGGGAAAAAGGACGTAAATTTCATTTGGGTGCAGCGTTGCATGACCGTGCAATTGTCAGTTAAAGTAATGCAGCTTTGTATTGCAAAACATGACCTGGTCAAGAAGGGGGGTAAATCCTTTGGGGGGCAAGTGGTTAAGGAATATATTTGAATGAAAGTTTTTACACCTGGATTTCAGTAGTAAACTGTACAGTACAGAAATGAAAAGAAATATCTGTGTGTCTGGGTAGGGTGACTTGAAATATGAATAAAGCATATCCCTCTATAGCAGGAGTGTCATGCTGAAACCAGAGGCAGAGCTAAGGGGGTGCTGCGCTGCACAGAGAAGCGCAGGATCTGATGGAGGAGTTCTGTCCTCTCTGCTGTCAACTGCTGAAATAAGGTGGGGGTAGAGATGAGGGGGTGCTGCAGCTACAGGAGAGGTGTGAGGGCCATATGAAATGGCTTAGCAGGCCGGATTCAGCCCATGGACCTTGTGTTTGACACATGTGCCCTATAGTGTTTATCTGACTCAATCCAGAGAACTGTCATTTCTTTCTGCTGTCTTGTTCTTCTGTTATCTTAAAGTTAATCTGACAAGTTTTCCTGACACCAAGAGAAAAAAGGTGACAGGGAAGAGATCCTTGGCACACCACCTGTGACTGACAGCCTCAACTCTGTTCCTGTGTGCTGTGTGAAGGATGGGGGAGGGTGTTCCTTCCCTCCAAACAGCTCTCACTGAACTCTGCAAAGTATAACTTCAACATGTGAACAATAGGTGACCCACTACAAATGCATCTCCTCTTCATTGGCAGCGCTATGAAAGCATTGAATATCTCAAAATCATTTAAATAATAAAACTATAATTAAAAAAGTGTCCTTCTTTTAACCCCTTCATGTCGGCGCCTCCTGGTACTTTAAGGGTTTCAGAAGTCGGGAGGCAGGACGGGGTTTAGGGTCATGTCACGGCGGTCACATGATTGGGAAAGGTCCCGATCGAAAGAGGAGATCGGGACCTTTCTGTGAGTACTGGACGTGTGCTGGGAGCGTGCAGGGCGCGTGTTCTCAGCACATATGTTCTTTTTTAATAGAACACATGTCAGTGTATGTAGGCCAGCAGACCTGTCAAAAAGGGATCTTTGTGAGTGTGTGAATAATCGTCTAGAAGACCAGTTAGCTATCACGTGAGGCAGTGGGAGAAGTGATAACTCAAGAATTATAGCTTGTAGTATAGCTTGAGGAATGTTTAGTAATCACTTGTCTGCTCCACAGCCCATAGACTGTGTCCAGCAGACACTGATAACCTTCACAGTACTGTTTTACCTGCTCAAAGCAAGCTGCCTCCCCATTATTCCAGCACCAAGGTCCTCGCCCGGGTTAGCAAGTCAATATGGGTGCATTCTTGACATCTACAGTTGTTACCTGTGTTCAAATTATGAAACTTTGGATTCTTCTGCCAGTGTGCTGATCGATTTCTGCAACATATCGGCTTTGTCTTTTCACCTTGCGTACCCCCATCCGTGACAGAAGACTTATGGGATTTTTGCCAACAAATTCTGGATTCTGCCAAACTGCGTAATACTCTTTCTAGCTCCTAATTTTGTAAATTAAAGAGTTGTTCCAGTGTGATGTAGCCACTTGATTCACAAAAGTGCTCTAAAGGGCAATTTGTACCCTTTTCCTGAAGGTGTTTATTGAACTCTGAGAATGTTACAAGATCTTTAGCCTCTTCAGAACTAATGTGTCTCATGGGATATAAAAATGACATCTCTATGCTGCAGTTTTCAAGGCTGTATACCTTCCATGGCTATTAACAAAGGGTTCAACCTCATACCCTGAACTTTTGTTTAACTTTTAGTTAAAAAACATTACACTGGAGGCTTCCTTCCACCTTAAAGTGGAGGCTTCCTTCTATCCCCCCCACCACCACCACCACCACTACTTTTAGTCAATTTTTATTTTTTGGGGGTAGTGGGTAACTCATTTTGAGAAATACCCACTCTCCCTCCCGGATAGCCTAGGCCAGTGGTCGGCAAGCCGCGGCTCGCGAGCCACATGCGGCTCTTTACACACTTTAATGCGGCTCTTCTGTGTGCCGGGCGCCCGCTCCCCTCCCTCCTCTCGGGCGGCCGCCCCAAAAGTCCGGACTCTGCAGCTAGCCCAGCAATGGGCAAACTACGGCCCGCGGGACCTTTTAATCCGGCCCGCGGAGCGTGGCAAACATTGGCTGTCAGGATGTAGGCGGGGCAGCGTGACAAACTCCTCTCCTCTCACAGTCCGCCCTGAACACCGGAACGGCGCGGGAACACGGCGAGAGGAAAGCGCGGAGCAAAGGTAAGTGAATTGACACAATATGGGGAATGAATTACTATAGGGGGGATGAATTACTATAGGGGGGATGAATTACTATATGGGGGATGAATTACTATGGGGGATGAATTACTATATGGGGGATGAATTACTATATGGGGGATGAATTACTCTATGGGGGATGAATTACTATATGGGGGATGAATTACTATGGGGGATGAATTACTATATGGGGGATGAATTACTATGGGGGATGAATTACTATATGGGGGATGAATTACTATATGGGGGATGAATTACTATGGGGGGTGAATTACTATATGGGGGATTAATTACTATGGGGGATGAATTACTATATGGGGGATGAATTACTATGGGAGATGAATTACTATATGGGGGATGAATTACTATATGGGGGATGAATTACTATGGGGGATGAATTACTATATGGGGGATGAATTACTATGGGGGATGAATTACTATGGGGGATGAATTACTATATGGGGGATGAATTACTATATGGGGGATGTATTTTCAGTTTTAAAAATGTGGCTCTCAAAATAAATTTCAATCGTGGTTTTGGCGAGATTTGGCTCAGTTGAAAAAAAGGTTGCCCACCACTGGCCTAGGCGATCCAAGTGGAAGTTCACACCCCCCCCCCTTTGCAGCCTTTTGTGTCTTGTCCGAGGAGGCTGCGGGACCATTCACAAAGCTCAGTGCAGTTCGCGCATGGAAAGAGGGAAGCTGGCTATGAAGCCACAAGGAGTCACAGCCAGCTTCCCTTAGTAAACATGCCAGTGTCGGTGACCCATAGACAGGCAAAGAACCATTCTAGGTGAGGACAGTGCTGAATCCCTGGACAGGTAAGTATCCTTGTATTAAAAATCAGCAGCTACAGTATTAGCTGCTTGCTGACTTTTTTTTTTGGGGAGGGGGGGGAGTAACTGAAGCTCCTCTCTAAAGTGTATGTGTAGCCATAACTTTTTTTTAGTTTTGAGTAGAGCAGGGATGGATTAGGACCCTTGTCTGTTATTTGCTCTCTGTGCACTACTGGGGAATTTTCTGATGATTTCCTGCCCAAGCAATACAACAGCAATACAACAAGAAGTTAGTGGAAATCTCCCAAAGTGAGGGGTATTCCCCTATTAGACAGTTGTCGCAAGAACAGGTGTCCTCATTGGAAGATTTTACTGTACTTCTTGTTCTGGGAACAACTCTAAAACCTGAAAGAGGGTCTAACCCTTCCCCACTCCATCCATTGTTCACTGTCTGGGGTGACTGACTTGTATGTTGTCTTTCTCTTTGTTCCGTTCTCTATAATATGAAAAAAATCCTACAGGGAATTTAGGGCCCCTTTTCATAATGATCATGTTAGGTATGCAAATCTGGGAACAGTAGTGAAGAGAGATGCTTTTAGGTTTAACACACCTACATGAACATCTAATAAAATAAAACTGAAATATAACTTTTGGATGGGTTGACCTATTTTGCACCTCGGTTGAGGCATGGCAATAAAAAGAATGAATACGTATTCCAATAAATCCAACTTTATTTCGTGTCTGTTTACTACATCCGCAACATGTTGAAAAGTAGTGATTTGGAAGGTCAGTTAATCTGTATTAAAATATTTGGTTAAATAGGAATCCCCCAATCTGTTTCTGTGGGTTCTTGATCAGTAGCAGATAAATTAAACTGGTTATATGCTGTAATCTGCTGAACAGTGTATCACCTATGTTGGCATACTTGATTATCCTACAAAGAGAATGACCTTTTGCATGGTGAAAAAAAAAACACTTGCCTGAATTTTTCATTTTCACAATTAAATGTATGAAAAATCATTCACAAATTCTGTACAATCTTGCATATACTCTTTGTTTATAGAGGGTAAAATTATCATTTGTTTTTGTTATGGTCATTAACAATGCAACAGAAGGGACTTTGTAATATTCATATAGGACATCTTTGCATGAATTCTCTTTTTTATGTGTCCTTTAAAAATGTAAATAGGAGCAGCACAACCTCACTTACATATTTAAATTTAAGCTGCCAGTTATTCATTTCTTGACAGTTTAAAAAAAGTGGTCTCTTTACAAACTTTAAAAGTACACAGTGCGTAGTGAACCGTGTACTCCAATGCATCCTGATTGCTCTCTATGCCCCTCTGTGTTCTGGAATAGCAGGCACATTTGTAAAACATTTAGTGTCAAAACATTCTTCTCTAACGTCAGTTTAAGCCCTTGCATTCTGCTTCACTGCCTGTGACCTTTGTATATTGATGTCTAGGACGTTAGGTGCCCCTTGTTATAGAGTGGGGGTGCAGAAAGGGACAGGAAACACATGCACTAGGCACTGTGTACTTAAGGTTTGTAAAAGATGACAGGTTCTCTCTAAAAACTTTCAGGCACTATTTTACCCTGTGATGAGAACAAAATGCCCTAATGAGAAGAAAAGCAAAGCAGCATTGCTGCCAACCAGCATTGGCAAAAAAAAATGTTCATCTTTGGTACATTGTACCTCAGCATCTTCCTTGGAGCATACCCGATACTTAAAATAGGTACTATTGAGATGCTTTATTTCCTTTAGATCTGATGACATTTCCCATTTGTGGGCTCACATAAGCCACTGCTCTTTCTCCTTGTTAAAATGTTCTGCCCATTTCCTTGTAAGAACAAGGTAGAGATCTGGCTGGTGGGGCAGGTAGTCTAGATAGAGACGAGTTGCTGTTTTCTTTGGCACAGCTTTCTCAATTTGGGTTCCTTCATGCCACTCATTGAAAGATGTGATAGAAACTATTTCCGGACGAACAGTGAGAGCAGCCTGTAGAGCAGTCTCATAATACTTTCCATTGACTCTGTTCCTGGTGTTGTGGTTGTTCCATGGCCTGATGCTGGTGTCGATGTACCCAGGTCCAACGCTTGGAATAAACATAAGATTGTTGGTATCACAAAAACTTTTGATTGTTTTCCAGTTCTGATGTGAGGAACCAAAGGAGAATCCATTGGAGGCAAAGTATGTGTAAATGCCATCAAAACCAGCTGTTAGGATATCATGCTTATGTCCTTCCTCTACCAACAAACCAATGAAGACTGCATCATAGGCAGTGTTGCGAACTGAATGGGAACCAGTCACAGTGAGCAAGTTCGCCCAGGACTCAGGTGGAGTCAGATATGAATCATAAATGTAGAAAAGTGGAAGGCTTTTGCTGGTACTTGTTTTATATCTATAAAACGCTGCATGGGATCCAAAACTAAAGAAAGAACAAAAGATAATTATGTTAGCCAATTATTATTATTATTATTATTATACAGGATTTATATAGTGCCAACAGTTTGCTCAGCGCTTTACAATATAACAGAAGACAATACAGTTCAATACAAGAGGGATTTGAGGACCCTGCTCCTTGGAGCTTACAATCTAAGAGGGAGGGGCTAGAGGTACAAAAGGTAGTAACTGTGGGGGATGGACTGGTTGGAAGAGTAGCCAATCAGCAAAAATCTCCACCAAGGTAGTTACTGTAATGTCTCCATTCATTTCTATGAAAAGGCCATACAGCATTGGAACATATAATTTACTGCCCTTCCATAGTAAGGAATGGAGATTGTGGTGCAAATGCACAGAAGAAGCAGCACACAGCTGGGGGACTTTTGAAGCAGTAACTGTAAAAGATTCAGCAGACCATGCAGAGAAGATCTTAGAAGGACCCTGACGAGGCAATTCACACATTGTCACCAGTTAACATGCACACCTTGACAAATGACAATATTTAGCAGGTTGGATTTTATTTGCAGCACCATACAGAACACAGCATGTGATGTGCTATGAATGGGCCCTAAGAATGAAGGGGGTGTTGATGGTAAGGGGGGACTTTTTGAGGATAACAATACTAAAAATACCCATTAAAAAAATTTTTTTTTCAAAAAGATTTTTTAAAAATTCTTACATTTTATTTGGAAAATAAACAAAAGGTAAAAAATTATTTTTCATACTTCCTGGAAAAAAAGGAAGGTCTGGAGTTTCTTGATGAATACTCTTACTACTTGACAATGCAACTATCACACCTGCTAAAATGGTCAAACCCACTATTACAAAAAAAGCAATTTATTATAGAAAAACATCTATTTAAACCTAAATTAAAGTATGACTAAAGGCTCAACTTTTTGTTAGATTTGGATAGAGAGGTGAGAGGTTAGAACCACTTCTATGCTTTTTCTTTCTTGATTTATTCTCTATGATGGAATAGAACCAGAACAGGAATGGGGATGGGAAGGAATCTTTCAATGGGGACATTGGAAAGATGTTTTCTTACATCCTGTTGAGTCTGCAGGACAGGTAATGAGGGGAAATCTCTAATGATACCCTAGCTACCCAGATGGCAAAAAACAGCAGTTTTAACCCTCCCCAACTATCCAAAATAAAAAAAATATAGGCTTTTGATATTCTTTAAATTTACAGAATCATATCTGACTTCATAACTGATCCCTAAAAACACAATGTTGCATTCTCTAAAATCATCTTCAAAAACTGTTCAAATTTAAAGTGTTACTAAAGCCAGGACCCTACATTCACTATATCTGGTACACACAACATGGAAATGCAATAATTTTAGTGGATATAAACTGCTAAGTACCTTTTCTGATCAGTAGTATATTCAATTATTTTAGTGAATATAAACTTCTAAGCTTCTTTTCTCATCAGCAGTATATAGCAGTCTTGTGACTTCTATCAGTGTCCAGCTGAGCTCTGGTTAAAGCTTGTAGGAGGTGTTTTCATTCGGTTCTGACTGTCCTATGAGGCTGCATAACCCCTGACCCTCTGTCTGGACAGTGCTGGTTGGCCCTGTGCCAATCACCTGCACCCTCCCAAAGAAAAAAAAATAGCTTTCTAGCCAAACACACTAAACTGAGAATGTGCAGAGTGACTCCTAGGGCTCTATACTATCAGCAGATGGATTGGGGACAGCAAAAGAAGGGGAGGATCAGAGAAGACAGGATCATACTGCCCTTTTACACAATGTGGAAGATTAACCCCTTAGGTTCCACAGTGAGCATAACAAGCATGCTTTACTACATATATAGACTGATTTTACTTTTGTGGGTTTAGTGACACTTTAAATCAAGAAATTGAGCCAATACAAACTAATAATCAGGACTTTTTTTTTCAAGCTAGAAAAGTGGTCCTGTGAAAAGTGGCCTCCAGTGCTGGCACTGTTCTTGCTGCTCACTATTGTCACTTGTAAACACAGAAGCCCGGCTTCAGCTTTGAGACAAGCCCTCATTCACCTTTCTATTTATAAGCATTGTGAAGAAATTAACTATCAAAGGTCACAATTCAGGCTGTGTTTTTCTTTGAGAACAGATCTTGGCTGGCTGGCTGGCTGCCAGGCCTCTAATGTAAACCAACAGCAGACATTTTAAAGCTGTCAAAAACTAAGCCTGCACTCACACTAATGTAGTGTGAAAATCACGAGAATGTGTGTGCAATCTTGAATCGCAAAAAATGGGTGTCAAACTTGCTAGCTGCAACCAAAAAGTGCCAAGCAAGAATCGATAAAATGTGTGGTTAAAACATGTGAAGCTCCAAAAAACAAAACAAAACATGAATTTCTTTCCTGCATTTGACGTGTGCAGGATCCACGACAATGTGTCAAAAAAGCATATGTGCAATGCCTGACATTGTACTACAGTAGTGTAAATGGGGCTAAAAGAGTCTTTGTTGTAATCTTTGAGGATTTAGAGAATAAATAACTTCACGTTAAAAGCGGCTAGAGAGGTAAGTTATGGATGTCTTGTTTTAAAGCTCCTTTACTGCCTGTTAAGAGTATATACATACTGTCTGGGGAATTAACAAAGCTTCTTGTGCCATTAATTAAACTGGTGCAGGAATATTGTCAACCATGCACCACTTAACTAAGCAGATTGACCTGCTTCAGGTCTGTCTGCACCACCTGTGCCAGTTACTACCAAAAAGTGAAAAAGAAACTAGTGTAGGGTCTGCACCTAATTAACAAAGGAAATACAGCAGTTTTCAATATAGAAAACTGCCACAGATCCCCGTCAGCTTGGAGCTGGTGCATAGGATGTGAGCTGTCAATAGACAGGTCACATCTCTCTCTCTGCATGTGAAGTGGTCACACTACACAAGCAAAACCTGCATGGTCAATAAACCTCCTGCTCCTCCCTCCTGAGCTGAATGGGAAACAGGGACAGGCAGAGAGATCGGACCATGCAGCTCCAGCTATCCTGTTCTCTGTACTGTGTCACAGCCATGGCAGAACAGAGAACCGATCACTCTTAATTAACAGAAGAGTTGATTTCTGTTTTTGACAGCACTGGAACTGCATGCAGTGGTGTGAACTAGGGTTATTGGAAAACACTGATTTCATTGTGTTCAGAAAGCAGAACATGCACCTGAAAGCATCCGGAGTGAACATGTCTTTGTTCTGCTTTAAATTACAAATTGATAATTATCTGTGCCAAAGAAAAATTTTCTTACCCAATGGGTCAAATTGTTCCCGTGATATGATAAAAAAAAGCAGCTGTACTCTCATATCTGTAACTATCGGATATTCTTGTCATTTATCATCACTTAATATTGTATTGCAACAAACAGTTTTATCCTTGATTTTACAGCAGTCACATTCTGCTTTATGAAATACAAATATTGCTGTCATTTTTGTATATTTCATCGTGTGTGTTCAGTGAAGTGGAGAGTTCAGTGTTTTAATAATGCATGTTACTAAATACAGCTCATAAATGTGTGAGATAGGTTGTGTCCTGTTTGGGTCCGTCAACCGGGACAGGTGGATTCAGTATGACAATCTTTTCTAATCACTTTATGTTATTTTCTCCTATTTGTACATTTTGTGTCATTTATGGCCTGTACACACAATAAGAAATTGTACGAAAATTTCCATACGAAGAATGATCGGCTCTTAGATTGTAAGCTCCAAGGAGCAGGGCCCTCCAAACCCTCTTGTATTGAACTGTATTGTTGCTGTATTATCTCCCGTTATATTGTAAAGTGCTGAGCAAACTGTTGGCTCTATCTAAATCCTGTATTATAATATTAATAATCGGTTGATTACCTGATCATTGGTATAGTGCTTTTGAAAGCCAGTTCCGACTTTTCGAAACAACAAAAACCGAGGGTTCAAACTAGAAAATTTTTATCCTACGTGAACACAACGTCCAATTTTTGTTCATGTGTACAGTAATCATATGGAAATAATCGAACAGAAAAACAATGCTCATGATCAGGAGCAAGGACAGACCCTACACTACTGTTCTACTACACTAGTATGCACAGTAGCTACTGTATGTTTGCTTACCTTTGTTGGCTGAGAATTTTCTTACAAGTCAATACCATTCTGACTACATCATGATACGCACTTCCATGGAAAATCGGATGATCGGTCGTCCGATTTTCTCACAGTGTGTACCAGGCTTCAGGCTGCATTCATATCTCTGCACCACGTGAACATGTGGTTTTTAGAGTGTTTTTGTTGCGCGTTTGTGTGCGGTACACACATAGGGCAGCCCATTCATTAGAATAGGCTGCCTTATGTGCAATAAACATGCCAAAGAAGCTCCTATACCCTTTTGGGTGTTCAGGTTAGCCTGTTTTTTACTGCGTGTTTGGCTTGTTTGTCACACATTTTGATCTCCTGGCTGCCTCAAGCACCATGCGAGCTTTCTATGAATTCTGCTTTTGCGAATGGAGTCTTAGACTCATTAAGTGTTTTTTTTTGATCTTTCGCATATTTTTCCACTCCACTGTCTTTAAAAATAACTATAGCATAGCTCTATTTATTGAGCAGAAACTTAACAGGTTTTCTATAGAATTCATTAACTGCTTCCCGGTGCCCTATAGCAGAAATACTGTTACAGGGCGGTACGGGTGCGTAAAATCACGTATATATACGTGTCCATTTGCAGCTGTAGCTGTCAATCATCGGGTCCCGGCCGGTGATTACTCGCCAGCGCCGATGGTTTCCGAGGATCTCCGATGGGGAGAACTGTTTTGTTTACTAACAATTCTCCTCCCTGTCAGCTCGGGCACACTGCTTTGGATGGCTGTGCACAGCACAGCCATCCAAAGCAGTGTGATTACAGCCCCTCATGTTAATCCCTTCCTGCTCAGTGCCATTAGTACAGTGTCAGTGCTGTTTTTTAGCACTGATCACTGTAATGGTGTCACTGGGAATGTCAGTTCCCCCCAGTGTCAGAATGTCCACCGCAGTCCTGCTATAAGTCGCTGATCACAGCCATTACTAGTAAAAATAAAAAATAAAATCCCAGTATCTATACCGCCATTTGTAAATAACTTTCACGTACACCAATTAATTTACACGTATTGGGATTTTTTTTAGCAAAGACATGTATCAGAATACAGTTTGGCATAAATTTATGATGAAATTAGATTTTTTTAAATTTTTTATTGGACATGTTTAATAGCCAAAAGTCAAAAATATAGTTTTTTTCTCAAAATTGTCAGTGTTTTTTTTCGATAGCGCAAAAAATAAAAAATGCACAGGCGATCAAATACCACCGAAAGAAAGCTCAATTTCTGGGAAAAAAGGACATAAATTTCATTTGGGTGCAGTGTTGCATGACTGCGCAACTGTCGGTTAAAATAGCGCAGCACCGTAATGCAAAAATGGCCTGGTCAGGAAGGGGGGTAAATCCTCAGGAGGGCAAGTCATTAAAATAAATCATGCAGAAAGATTTTTTTTTTTTGCAGTGCAGCTGGTAAAGTAAAAAAGGGTTTGCAGTTTGTAACACCAGCTCTTGTATGTTTCTTCATTTCTCAGCATCCCCAGTAAGGCTACATTCAAACCATTAACTGTAGAGAAATAGTATGCGAGCGCTATCTGAAACTGCAGAGAATATAGCCGCTATAACACCAAAAAGGTAACCAAGGACAAACCTTCCAATCAATTTATATAAAGAAAAGGTGCAGCGCTAGATGTAAATATAACTAAACATAATGAAACAACATTATAAATGGACATAAAGAAGACATATAATAACAATAAAATCGAGTGTAAATTGGTGAATTACACTCAGTGAATTAAAATGAGTGAATGTCCCAAAATGATTCAAACGCCCACATGGGGAACCAATAGATCCAATTGAAGTACCATCTGTGGTCTCTCTAAACCGGTTTAATGCCATGTATAAGCGTTGCTGATGGAGGAAAGGTGATCACTATGTCTACCCAGCTATATCTCAGTAGGCCGCAATCCCTTTCTGATTGTTAGCGGCATCCGGAAAAAACCTTGTCCGGTAAAGAAAAGGTGAACGCTACCATCAGTCCTGCGTCATGCCAACAGTAAAGTATCCTGAGACCATTTATGTGGGGTTGCTTCTCAGCCAAGGGAGTGGGCTTACTCACAATTTTGCCTAAGAACATAGCCGTGAATAAAGAATGGTACAAAAACATCCTCCAAGAGCAACTTCTCCCAACCATCTAAGAACAGTTTGGTGATGAACAATGCCTTTTCCAGCATGATGGGAAACTTTGTCATAAGGCAAAAGTGGTAACTAAGTGGCTTGGGGAACAAAACATTAAAATTTTGGGTCCATGGCCAGGAAACTCCCCAAACATTAATTCCATTGAAAACTTGTGGTCAATCCTCAAGAGGCAGGTGAACAAAAAAACTCACACAAATTTTGACAAACTCCAAGCACTGATTATGCAAGAATGGGCTGTCATCAGTCAGGATTTTGCCCAGAAGTTGATTGACAGCATGCCAGGGCAAATTGCAGAGGTCCTGCCAATACTGACTGCATAAACCTAAAGTAATTGTCAATAAAAGCCTTTGACACATATGACATGCTTGTAGTTATACTTCAATATACCAGAAGAACATCTGACAAAAAGATCTAAAAACACGGAAGAGCAGACTTTGTGAAAATTAATATTTGTACCATTCTCAAAACGTTTGGCCAAGGCTGCACTGTAAATTCTATCCTGCCCTTATTGTTAGGGAATGCCCTTAACTCTCCACTGGATTTACCACCCTCTCCTAGGATAGCCCCTATTCTCTCTAGATCTCTCTTAGTACTGCTTTTTCGCTGTAATTGAATGAATACCAGGGACACTAGAACACCAAGATACTTCTCAGTATGAAAGGCAATATAGCCATAGTCTGCAAATCTGACACATCCTCACAAGGTTTTAAAACTATAATTTCAATATCAAATATAATAGATAAACATACTTACTTGTCAATTATGTATTTAATGTTATCATGCAGTGTACGATCATCACGTTCTTTATACGGCTGAATGTGAAATGCTACCTGAAAAAAAGATGATCATGTAAAGAACATTCTTATTTTGTTCACTATTACAATTATAGGATTTTTTAAAATTACATTTAAGAACTCTTAATGGAAGAAATATCAGGATGCCACTAATTTTCTATCCCAGAACAAGTATTAATTTAGAAATCCCTTTCCTATATGCATGTTCCTGGCCACTAACTAGCTACATATTAAGACCATATGCATAACAGTCGCGGAATTTATTAGAATAACATCCAGCACTTTGTATGACTCTAACTTAGTCCCAACATCCAATGTAACCTTTTGTGAAAAATGCATATAAGATGTGAATATACAGTATATAATTGATACAATCTAAGACATCAAATTTGTGTGCAAAAAATGAAGTAAAATGTTTTGTGCAAAAAGATTTCTTGTGTGTGAATCTTCTGTTATCTAAATTCAGTTCTCCATGTCAATGCATTCATTGCGGCAACTACCAGAAACCATAGAATTTATTTCTGTTTTCTCTGTGATCTTCACCCTAATTGCTCCTGAATCAAACAGTAATCTGTGGACTCCTTCATCTTCATGTTACCTCCATCCTTGAATAGAAGCACCAGATAGATTTGACATTAATTTCAGAATGGTAATTAAACATTTAATCAATTCCACAAGCCAGGATCTTGTGCCAGGTTTCTATGCACCTTGGTAAATGTCATAATTCAGACAGAACTAAGATCTAAACAGTATAAAATCCCTTTTTTTAACCTAAAAACAAAGTAAACCACACCAATATAAAAGTGCTGTAGTCAACACTAACATGAACAGCTCAATTCGATTGCTTCTTCCATTCACCCTAGAGCATGTGTGTGCGTGGTGATGTCACTGGTCCAGCCCAAAACGTTTCATCAGGAAGGAACTTTCTCAAGAAAACCATCAATGACTTTCCATTCCAACCCTTTTTTCCCTCTATTTAATCACAAATGCTTTCCATACTCATCAGCTTCTAAATCAGCAGTGCTTTATTACTGCTCACCACCTTTCAAGTTATTGCTCAGAAAACAGAACTTCGGAACAGATGCTATGCTACAATATTCACTAACTGCATTTCATTGAAAGTTTTTACCAAAAGATAAAATCTTCCAATAACCTTATGCACATACATGTAACCCCTTAACACACATATTGCCAACATTGCAACACAAATATTACCATATTAAAAGGATCACATATAAATTAATCCTTCATTTACTGGACCAATATAAAACACATATTACAAGCAGGGGCGGACTGACAACTCATGGGGCCCCCGGGCAATAGGGGATCATGGGGCCCCTGTGTCTTTGCCCAAACAAAAAAACCTATGAAAAAGGTACCAGGGGCATCTCATGGGGCCCCCTACTGACCCCGGGCCCTCGGGCAATGCCCGAGTTTCCAAATGGTCAGTCCTCCCCTGATTACAAGTTATATATCCCAAACCTATTATACAGGTTTAATTCATCTTGTAACTATATATATTTAGAAACCATGAAACTACAAATCACTATGGATTTAGAATGAGGGCATGTCATGTCAGAAAATGTCATATATACATGGAAATATGTAAATAAATTCAAAAATAAAGTTTAAATAAAGATAACAAAATAAAAATGTATAGTATATAAAAATTACAATATTTATAACATATGGTAAATGCTCAGCCAGCCATACCTACACATAGAAACGCTATCTATATCATAGAAATGAAGCATGCTAGGATCCCTTATGTGGAAATCTCTGAATGTTAGGGCACACTACAATTTTTAAAACATTACTTAATATTATTTACATGTTCTCTTACTTTTTGACTTACGTACTGCATCCTGCATGGGCATTCCAGTGTGTATTTTATATGAGTGATACTTCAAGGTATGACATTTGCAATATCATAACTTCTACCCACTATCTTTAGGACAAATTAGTTTTCTTTTTCCCATTGTTGCTTGTAAATGATTAGTGGTTTTGCAGGCAATAAAGCTTAATACTTTATCTCTTTGTTGAATGAGCCAATGTTTCCTCATGTTTTTTTTTCCAGTTACCTGGATGTTAATATTAGTTACAAAGGAATGTATACTTAGAATTCAAAGTCTGGTCAGTAAAATATTTTCCCCGCAGAGGTTCAGATAGCTAAGGCTCAGATCCTTCACATCACATTTCTTTTCTTACATCAGTGTCTTCAGTCCCTCCTGCACATCTCAGCCCCTCCTTTGCATTACAGTCTCCCCTTTATATTAGTGTCTTCAGTCGCCCCCCCCCCCTTTAAATTACAGTCCCCCCTCTACATCACAGTCCCCCCTTCACATCCAGATTCTTCTCTTTACATCACAGTTCTCTCCCCCGCTTCTGTTTTACAGCATAGCCCTGCAGTACATCAGTCACCCCTTCACAGCATTGTCTTCAGCCCCCCTTTGCCATCATCCCCCACCTTCAAAACAATGTCCTCAGTCCCCCTTCACATCCCCCCCTTTCCCCACACACCTTCATAACATTATCCTCAGGTCCCCGTTTCAGATTCCCCCTTCACATCACACCCTCTACCCCTTCACAGCAATGTCCTCACCCCCTTCATATCACCCCCCCCTTTTCACAGCAGAGCCCTAACCTCATTAAACATTAAACCATTAACCCTCCCCCCCCCACACCCTTTTCCCTTTACAGCTGTCATGTTAATCCACTTCTTAATTTTTTCTGAAAAGGTGAAAATACACTTTAACACATTGGATGTTTTGAGTGAGTTAGGTTCATAGGAAGTGTTGGGCATTATTCTAGTAAGCTTCAGGAATATTGTTTAAATGTGTTCAGCACAGCAGCTGTATTGATTAGATGTAGCAGTATTAGCTCAGAGGTATACATATTCAAAAAACAGTCATGGAATACCATTTGTACTTGTTTTCAAAGGCAACAACACTTTCTTGTAATTTCCTAAATCTTTTGTTCATCAGTAGCTTCACCAAAAAGAATGGTTGTGTAAGAGAAGCTCAGTACATGTTGGAACAAGAAGGCTGGAACATTTCATACTTATGTGCATGCTCATAATCCTGAGCAAAGGCTCAATGTAAAACAGGCACTGTCACATGCACGCAAAAGTAGTAGCATGTGTAGAAAATATATGCACACGTGCACAAGTATAGGTACTGGTGCCAAGTGGTCTATTTAAGCTGGAATCTAACATGAATGGACTACTGAATAGTCTACAGGTAGTTCCTGCTTTACCTGAACCTTGATCTGCCATCCTTGCTTACCTATGTACAACTCAGCTTGCCCCTGACCTGTCCTTGAATTTTTGCCTGCCTGCTGTGACCTCGGCTTGTATTCACCTCCCCTCTTGTGTTCCTGTACCCCGCTTCCCAGCTGTGTACTGATCCCGGCTTGTATCCTGACTCTGTCTCTGCCTGATGTTCCTGTACCAAGCTGCCTGGCTGTTGATTACCTTTTGGCTTTTATTCTGGTTACACTCCTCTCCGCCAAGCAAGTGTCACCATGTTCCAGTTCTTGGTTCCTGCCTGGCAATCTATGGTATTCTGCTTCCTGCAAACCCCAGCTGGCCCTACCTGCTACACCGATCCTTGTGTCACTCTGTGCTCACACTCCCTGTCATCACTACCAGGGGTGTTACTCGATGGTGCAATCGAGTAAAAGATGCTCGTATTTCCAAAAAATAGAAATGTTTTACTGAACATTCTTTCTTGCAGCGACAGGGCAATCTTTGGAGAAGAATGTCACCAGCATACCGAGGATCTCCAGTATGAGTCCAAAGCATTAATAAGCGATGCATAGGTACAGCAAAAGCAACGTTGATGAAGGCATCCTGAGAGACTCTGAAACATTACTCTTGCTGTAACTATGTGATCGCTTATTAAAGCTTTGGACCCATACTGGAGATCCTCTGTGTGCTGGTGACATTCATCTCCTCTGATTCTTCTCGCTTCCAGCCAATGGTTGCTGCAGCACCTGCTTATACACACATCCATTTCTTAATGCAGAAATGTGTGCATTGGGATCATGCATTTTCAGTCAGGGCATTTCTTGGCTCTCAAGGAGAACTTGAAACATAGGAGTCACTGCAACCAGGTGCATTTTCTTAGTGTAGTTTGGTATGACTTGGTTTCTGCTTTTCTTCTCTCAGAATATGCTCCAGCTAAGAGTATCTCAGTTGCCCTAATAAGAATTTTTAATTGTCACTATGCTCCTGCAGGACAGAGGACATACCGCCTTGATGCCACATACAGGACCTCATCTGATATCTCCACCATACACGAAAAAAAAATTAATTGATTTTACTTTATCAGATAATTCACCCAGTTGCACACCCCACCCCCTGAACACATTCCCTTTCTCCTAAAGGTAGAAATAGGTGGGCTATCATTGCTGACCTGCATTAAAAATTGTATTTTGACACACCTGTAAAATGGATTTCTTGAGTATATCAGGGAACACAGAGCAATTTAGTAGGGTTAGCAGGGTTATGCACCATCCACAGGTGATTGGACATTGGCAAGAAAAAGGCAGGAAGTCAGATCCCAGGAATTCCACCTCCCCTTCTTGACAGATTTCAGTCTTGTAGCAAGCCATAATCCACAAAAAAAGAATGGAAGGGAAGGCTCTTGGTGTCCAAGAAATGGACTTTACAGGTAAAACAAAAATCCAGTTTTCTTTAGTGTACATCGCAGTACACAGAGCATCTTAGTAATCCTTACTAGCAGGGATGTACCAAAGCATTTAAATGAGGGGTGGGCAACACTGCAACAGAAAAGGAAAAAACTCACAAAGTAGCCCACAAAACACTACTACCAAAAGTAGCATCCTTAGTGGCCCTAACATCTACCTGGTAAAATTTTCGGTAGAGGTCTTGAATGAGTAACTCTGTCGCACAGGAGTAAAAGTAGCATAAGGGTGAAAAGGAAATAAAATATCAAGTAAAAGATGATAATGGCAATATTGGAATACAAGTACTTTAAAACAGGGTAAGTAAATGCATTGATGTACAATAAGTCCTTATAAGAGTCTCTCAGGCAATCTGCCTGGAATCTTTTTAGCACAAAAAGATGGCAGCCATCCTCGGAGCAAGCCAGCTCTGAATGCAGGGACAGAAGAAAAGAGACAGGAGGCGCCCGTCTGAGTGTAGTAATAACACTGTATTTAATATCAAAGGATTAAAAACACTCACAAAGGAAGTAATAAAATAAGCTCATCTGTGTATATGAGAGATGACCGTTCCTCACAACGTCCTGCAGGTGCCACTGGTGGTTTGTGCAATAGCAGCTGGGCTGATGGAGATGGTAAGAGACACTGTAGTTTTCAATCCTGCAGAGTGGTGGTGTTGTAGAGCCGATCCAGCGTCATTTGTGCAGGAAGGAGCCTAGTAACCAGCCTGGAACACAGGATGTGATGTCACAGGAAGAGGCGGAGGGTCAGTAGGGATGAAGTGCACAGATGTGGGACAGCCAGGCTACGCGCTCAGAGCCTCTAGCTCCTTCTATTGGCCTCCAGAGTGTGAGCCATGAGGAATAGTGCACCGCTCAGAAGAAGAGCAGACTGCTCCCGCAAATTGTCTAGATACCCCAGAATAGACATTTGTTTGGTCCATGGAAGGCTCAAAACAGAAGCAAGGAGCTTGCTGAACACTTGCAGACTGTGAACAGGCCAGACAGTAGGGCTACAATTAAAAGTGGCATTCCTCCACTGCAAACCGTAGAAATCTCTGGTGAAGGCGAAATATCGGGACATGTAGGTAGGCATCCACCGATGCTAGGAAATTCCCTGGCTGTAGAGAGGCCGCTACTGATCGTACTGATTTCATCCAGAACTCCTGTACATGGAGATCTCAGTTTGAATGCTTAAGATTTAATATCAGATGAACATCACTTTTCGCTTTTATAACCTTGAAGAGGTTTGAATAGAATCCACGGAACTTCTCATCCTCTGGGACTGGACGATCACTCCCTGAGAAAGAATATGATTCAGGGCCTGCAAACAGTCAAGCATTTTTGTGGATTCAAAGAGATTAAAAAGCATGAAGCATGGAGGGGGAAAGCTTTGGAACTCTAGCTTTTTCATCCAAGAGTCATGACACATCGGACCCACTGCTTCACTATTCCCCCTTGTCATTTTTCCACAAAAGCCTGCAAATATCCCCCCCACTCACACGAGTGAGAGAATCCCTTTATTGGGAAGAGGACTTGGCATCCAATGTTGCTGGCTTGTTGAACATCTCATGGAAGAAGTGGATGGTGCAGACCTTGATTGCCCTTCTTCTTAAGGGGTAAGAGAGTACTCTTACCTCCTGAAATCTTTTGTTCTGTGTACATTTATCCAGGTCAGGCCCAAACAAATTTCCCTTATGAAAGGGGAAGCTCATCATCACTTTCTTGCAGGGAGGCTCTACATACCAACACTTTAGTCGAAGAATTTTGTGCATATGAACTGATGTCAGGCCCAAAAGAGAAATCTGCTGAATGGAATCCTTCAAAGCATCCACAGCAAAACAGAGGGCTTGAGGAAAATCCGCCAGACATGGCAACTCTATGGAGGACTCCAACTCTCTGGAGAGATGTTTTGCCCTAACCTTAAGGCTCCGGCAGACTCTAATAGTTGCAACCTGTAGAGCTTCCCCAACTAAGCCAAAGATGTGTTGAACAATGATTCCAGACATTTGTCAGAAGCATCCTAGAAAATTGGAATGGCATTCAGAGGACAAGTAAGTATCTTGTTGAGATAAGAGATTGTTGCATCAACTGAGAGTGTACTCCACTTCTTCAAATCTCCCTCCATTGGGTTTTGCTGAGGGAATCTCTTTGGTTGAGCAAACATATTTTAGGGATGGATCCAATCCACATAAAAACTCACTTAAGATGAGTATGTATTGGAAAGGATGGTGGATCTTTGTGACAGTAGTCAACATGATCCCAGGCTAAACCTTCTGAGAAGATGATTCAGGTAGTGGCAGCTTCAGATCATTACAGACAACTTCTGTAAGAAACTGTACAAGTGCCTCTTGGTGCTGAGTTAAACTCTGGCCCTGTGGTTCCTCAGGTGCAGAATTCTCAGATGATAGTCTTCCGCCTCCCTGTTCACAGGTACATCTTCTGCCTCTAAGATGTCTTTCCAAGTATCCCCTTCCATCAAAAAGGGGGAGGATAAGGGGGGGAATGCTTGGGTTTTTGACCTTGATGGTTCGAACCAGCTAGAATGCCAGAAAACTGTTGCATCATTCCTGATAATGCAGAAGACAAATCCTTCTTTGTCACAAAGGACTGGAGGGGAGTGCCCTGGAAGTAGGGAAACTACCCAAAAAGTGAAGGAAGTCAGAGTTGCAAGGAACAGGAGGACCCCCAGGGGAGACTGTAACAGAGGGGCTACATTCAGACTCCTCCCTAAAGATGCATTGGTCCAAGATATTAACACAACAGCGCTAGGATACCGCAGAGAATGGAAACTAGCTCAGTGTAAGGACCTGAATCAAAATCATCAGAGTCATTTGCTTTGGTGGTTCACAAATGTTGCCCTCTTCTGATTGGGAAAATCTTTCTTGAACAGCAAAATGACAAAAAAGAGGGCGCAAAAGCCTAGTGCAATACCTTAAAATAGTATAATGAAATATAAAAGTGTAAAAACCATGCTCACAAAAGGCCAAATGGCTAAAAGCATTGAATAAGCAGAATCCAAGTGCTGACACGTCCAAGATGTTGGAGTGTTTTACAGAGAGCTAGGCAACACTCAAGCTCAGATGCACATTCTGACGCTTTTGAAGGACAAGCCCTCTTACTCAGAGCATAGTTTGCTTGTTAGTCACATCACAGTTTAAATACATCTAAAAAATACCACATAACCATTGCTAGGCTGTCCGTGCCCTAATGGGGAGGGGCCCTTCACATAAACATTATTTGTCTCCCTGGAACAACATATTGAGCAATGTTGTATAATATAGGTTCCTCCCGCATCTCTACCTCTCTGCCATTTTGTGGACTTGTGACCTTGCAACTGTTAAAATATCTGTTCAGTTGTAAGAATGGATGCAGATGGAACCAGTCTTCTGATCCCTATTGGAACAGTTGAGAATCTGGTAGGTAGTGCAGAGAGTGGCACAGCAATGACCATCACCCTCAGATACTTTTAAAAAGATTGAAGCCTTTCTGGCAGGGAAGGGGTTATGCCTTGGAGAGGACTTCCTTTCTTTTTCTTGCCAGTGTCCAATCACCTGTAGGTGGCGCATAACCCTGCTAGTAAGGATTACTAAGTTGCTTTGTATCCCATGATGTAGAAAAAAGATATTCTATTTTCCTACCTGGCATGCTGATACAGTACTTTCTCAGTTAATGACCCAGAACAAGCGTACAGTAAAAGAAGTCCTATTTTGTACAGACATACCTCTGGGTTAAAATTAATGAGGGCTCCAAATAAACATTACTGACAGTTACCTTTATGTTGTATCTGTGAGCAGCTTCCAGGACTAGAGGCACCAAGTTTTCCACTGACTCCCCATTTTCATCTGCTGTTCCAGGTGGATACCAAGACAATACCAACACTCCTAAAGAAATAAAGAATTTTAGAATAAATTTTGTTAAAGAACTACAGTTATATTACAAGGGCAAAATCATTCAGACCCAAAGTGATGAACTCCTCACAAATTTTGGAATATTTTAATTTCATAGTAAAGTTGGATGGTATTTATAACAGAACTCTGGATTCAAATAGTACAGGTTTTTTTTTTCTAAATTTCACCTCTGATTCTTTCAAACAGCAGTATGCCCTATGCTAATTACTATTAATCAGCCAATAGATTTTAGTGATGAAAATGTGGATGCTCCCCCATGGCAAAGAATTATATCCTTAATATATGGGGGTTCATTACTAAAGGCAAATGCGCTATTCACTTTGAAAGGGAAGTTGTACTTTGCAAGGGAAATTCTCCCAGAGCTTAGTGAATGTGATGAGATTTCATTTTCAAAAATACCCAATTGTGTGCAAGGAAAATGTAAAAAAAAAAAATATTTTTGCTTTCACATGCTTGGATGGTGGAAGTCAGCAGAGCTTCACCTCATTCATTAAGCTCTGGGGAAAATTCCAATGTAAAGTGCAACTTCTCTTGCAAAGGGAACAGTCTTTTTTCCTTTAGTAAATCAACCCCATGGCATGCACACATTACACACTGTATATGTAATGGGCATAAACAGGATATAATAAAAGTGACTCCTTTAATTTACCAACAAAAAAACAGATTACAGGTATAAATTGCAGGTACTTAATATCTATTGGCTAATTAGGCAGTCCATAATAATGATGGGCCAATAGGAATGTATGGGGGAGGGATGGGGCGGGCTCTAACAGTATCAGAGCTGCCTGAACTAAAATGCTGTAAGAGTGTGACATTCTACCAGTCAAAAGCTTGTTTTCTTGTGACAAACTTACTTTACATTTCTGTCTTTCCTCAACATGAAAACACTGCACACAGGGGGAACTTCCCCACCCACCTCACCCCTTCCCATTCCTGCAATTTATTATGAAGTCTTCTCTAATTGACCATGAAGTTATATAAGCAGTCACGGTTTTCTGATATCATTAAAACAGGCTCATACAATGTTCCAGAGATGAAACAATAGACAATCAAAATACTTCCTTACCTATAGCAGCCGCTCTGAGCTGTCGCATATGTTCTTCTAGGACCTCTGGGTCTTTGGAACTGTATGGTCCTAATTCAGGGTAGAAGCTGGAACCAATATCTTCTGGAGGACTGTGTCTACCTTTAGGGTAACTGGCAGATATTTTGGGGTCCCAGTGAGGAACCATTACGTGATCCCAGTGGATATAATTATTATCAAACTTCGGGTTTCCATACCACATGTAGTAGAAAACATGCAGATCATAGTAGACTTTTGTTTGGTCTACTGCATTTGCAGTACCTTGTGGTTGGGAAATAACTTCATTAGAAACAGAGCGTCTTTCAGATTGTTCACCAAAAGGCATTAGCTCCAGACCAGGTGCAAGGTCAGAAAATCCATCAGTGGGTTTCAAAGTTCGCAAGCCCATCATTGTTCCAAATATGAAAAGCATGAATAAGAAAAGTGCAATGCATGCCTTTCTTCGAAGCCTTGCCATCTTCTTAATAGTAATATTGTACTCTATAGGAATATTCCCATTTGGTCAGACCTGGGAGAGAAAGAGTTAAAGAAATAACTTGATATCAATTATATAATATTTATAAGTTAACAATATTTTGTTAATTCTATAATGTTCAAACAGGAATGGCTGATGTAAGCTTATACTGACCATGTCGCTATACCAGTCTCAGAAAAAAGGTATATCTCTAAAATAAGACTGTTCATACTTACCTTTTCTACCACACAGGCTACTGAATACATTGAAACTAAGAAATGGTTCTCAAATTCAACGGAAAAACAACCACTAACAGGAGTGTTGATCTCCTAGGTCCCCCACAGCTCTTGCTTTTTTCTCCAACTGACTCCTACATTCATCGGCCACTTTGTTAGGTACACTTTGCTAGTGCCAAGAAAATATCCACCACACCTCTACACCACCACCAGCCTGAACAGTTGATACAAGGCAGGACAATGAAAAGTGACCCCATACAAAATATTAGAGAAAAGGCATATCGGTAAAAGATGGTTGTACATACTTACTGTACTTTTCCTGCTGCCTGCACAGCTGAATGGCTCTCCAGTCCTGGGAAATAGCCCTCCAAAGTCTACAAGGACACACAGACTTCCAGGATTGTCGATCTCCAAAGTCTCCCACAGTGTTAACGAATTTCCCTTGCTGGCCTCTAAGTCCTGTAGTGACATACACTCATCGGCCACTTTATTAGGTACACTTTGCTAGTGCCAAGAAAATATCGCCCACACCATTACACTACCACCACCAGCCTGAACAGTTGATACAAGGCAGGATGGATCCATGCTTTCATGTTGTTAATGCCAAATTCTGACCCTACCATCTGACTGTCGCAGCAACCAGTCTGCCATTCTCATCTGACATCAAGGCATTTTCGTCCTCACAACAGCAGCTCGCTGAATATTTTCTATATTTTGGACCATTCTCTGTAAACCCTAGAGATGGTTGTATGTGAAAATCCTAGTAGATCAGCAGTTTTTTAAATACTCAGACCAGCCCGTCTGGTATCAACAACCACACCATGTTCAAAGTCACTTATATCCCCTTTCTTCCCCATTCTGATGCTCAGTTTGAACTTCAGCAAGCCGTCTTCACCACGTCTACATGCCTAAATGACTTGAGTTGCTGCCATGTGTGATTGGCTGATTAGCAATTTGTATTACCATGCAATTAAACAGGTGTACCTAATAAAGTGACCAATGAGTGTATGTCACTACAGGACTTAATGGTGACTTAGAGGTCAGCAAGGGAAATTCATTAACACTGTGGGAGACTCAGGAGATCGACAATCCTGGAAGTCTGTGTTTCCTCTTTTACATATCTTTTACAGATATGCCTTTTCTCTAATATTTTGTATAGGGTCACTTTAAAAGAGTATTTTGACCACAGAAGTACATAGCAAATGGCTTTGTTTAACATCAGTAAAGTGTTATTAAGAAAACCTGTACTGACAAATACAAAGACCGTCAATGCTGAACTCTTTCAGATAATTCTAGTTTCCCATCTCTCTCTGGCTTCAATACTTTGAGACACTGACCTGGAACAAGCATGTAGGTAAGGTCATAAAGAAATCAGAGCTCCTGATATACATATTAGTTGTAAATTTGTAATGTATAAAGCAGGGGCGGACTGACAACTCATGGGGCCCCCGGGCAATAGGGGATCATGGGGCCCCTGTGTCCTCACCCACACTCAAACCACAGCCAAAAAAGCCTATGAAAGGTACCAGGGGCATCTCATGGGGCCCCCTACTGACCCCGGGCCCTCGGGCAGTGTCCGAGTTCTCGGATGGTCAGTCCGCCCCTGGTATAAAGTACCAAGACCATTATTGTAACAGCAGGACAATCAGAGAGCTAATGTATTCAGTAGGAGAGTTCAGTGAGCTTTCATACCACATGGCAGGTTTCCTTTAAACAAATAATTTATTTCTGTTATTAGTGTTTTCTGTGGTAGATCTAATAGTTCTAATGTACAGTATACAGTATATTACTATTTGTATTTCTCTTTTCACACATTCTCTCCCACACAGAAAGCATAGCTAGCAATTTTCAGGAGCAGAAATGGCCATTTAAACATTCATCATTGTGGGACAACTAATACTGGAGCTGTAGTAAGGGTGACCTTTCCCAAATTGTAGAACATTAAAGAATGAGTAGTGGGGGTCAGAAACTAAGTTTCACGCTTACTGGTGTGATATAACCTATTTTTTTAATGATTTGAAATATATTTACATTTATTTTTCAGGCTGATTATTATATTTTGTAGGGGACCTCCAAAATGTTGTATTCAAGGAATTGCATTCATTATTGGGTCCATCTACAGTACATATGAGTACAATATTATTATTATTATACAGTATTTATAAAGCGCCAATAGTTCGCTCAGCGCTGTACATTACAAAGGGGGACAGAACATGTGACAGAACAATAACAATACAATGCAAAACATGAGGGGATTGAGGGCCCTGCTCTTTCGAGCTTACAATCTAGGAGGGAGGGGATAGTGGTACAGGAGGAGATAGCTGTGGGGGATGGAGTAGTAGGAAGAGTGGAGGAGGTCGGCAGGTTAGCAGGGGGTGGGGTAGGCTTCCCTGAAGAGATGGGTTTTCAGGGTGCGCCTAAAGAAGAGGAGAGTAGGTGATAATCTGATGGGTTGAGGCAGGGAGTTCCAGAGGATGGGTGACACCCTGGAGAAGTCCTGGAGGCGGGCATGGGAGGAGGAGACCAGGGAACTAGAGAGAAGGATGTCTTGTGAGGAGCGGAGTGTGCGTGCTGGGCGGTACTTGGATATTAGGTCAGTGATGTAGTACGGGGCAGTATGGTGGACATCTTTGTACGTCAGTGTTAGGATTTTGAATTTGATCCGTTGCGCAATCGGAATAGATCAGCTTGCTACAAAATCCAATGACAAGAGAAAAAAGGATCAATACCATCCATCAGTTACAGCTGAAGACTGGCCATTCCACAAGGTTATGGGGTTTTGGGTAGAAATGTCCAGAAAACCATCACAATTCCATTTAGCTATGTTTATTTCCTTAGCAGGAATGGTAAGTATTAGAACTTTTTTTTGCTTAAAAAAAAAAAAAAAAAAAACTTTTTTCCTTTATAAATTGCTGCTTTAACCACAACAATCTGTGATGTCAGATTCCCAGCACTGAGAGATCGAATGATGGCTGTTTTTTTTTTTTTTCTAAATTGGCAAACAATATATGGTTGGCAGATTGCTTGGAAACAGAGGAAAACATTTTCTACAAATTTAGAGTTAGCCATTCGCAGGAAAATCTAATGCATCATAACCTGAGCTTGTCTTAAACCATCTGCTCTGTTGAAAAAAAAATTGCTTCTGTCAGCGTAGAATGCTATTAGGATCGTATAAAATGTTGGTCTTCTCAATCTACTAACAGCTGAGCTCATGTTTTCCATTTACTTATTTGGTAAGTTAATGCTGTTATCATAGTATAGACATAGGCCTTAGTGCTTTATTTGATTTACTTATGGTGATTTATTACTATTCATGAAGAATGTAGCCCATTCATCACATCCCTGTAGTAAAACACCCTGGCTGTTACACCTACCTGACCCCAAATCCCATGAAAACAATAAAATGTAATTGGTTATGTAAATAAATGACCTGATATTTCAAATAATTGTGTCATTCATACTCACTCAAATCAGACATCTGCTAGATGGCTTCTATTTCAGCTAAAGGCTACACTTCGCGTAATGGTATTAAGTTCCAATGAATCTTTAAGTAACAAGAGTCACTGAAAAGGCACAAAGAAAGAGACAACGTGGGAGATGGAGTGGAAGTTCAAAAGCTCAGCTGATAAAACTCACTGTGTATCATTCTTCCTTCTCCTTGTAATTTATTATTAATCTATCCCCAAACAAATGCCAGTCTGTAAATGAACCAAACACTTTTGAAATATAAAGACTAAGGTGACACAGTGCTGTTAATATTAAAATATAGTTTGAAATTGTCTCACATCACACTAAAGCAGAACAAATCAGGCCTGATTGACCCAAGAAAAGGCATAAAAATAACAACAACAAAAAACCCCCTCAACCTTAACCTCTTCAGATTTTACCCCCTTCTTGACCAGGCCATTTTTGCCATTTAGCACTGTGCTACTTTAACTGGTAATTGTGCAGTCATGCAACACTGTACCCAAACAAAATTTATATCACTTCACACAAATAGAAATTTATTTGTTGCTATTTGATCACCACTGGGTTTTTAAAGTGTTTTTGCGATATAAACTAAAAAAACCCTGTAATTTAAAAAAAACAACAAAAAAATGTTTTTTTTACTTCCTGCTATAAAACATTCAATAAAAAAATGTAAAAAATCAAATTTCTTTCTAAATTTTCTGCTACACGTGTTGCTTTGGCTACACCAGCCTCCCATCTGCAGTACATTGTGGGATGGTGATTGGGAAGTAGCTAAATGACACTAAACTTCAGTTTAAAAAAAAAATATATATTCCAGTATTTTATTCTTATCAAACATGTACCTATTGTTATCAGCTTCTTCCAAATCTCCAAATTCCTTTTTTTTTTTTTTGCTGTTGTGATCCAACTTTCAGCTAGATGGTGACCATGTTCATTCTCCGTGGTCCCACTATATGTACGATCATAGCCACCATCTCTTGATTGCTCTTGAGTTGGAGTAGAGACTACAAACTGTGTGATTTATAATGTGCATAAAGCAGTGCACATGACTGCAACTAACATGCACTGCTAGTTTCAAACAAAAGAAGTGAGAAGAAAAAGGGGATGTTTGGGAGTTCATGGAGGACATTATAAGAAAGCAGAAAAACACAGTAAGAAACAATGTTATGAAAAATACAATACAGGACCATTAAGTAGTGGATGTGTATGGGTTATTTTTGGAAAATAAGAATACTGTTTAGTGTCACTTTAACTTTAACCACTTGCCCTCCAGAGGATTTACTTCCTTTCCTGACCAGGCCATTTTTTGTGATACGCAGCTGCCTTACTTTAACTGACAATTGCGCGGTCTTGCAATGCTGTACTTAAATTAAATTTATGTACTTTTTTTCCACAAATAGAGCTTTCTTTAGGTGGTTTTTGATAATCACTGTGTTTTGTTTTTTTTTGCGCTATAAACAAAACAAGACAGTCAATTTTAAAAATTCAACCCAATATTTTTTACTTTTTGCTATAAAACATATCCAATAAAAATTTTTTAAAATAAACTTTCACCATAAATTAAGGCCAAAATGTATTCTGTTGCATATCTTTGCTAAAAAAAAAATCCCAATACGTGTAAATGAATTGGTTTACATGAAAGTTATAGCGTCTACAAATGGCGGTATATACAGTGAGGAACATAAGTATTTGAACACCTTGCGATTTTGCAAGTTCTCCCACTTAGAAATCATGGAGGGGTCTGACATTCACATTGTAGGTGCATTCCCACTCTGAGAGACAGAATTTAAAAAAAAATTCAGGAAATCACATTGTATGATTTTTAAAGAATTTATTTGTCTTGCACTGCTGAACATAAGTATTTGAACACCTGAGAAAATCAGTGTTAATATTTGGTACAGAAGCCTTTGTTTGCAATTACAGAGGTCAAACATTTCCTGTAGTTCTTGACCAGGTTTGCACACACTGCAACAGGGATTTTGGCCCACTCCTGCACACAGATCTCCTCTAGATCTGTTAGGTTTCGGGGCTGTTGCTGAGCAACACGGAGTTTCAGCTCCCTCCAAAGATATTCTATTAGATTTAGGTCTGAAGACTGGCTAGGCCACTCCAGAACCTTGATATGCTTCTTACGGAGCCACTCCTTGGTTATCCTGGCTGTGTGCTTCGGGTCGTTGTCAAGTTGGAAGACCCAGCCACAACCCATCTTCAATGCCCTGACTGAGGGAAGGAGGTTGTTGCTCAAAATCTCACAATAAATGGCCCCATTCATCCTCTCCTTAATACAGTGCAGTCGTCCTGTCCCCTTCGCAGAAAAGCACCCCCAAAGAATGATGTTACTACCCCCATGCTTCACAGTAGGGATGGTGTTCTTGGGATGCAACTCATCCTTCTTTTTCCTCCAAACACGATGAGTGAAGTTTAGACCAAAAAGTTCTACTTTGGTCTCATCTGACCACATGACTTTCTCCCATGCCTCCTCTGGATCATCCAGATGGTCATTGGCAAACTTCAGACGGGCCTGGACATGTGATGACTTGAGCAGGGGAACCTTCCGTGCAATGCATGATTTGAAACCATGACGGCGTAGTGTTCTACAGACAGTAGAAACTGTGGTCCCAGCTCTCTTCATGTCATTGACCAGCTCCTCCCTTGTAGTTCTGGGCTGATTACTCACCTTTCTTATCATCAGTGATACCCCACGAGGTGAGATCTTGCATGGAGCCCCAGCCCGAGGGAGACTGACAGTCATCTTTAGCCTCTTCCATTTTCTAGCAATTGCTCCAACAGTTGATCTATTTTCACCAAGCTGCTTGGCAATTGCCCCGTAGCCCTTTCCAGCCTTGTGGAGGTCCACAATTTTGTCTCTGATGTCTTTTGACAGCTCTTTGGTCTTGCCCATGGTAGTAGTTGGCGTCTGACTGACTGTGGGGTGGACAGGTGTCTTTAAAGAGCTCAGACAGGTGCTACTAAGTTAGATTAATGAGTGGAGTAGAGGTGGACTTTTTAAAGGCACAGCAACAGGTCTTTGAGAGCCAGAATTCTTGCTGTTTCTTAGGTGTTCAAATACTTATGTTCAGCAGTGCAAGACAAATAAATTCTTTAAAAATCATACAATGTGATTTCCTGAATTGTTTTTGAAACGCTGTCTTTCAGAGTGGGAATGCACCTACAATGTGAATTTCAGACCCCTCCATGATTTCTAAGTGGGAGAACTTGCAAAATCGCAGGGTGTTCAAATACTTCTGTTCCTCACTGTATAGTGGAATTTTTATGTATTTATTTTTTTATACTAGTAATAGCAGCGATCAGCAACTTATAACAGGACTGTGAGACTGCGGCGGGCATTCTAACACTGGGGGGAAACTGACTAATGGCCACTGACATCTCCAGTAATACTAATACAGTGATCAGTGCAAATAAAAAGCACTGACACTGAACTAATGACACTGGGCAGGAAGGGGTTAACATCTGGGGAGATCAAAGGGTTAACTGTGTGTTGTGTTGTGCTTACACTGTGTTGTGTGCTGTTTTACTAAGGAGACATGCTGCTTTCCTTCTCTCTGCTGTGCAGAGAGAGAGAAAGCAGCATGTCCATGCTGACAGGAGAGAGATCTGTGCTGTTTACACACAGATCTTTCCCCTCTCAGCTTTAGCGGCGATCACTGAGTGCCAGCCAGCAATCACTGTCTGGGACCCGGTAATTGACATCCGCTGCAACCAATGGCAGCACGGGTAGGGCAGCGTGCTCGTGCCCCCTACCCAGAGCTGCCAAATCTTGTATATATACTCTACGTGATTTTGCGTATTAAAGGAGAAATATGGCCAAAGCTTCTCCTATGAATCACAGGAGTGCAGTTGTTCTAAAGTCCCTTTCAGGTGATGTCAATCCAAGTTCTGGATCTATCCTGACTTTCCATTGGGATCCACCCAGATGCCTGGACCGGCAGCTGGCTCAGCCACTCAGCAAGCCAGAGTCAGCACCCCCACTACCCCCCAGAGTTCCAGTGAGCAGAGACCGACAGTCACCGCTCTCTGCTCAGAGCAGAGAGGAAAACTGAGTGATCAGCGGTGTTTAATCACTCAATGCTCAGAGACAGCAGGAGACAGGTGCAGCATTGGAGTGATGCGTCAGCCTAGGTGATTATCATTTTTTTATACATAAATATAAAACATCAGAAACATGCAAAATGTAACTTACATTTCTACTGATTATAGAATATACAGCATAAATAAAGATAACTTGGCACATTGCTGTACCCCATTATAACCTGTAGTCTAGAGATCAGCTCATGTTTAATGGATGTGCATATTCATTTGAATATATATTGCTTTTGAATGTTTCCAGAGGATGAGATACCCTATGTGTTTGGCCAGCTGTATTGGCAAAACAAAAAAGTCACTATGGATATGATGTCCATCTTTGTAAAGAGGTAGTATTAATAGGGATGAGCAAACTGCAGGGCAGATCTGACCTACTTTGCAATCTGCTCATGTAGACTTTGCTGTCATCTACCATCTAATCCCCTAAAAGTCCACAGTAAATCATTTGCAACCTACAAGTACTATACTATTATATTTATTTTACAAGTAAGCTTAGTATTTTTGGCAACCATTTTGCTGAATATATGACTTCCAGGGAATGGCTCCTTTGTGCTGTTTATAGAAAATTGAAGTTGAGTTCAGTTTTCAGATTACAGTGATGTGGCTAGGACAGTGGTGGGTTGCCTGTCTGATTTCTTAAAGTAAACCTGTGCTTTGTCCAAGCAGCACATCCTTCACTTCCTTTCGCTTTGCTCCTTCACTGACTTTGCATGTACTGGGCTAGCTTATTCACCAGAATCTTGGAGAATGATTGTACATCTACATTTAGTAGAGAAAAAGCTCTGTAACTAGGACAAAAATTTTGGTAGTACCAACATTCAGAGTGTGAATAGGTGGGACAGGAGTTAGTGATGGAGGGGAGGTGAGGTTCACGTAATGTCAAGATGATTTATAAGAGGGTTGGGGATGGGGAAGAAAAAAGGAGAGGGACATGGGGTAGGAGGGGACAGGAATTATTAAATGTTGTACATAAATAGGAGTAGTTAGCAATCAGTATAATGTATTTTGTATTACATTATATCCAGTAGAACCTCTGCTGCTTGGAAGGCTTCTTAGGTTCCCCTCAGAGTGGATATTATAAGGATGGAATATATGCTCTGTCAGCATTATTCAGTTGAGTAGTGATTGCTTCTGTGACTTGTTGACAAGCAAAGTGGTGAAGGAAGAAAAAGGATGGATCATAAGGTATGGGGACATCAGTGAATTTTTGGTAAATGGTTCTCACCATGTGCCAACACGCCAATGGTTTGGTACAAGTCCAAAATATTTGAAGTGGAGAACCCTCATCACATTCCTTCACCACAAAGCCAACACTTGTTTGAGATCATAGGGAAGAGGTAGCACGTTTGGGGCTCTTTACCAGCAGGTGAACAACTTGCAATAGATGACCTGTGGGCAAAGTTTATTACTTAATCTATTTGGGCTGTTGTAATGGAGAGTTCCAGCTTCTCTTCCCATATGGGGATAAATGGGGGGGGGGTGTTGTCAGGGTCCAGACATGATAGCAGTGGGTATAGCAAGAAAATGTATGTCTGATATGCCCTGTTCTGGACTCCTCTTTTCAATACCCTAGAGGCTTCACATCATGGGATTGTCATGAATATGTTTCAGTAGTTACCTGTGGACCATCATGGAAGATTGTATGAGGATTCTTTCATGATTTTGTTTTCTTTTCCAGGTCAAACACCTGTTTATATTTAAAATATCCACATGCAGTTTAGGTGGGTGGCAGCATAGTTTATTTTTATGCGTATGAGGATGCCTTGGCGAATACAATGAGAATGTTATACACATAATAACAACACAATATATTTTACAATATCAGTTGTATCTGCCTTTTAAAGAAAATAGCACTATTGTTTTATGTTCTGGTGGTTTAAAAATGAACAGAAATATCCCTGAAAATGTCTTCAATGTCTCATAGCATGTTAGTCATAGCAGTCACAGCTGTGAGAAACTAGGTTATTTATGCAGAATGATCACTATCTGTTTGGATTGCATTCCGCTGTCACTGCTTCACTCTGTTACTTTGATCTGAAAATCATGAAGTGATTGACAATCAACTTCTTCATGATCTCTGAAATATAACAATGATCACTGAATATAACAAGAGGAATGTATATCATATACCTTGTTTTTAATTTAGGATTACAAAACTTTTTTTGCTATTCCAGCAGATGTTGCAACCATTCTACTAGTATGCTATGTATAACTTGTAATTTTATCTCCTTCTGGTCAGCTTTTTTCACAACACACATTACTGAATTAGTAAGAGGAGGGCCATTTCCTATTTCTAGCTTAACCACTTGCCCTCCAGAGGATCTACGCCTCTCCCTGACCAGGCCATTTTTTGCGATATGGCGCTGTGTTACTTTAACTGAGAATTGCGTGGTCATTCAACACTGCACCCAAATGAAATTTATGTCCTTTTTTCCCCACAAATGGAGCTTTCTTTTGGTGGTATTTGATCGCCTCTGCGATTTTATTAATTTGTTGTGCTATAAACAAAAACAGACCAACAATTTTGAAAAAAAAAAACAATATTTTTGACTTTTTGCTATAAAACATATCTAGTAAAAAAATTAAAAAAATAAAATTTCATCATAAATTTAGGCCAAAATGTACTCTGCTACATATCTTTGCTAAACAAAATCCCAATACGTGTAAATTAATTGGTTTACATGAAAGTTACAGTGTCTACAAATGGCGGTATATATACTGGATTTTTTTTTTATACTAGCTTTTATACTGGCGGAGATCAGAGACTCATAGTGGGATTGCGGCGGGCATTCTGACACTGGGGGGCAATTGACTAACTGCAACTGACTTCTCCAGTAACACTAATACAGTGATCAGTGCTAATAAAAAGCACTGACACTGGGCAGGAAGGGGTTAACATCTGGGGCGATCAAATGGTTAACTGTGTGCTGTGTGTGTTTTACTATGTGTGTTGTTTGTGCTTTACTATGTAAGAATGCTGCTTTGTATTGCTCTGCTATGCTGGTGCTGACAGGCGATCGCTGGGTACTGGTGCTGACAGGCGATCACTGGGTGCTGGGGCTGACAGGCAATCACTGGGTGCTGGGGCTGACAAGCAATTACTGGGTGCTGGGGCTGACAGGCAATCACTGGGTGCTGGTGGGGAATCTCCAGCCGAGACCCAGTGATGGACAACTGCAGCCGCCAATGATCCTACCCAGAAATACAAAATCGTGCATATATACGTGATTTTGTGCAGCCTTGCTGCACTGTAGCAGTACTTCTGCTATATGGCAGAGAGGAAGTGATTAAACAAAGTCATATAGGCCTCATGCCATTGGACATTTAGCTCCAGTGCACAAGGCTCTGGTGTTTAGCTGTAGCTGGAGGGCACAGATGCACCATCCAGTAGAGCAGTATGTTTGTTTAGGGCATTATGCGCCTAGGGACGAGTGCTCAGAACACAAGCAGTCTTTCCAGGCATTCATCCCTGGGCATATACTGCCCTAAATGGATGTACTGCTGAGTGCTCTGCCCAGCCCTGACTTGTCACAGCAGCTGTCAGACTCCCAAAGAGTGTGGTTAGATAGTGCACTTGTGCTCTTCAGCCACAGTCCCATGCACGGAGACTAAATATCCAGTGTGTATGAGGCCATACATTCTCAGTCACGGAGAGTCAAAAATGTGAGCAGATAATGCTGGGCTTTCTACTTAGAAAGCCAAGCATCCTCTGCAAATAAACTGTAATGAAGCACTCTGTTAATTGTATATTTGTGGCATACAAATTTTATATGAGTAATGAAAAAATGATATACAAACTCTGCATATACAGTTGCAAGAAAAAGTATGTGAACCCCTTGGGATTACGTGGAGTTTTGCATGAATTGGGCATAAAATGTGCTCTGAACATCATCTAAGTCACAACAATAGAAGAACACAGTCTGCTGAACATAATACTACACAAACATTAGATGTTGCCATGGTTTAATTGCACATAACATGTAAACATTCACAGTGCAAGGAGGAAAAAGTATGTGAGGCCCTAGCTTAATGACTTCTCCCAGAGCTAATTGGAGCCAGGAGTGAGCCAACCTTGACTCCAATCAGTGTGATGATATTGGATGTATTGCTGACAGCTGTCCTGCCCTTAAAAAACACACACCTGTTTTGGGTTTACTGGTTTCAAGAAGCACTGTCTGATGTGAACCATGCCTCGCAGAAAAGAGCCCTCAGAAGACCTACGATCAAGAATTGTTGACTTGCATGAAGCTGGAAAGGGTTACAAAAAGTATCTCCAAAAGCCTTGATGTTCATGTGTCCACGGTAAGACAAACTGTCTACAAATGAAGAAAGTTTAGCACTGTTGCTACTCTCCCTAGTCGTGGTCGTTCTGTAAAAATGATTCTAAGAGCACAGTGCAGAATGCTGAATGAGGTAAAGAAGAATCCCAGAGTGTCAGCTAAAGACCTACAGAAATCTCTGGCACATGCTAACATTTTTGTTGACACATCTACAATAAGGAAAACATTAAACAAGAATGGAGTACATGGGAGGACACCACGGAGGAAGCCATTGCTGTCCAAAAAGAATATTGCAGCACGTTTGAAGTTTGCAAGAGCACCTGGATATTCCACAGCACTACTGGCAAAATATACTGTGGACAGATGAAACCAAGATTGAGTTGTTTGGGAAGAACACACAACACTATGTGTGGAGAAAAAAAGGCACAGCACACCAACATCAAAACCTCATCCCCACTGTAAAACATGGCGGAGGGAGCATCATGGTTTGGGGCTGCTTTGCTGCCTCAGGGCCTGGACGGATTGTTGTCATTGATGGGAAAATGAATTCCAGAGTTTATCAAGACATTTTGCAGGAAAACGTATGACCATCTGTCCCCCAACTGAAGCTCCACAGAGGATGGGTGATGCAACAGGACAATGACCCAAAGCATACAAGTAATTCAACAAAACAATGGCTGCAACAGCACAGAATACGCCTTCTGGAGTGGCCCAGTCAGAGTCCTGACCTCAACCCGATTGAAATGCTGTGGCATGACCTTAAGAGAGCGATTCACACCAGACATCCCAAGAATATTGCTACACTGAAACAGTTTTGTGAAGAGGAGTGGTCCAAATTTATTCCAAATCATTGTGCAGGTCTGATTTGCAACTACAGGAAACGTTTGGTTGAGGTTATTGCTGCCAAAGGAGGGTCAACCAGTTATTAAGTCCAAAGGTTCACATACTTTTTCCTCCCTGCACTGTGAATGTTTACATGTTATGTGCAATTAAACCATGCCAACATCTAATGTTTGTGTAGTATTATATTCAGCAGACTGTGTTCTTCTATTGTGACTTAGATGACGTTCAGAGCACATTTTATGCCCAATTCATGCAAAACTCCACGTAATCCCAAGGGGTTCACATACTTTTTCTTGCAACTGTATATAACAAAACACTAAATATACAGTTAACCACAACCCATTATAGTTTCTCTTTACCCATGCCCTACTGCAATGTCCTGTGCAAAAAGTCTGTGCTGCCTCATGCAGAAAAAGTTTGAGGATCTTATTGACCAGGTGTCAATAATTGTCCTGGCTTCACTAGGAGTAAACAACGCTCAATCTTTGGAATTAGGGGAGGATCGTACCCCATCGTTGGTGTCAGTAGGAGTAATTGTGGCCCATTGCTGGTGTTAGTGGGAGGAATTGTGCCCTATCAGTGGCATCAGTGGGTGGAAAAATTACTTATCATTGGTGTCAGTGGGAGGAACAGTGCCCCACCACTGGTGTTAATTGCAGGAATGGTGTCCCATGGTTTATGCAATGGAATTGTATCCCAGCACTGGTGTCAGTGAGAGGAATTGTGTTCTACTGTAGGTGTCAGTGAAATAAATAGTGCCCAACTGCTGGTGTCAGTGGAAGGAATTGTGCCCCATTGTAGGTGTCAGCAAAAGATATAGTGCCACATCGTTGATGTCATTGGGAGGAATAGTGCCCCATTGTTGGTGATATTTTGCGGAATTGTATACTATCATCCATGTAAATGGGAGGATTTGTGCACCGTTGTTGATGTCAGTGGCAGGAATGATGTCTCATTGTTGGAGTCAGTGGATGGAATAGTGCCCCAAGGGTGGGATAAAAGCAAGCAAGGGCAACATCTGACCCCAGGGCCACAGTTTGGAGACCACTGCTATAGACAATGACATTATCAATCTTAAATCAGTATTACAGGAACGTACAGGCAAAGAGAAGATATTCATGTTCAAATACAGAGTAGGAGTTTTCAGAAGCAGTACACAGTTATAATATATACTGTAGGATACACACACTAAATGCGAAGCCCACTTTTGCCTAAATAAATTGGTCAGCAATTTCTGCAATACTGTCATTACTTCCTATATTCGTAACTGGTATCTCCTGTGTGGCTCCAGTATTTAAAGGGTCACAGACTGCATAAAGCAATTGTGAAAGCCATTATAGGATAACAAAGCTAATTACATTTATAAGCATTGGAGAAATCACTGAAGCAACACTGCCCTCCTGTCTCTACTTCTTAATAAGCAGATTTCAAACCAAGTCATCTATGAATCAAACAAGAAATGTTGTACACATCCCTTTATTTATCCGTTAATTAGAAAATTGAGGGCTGACAGTATTGGTGAACATTCTCCAAAGCATTTATTTCCCAAGCACTAAGAAAAAAGACTGCTTATCTCCATAGCAACAAAGCATTTACATAAAACCAGCAAAAGTGCATCCGTTAGTTGAGCGGCAGAAATGTCTAAATTAATGCACAAATGTGTATGTTAAAAAGAAATGCGTTGTCTTATTTAACTTTAGGTCCTACTCTCTTTTTTGATTTTGTTGTGCTTTTAAATGCATGTCATTTTAACCAATTAGGCTATGTTCACACCTGTGCAATTTGTTGCGCATTTGCTGAAGCACAACACTGCACTACATTTCTTATTCTGTTCTAAGGGACCTGTTCACACCTATGCGCTTTTCGGCAATGCAATTTTGGAAGTCCATAGACCTCAATTGAAGCACAAAGCATTTACATGCCTTTTTGACATATTTTGTAGCATGACAGCAAGACATCTCCAAGCAACATCTACTCTACAGGCTGCACATAACAAGTGTGATAGTGCTTCACCTTGTCACACTGTTAGAAGGATTAGATGTCAGCCAGGGTCCTCATTTTTGCAAGTTGAGGGGCTCCAGGTGTCACGATCGCGGCGTCAGACCCCAGACCTTCTCACCAAAACTCGTGACCGAAGGACTAGCTGATCTAAAACCGCGATGTGACGTGCGTAACAATGCCACACCCAGCTGCACCCTGCACAACGATTTTCCAGCTAATGGGCCACAATCGATGTACCAGCAGCCTGGGCGATTGTTACTGGGTCAGGTTAATTACGCAATTAACCCTTCACACTGCCACCACCTCCTTTTTGTACAGAGAAAGAGGAAACTCGCGTTATCAGTTATAACACTATAATTATTGAAATAATCGACTGCATAACACGGTTATAACACAGGCCTGTTATACAGAGGTTTAAACAAACAGTAGCGTTCTCTTTAGAGGCAGGGATTTGTAAATTGCAATACAGAGCTATAGAAACAGTTCAACATTTTCAGAAAGAAAGATTTATTACTAAAAGGTCAAACGGGCGCAATAAAAATATTTACAGAAAAAAGATGTAACTAAGATATATATATAAATATACAAAGAACCACAGCACAGCAAAGAGATATCAGAGAGAGGTGAAAGGGTTAAGGTATTTGCCAAAGTCCTGGGTTAGCAGATCCAAGTTTCAGAGCAAAAAGCAGGGGTCTTCCCAGGTGGTATTGATGTTAAAATTGGGAGACGTCTTCAACTTACACTGTTAGGTCTGACAGCCTATTTTGTAGTCCCCAGCAGGGGACCAATAACCCATTTAAGGCGTGGAGGTCTGGGTGTCGACCTCAACTAGAGCCCAAAACCTCGTCTAGTTCATATTTGGGCTCATAACTTTTCATCTGCACAAGTGACATTTGACCCACGAGTAGATTATTATGCAGACAAGTCTGAGGATTGTTTAGATATGAATTATGAAAGTGTACACTGAACGGTCCGTGAGATCTATTTTTCTGCTTTCCTGTGTGTCCTAGACAAGGCAAGTGACCCACCAAAATGTTCGGCTCCTCTTAGCCCATCTGGCGATATGCTCGGTTTTTATGTAAGTCTCTTAAATTCCAAGATATGAGACATAGGGGAAAAATGGTTTTAACCGAGGTTATCTGATTCTGTCACCTACGCTGTGTTAAGTTTTATGAGGTTGGAATCTCTCTCAACTCCGGAGAAAGCTTGCATTATCTCTTCCGAGGTGTGAGATGGTACAGCTTTCCGATACAGCTAGGCACCTAGCTCAGAAATGCCTTGGCCTGCCAGTAACACACAACCAGCACACACACACATGCTGGCCAAATGTCTCCTCTCAGAGAGGGAGCGGGAGGGAGTGAGGGGAGAAAATGGATACTCTTAACAAAATGGAGTCTGCGTCCTTCACTGTGTGCTGCGCACGTTTGCGACACAAGGTTTTTCAGTTTTCTCCAAGATCGGTAACATCTGCATTGGGTCCACATTTTACTGGAAACCAACATCTTCATGGTGTATGTATGCACAGCCTTTTTAGCACAGGGACTGGCTATGGTTCAGGGCTTTCTCCCTGGATATAAGCTGCTGCACAAACAGTTGTTTGATGTGTGATCAGTTACTGGAAGAGCGTGCTCTGGCCTTAGGCTGCATTCACACTTGAGCGTTTTGTAGTTTGAAGCTCCAAAATTGATTTTTTAAATTTCAACTTTTTTGGAGCTTCAAGCTACAAAACGTTCAAGTGTGAATGAAGCCTTAAGGAGAGGTGATCTGACCAAGCCAAAGCCTGAGAAAGGTATTAAAAGACTGTAATTAGGCAGGAGCATGGGCAGCCCAAGTTGGGCAGTTTGGTCCCATGTACACGGGACACTTCTGAACGATGGAAACTGACTGCTGGAAAACGTAGGTTAAAAAATGTCTGTTTAGCCGCGTTTGCATACCACGTTTATGCGTGTTTATGAGAGTTTGTGTTTAGAAGCATTTTTTTAAGATAACCTCAGGAGACCTTCTAAAATGCACAGAATGCACTGATAAACAGTAAAAAATTAACTATGTCAGATATTTTGAGAGAAATAGAGAGAGCAAAAGCAGAGAGAGCAGTATTTGTTGAGATTAGTTGTTTTTTTTTTGTGGTGTTTGGATGTGTTCCAGCTCATTTCTGTGCAGAAATTATTGCAGCAGTGTCTGACATTTTTTTTTTCATGTAAAACCTCAAAGTATGGTGTGCCAGGTCCATTTGAGTACCGGGAAAACGCTTTGCATGCATTTTTCATAATGAAAAAAGACTCTGGATAGCATCTGGAAATGGAAGAGTTAAAAAAAATTTCAAACGCAAACGCCTATAAAAGCGGTTAGCCGCGTTTACAAGCGTTTTGCTTTTGAAACGCTGATAAAATCTACTGCTAAACACAAGTTTTCTACGTTCAAAAAAAAACGACTGTAAATTCAGCTGCCTGTAAACGACTGTAAACGACTTAGTGTACATGGACACATAGGAAAACCTTAGAGAGAGTTCAGGGGCTGCTGAAAAAAACGCTGATCAGCTCCTAAACATGAGTTTATCAGCTGCAGTGTACATGAGCCCTAAGTCATGCAGCTGAACAAGATAGTGTGGTGAGTCTGTGCAAAGAGAGGTTTAGGGATTTTGCAGTCTGGATAGCCATGATGCTGGAACATTTATATTTGTTGTTGTGATGCTGAAGACCCCTGCGAGGGTAACATTCTGCACAAGTTTTTGAACTTTACATTTGAATAAAAATAGAAAGCAAGTCCTGAAAATTATTTCACTGGCTGAACTGAAATTCATGTAAGGCAGTACACTTAAGTGAACTCCCACACAAGTAAGTAAAAAAACCATAGTATGGTTGACCCAGAAGAGCTAATCTGGCTGGTGAGGGCAAGACCTTACCTCTATGACCCATCTAACAACACCTACGAAGATTGCATGGCAGGACATTGCCCAATAGGTGTGTGTGGATCTGGACAGTTACTCGATCACACAGAAAGAAAATGGAACTATCTTCTGGACATAAATTTAATGCATATGCTAATGTATGCTTATTTTTGCATTCAAACATTCTTGCTCTACTGTCACTAACTAAAAAAAAAACTTTTAAAGCTTGGCGTTGGCCAAAACCAAAAAACGTGAAGCATGAAAACACCTGAAAAAAAAACACATTGCAATGCATCAAAAATGTGCTTCAAAAACTCTCCAAAACACAAGAGGCTAGAAGCATAGGAGTGAACCTAGCCTGACACTGGGACTGAATAAAGAAGATGTAGATTAAAAAAGGGCCATTGACTTACATCAGGGGTGGACTGACAACTCACGGGGCCCCCGGGCAATTGGGGATCATGGGGCCCCTGTGTCCTTGACCACACTCAAAACACACCCAAAAAAGCCTATAAAAGGTACCAGGGGCATTTTATGGGGCTCCCTACTGACCCTGGGCCCTGGGGCAGTGCCCGAGTGCTTGAATGGTCAGTCCGCCCCTGACTTACATAGCAAATATCTTATAATACATTTTGCGTCTAGCTTCGCATGCATTTAAGTTCACCAAAATGTGTAAATGAGGCCTTAGATTCCCAGAATTCACTTTTTAGGACAGATACATAGTAATTAAATCAACAGCATTTTTATTTGTAGATTTTTTTCTCTAGACATATTAAAATGGAATAAAATTAAATTTTTTCTATCAAAATATATTCAAGTGTGTAATTAAATTTTAAAGTGTATTTAAATTCTCAGTCAGAAAAATTTTAATTTTTAAAATGCCTTGTAAATGAAAATGACTGATTGCCCAACATTCTTCACAAAAGCCTAGATACATCAGTCAATCTCATGCACACTGGGATCACAAGGGGGTGCCTTATATACAATCTGTCTTTGATGACATGTGTTCTGCCAGTAGATCCATGTAGCCCCTCCAAGGAAAGTAGAGCAGTGGATCCTATATAAAAATATTAAAATGGGAGCCTTAGGTGCACTGTATCTCTGGCAATAAATAAATGAGAATCCACAATAGCTCCTGTTTTTCCTTTGTAAAAAGTAGTAAAAAAGTAGTACCAATTTGACTATCTTCATTGAATTACACTAAAAAAGACAGCATCAAATCTGGGCATAATCATTAAAGTCAAAGACAAATGATCCAGTGTGGCATAATTATTCATCCATCTTTCTATTCATCGCTATGCCATTTTACCACCTGGTTTCATGAAAAATACAACAACGTCTTGGGGGTAGTTATTTACACCAGTATTCCACTGACTTCAAGAGCACACCTACCAGAACAGAAAAAGCTATGATTCTCTAAATGTCCAGATAGCTTGCACAATGAAAGTGTGGATAATTTTACGATGATGGCATTTCCTAGATTTTGTGATGATGCCCATATTCTCTTGGAAGATGCAGAGGGTTTACTACGTGGTAGTTTTGCATCTTTGTATATTTGGTTTATGCATACATATAATACTGGTTGCTGACTGTAGGCAGATCATCTATGTGTGTCTTTTGAAGGATAAATTCATATTGTGGCTGACAGCCAGAAGCTATGTATATATAATTGACACTGGAGCAACATAATGAAATGGCAAGTGAAGTTGTCCACATGCTAACACCACAGCAATGGTCACAATACAGGAATGAAAATTTTGTTGTCAAATCAATGTGCACAAGAGTGACGATACTTGAAATTCATTGTAAAGTTTTTGAGATCAACTATAAATTACTGCTAGTTCACCTGCAATGACCCCTAAAATGTTTGAGGATTACGTGACAATCTGACTACCATGCTACTACCTTTGATTATTACAAAAAAAATATTTAAACAATTCTGCGCTATAATATATAATAAATCAATAAAAAAGGATAAGCAGCCATCTCAGCATTGCAGGCAACAATACATAAAGCATAAATAACATAGGAGTGCAGGGCTTAAAATAACTGTAACAAATGGAAATAAAAGTCCATAGGATGAAATAAGCCCTCTTCATCGGACCATCAATAACGCCATACATACTTCAATCTGGCGAAGGAGATACAAGGGATCCACTGTCATCAACACCCTAAAAATTCTATTGATTGTGTTTCTCCCTATACAGCGGAACAATTGTTGTTTTCACTGACCAGATAACCAGGGAGGGTCAGATGGTACCCCTGTGAGCTATTTCTAAATGACACAGATGGGCTACTAAACACTTCTGATATCCTGTTCCAAACTGGACAACAAGGACCAAGAGGACCAAAGGGAAATACTGGCTTGCCTGGCTTTAAAGGAATAAAGGAATGGAATTGTCCGCTATGTGGAGAATTAATTTTTTATAGGTTCATTTTCCAATCGAATTTCTGGAGTTCAAGTTTGGGTTGATATCAGTGTCCTGAATACGGCTTGTTTTTTGGAATCAGCTTTATGGGTGTTTATCCTTTCACAACTGGGGTCCAGTTTTGTTCCTTCGGAGTCAATATATATCCAGGTCCACGCCACTCTCTTTGGAATTTGCATTGCGCATTTTGACCTGTCCATATTTGGGGGCCATTTTTTGTCTGGTAAGTTTTTGGGTGTTGGTGATGGTGATCCCTTACATCTCCTTGACCAGATTGAAGTATATATGACGTTATTGATGTCCCTATGAAAAGGGGATTATTTCATCCTCATTATATATTAATTGGACTTTTATTTTCATTTGTTACAGTTATTTTAAGCGCCGCACTCCTATGTTATTTACCTTTGATTATTCCCAATTAGAGATCAACTCCACCCATACATTTTATTTCAGTTTTTTTGTGGATGCTGGAATCAAATGGTAGTTAATGATTTCATACATAATACAATGCCACAGGGTGGTTTCATGCTTCTCTTATAGATTCTGTATATATTACTGCTGAATCCAGATGCAGCATTACAGTTCCAATTACTCATACTTCTCATGAAAATAGATATTTCAGTAAACCACGTGTAAATTATTTGTTAGATTCTCTATTCTGAGATTACAGTAGCTCAGTTTTGTTTCACCAGTATTGCACTATATGCACAATGAAGAATGGAAGAATAGAGTGTGGACAACTCTTCCAAAATTGTCCATCAATTTTCATTCAAATAAAGTAGTATTTAAATATTATTTCTTTCCTGTATTTACACTACATAATAAAAGTATATTCAGAATGAGTTTGATATTTATGTTTAGAGTATCTGCTAACCTTCAAGCTGCTTTGAACTGCTTTCCCATCAATTTGTATTGGGAAAACATTTATGACAAAACCAACTGCCTGTGTATACAAACCCTGGTGCAAAATAGTCTCTTACCACTTTTAGGATTGTATATCTGAACACCTGGGCCACGACATTCAGAAGGACTTCAACCTGTTCTCCTGAACAGTGTTTTTGGTAATGTGAAAGAGTTCAAGTAATACTAATGGTTACTTTTTTGCCTTAAAGTAAAAAAAGATCTTAAACTTACTTGCTCTGTGCAACAATATCACCTAGCTCCTCTTTCGCAGTCCCCCACCAGTGCTGTCTGTTCCTTGTTCCTTTGATTGTCCCCTTAGGCTGGATTCACACTTGAGTGTTTTTTAGCTTGAAGCTTGAAACTCCAAAAATGCTCAAACTTTAAAAAAATCAATTGTTCTCTATGGTGCTTGTTCACACCTGGTCTTGCAAACAGGTTCCCTAGAGAACAATTGATTTTTTAGGTTTGAGCATTTTTGAGCTCCAAGCTCCAAATCACTCAAATGTGAATCCAGCTTTAGCAAGCTGGCTACTAAGGGGGCACCCATGCGTGCTCCTGAGCCAGGCTGTCTGCATCCATAAACACACACAGCACCAGCAAGCCATGCCCCTGCTCTCTACTCCAATGAGTTTGACTGACAGCAACATGAGCCTATGGCCCCTGCACATCTCAGAGTCTCCTGTGAATCCAGGAAGTGAAAGGAGTGGTGCTAGAGCAGGAACAGTGCTGGATCAGTGAACGAAATAAGGTATGTGTTTAGAGATGGGGAAGGGACAGTTAGTGGGGTGTTGTTTACCTTAATGCAGAAAATGAACTAAGGTAAAAAAAAAAAGCATATAGACTTTAGAACAACTCAGTTACCTGTGAATTTATTCTCTTGGACTCTCTTAGTGAGATATTGGTCCTTGGGTTTGCACACTTCCTGTGGCTATTATGGGGGGGGCGTTATCCTTTGGGTTGAATAAACACCAAAACACAGACTACTATCTTAAAGGGCCCAGTGGCTGCAGGTTGGGCACCCGGGTTATAGACAATCCAACAGAAGATGCTGAAACACAATAAGGGTGGGCGAATACCTAAATCTTTCAGGTGGATAGGGACAAAGTCAGGAATTATGACAGGTAGACCTCCTGAAGATATGTTGGAGTATCCAAGAATTAGAAGAAGCCAGAAACTAACTCAGCCCATCACTCAGGACAGTTCCCATAGAATATTAAAGTATACCCCTTATTTTTTTTATTTTTCTGTTTTAAAGATACATAGTTACATAATAAGTCTGGTTGAAAAAAAGACACAAGTCCATTGAATTCAGTCAACAGAAAAAAAACATAGACACACAAATAGAAAACCTATACAATCATTTACCTAAAAGTCTGTATAAAAGTTATACAAAAGCTTTATAACTAGAAATAAGTGTTCAAGTAAGTTCCATATTTGATCATTAAAAAGGTAAGAATGCAGGATAGCAAAAGTAATGCATATGTTTTTTTCGTTAATTTCATATATTAGTGTGGCGCTCAGTTTTATCTCTATATGATAAATGGTATTTCTTGTGTATATTAATAAATTACAATAAATATATAAAAACTATCAACCATTGTGCTTGAAATACACATGAAAGCATGAAATGTTTAATCAAATTTATTAATATACACAAGATATACCACTTACCCTATGCAGATAAAACTAATACACACATACTAATACAGTGCCTTGAAAAAGTATTCATACTTCTTGAAATTCTCCACATTTTGTCACGTTGCAACCAAAAACGTAAATGTATTTTATTGGGATTTTATGTGATAGACCAACACAAAGTGTGTTTCACATAATTGTAAAGTGGAAGGAAAACGATAAATGGTTTTCAAATTTTTTTTACAAATAAACATGTGAAAAGTGTGGTGTGCATTTATACTCAACCCCCTTCAGTCAGTACTTTGTAGAACCACCTTTCACTGCATCTACAGCTGCAAGTCTTTTTGGGTATGTCTCTACCAGCTTTGCACATCTAAAGAGTGACATTTTTGTCCATTCTTCTTTGCAATATAGCTCAAGCTCTGTCAGATTGGATGGAGAGTGTCCGTTAACAGCAATTTTTAAGTCTTGCCACACATTCTCAATTGGAATTAGGTCTGGACTTTGACTGGGCCATTCTAACACATGATTATGCTTTGATTTAAACCATTTCATTGTAGCTCTGGCTGTATGTTTAGAGTCGTTGTCTTGCTGGAAGGTGAACCTCCCCCCAGTCTCAAGTCTTTTGCAAACTCTAACAGGTTTTCTTCTAAGATTGCCCTGTATTTGGCTCCATCTTCCCATCAACTCTGACCAGCTTCCCTGTCCCGGCTGAAGAAAAGCATACCCACAACATGATTCTGCCACCACCATGTTTCACAGTGGGGATGGTGTGTTTAGGGTGATGTGCAGTGTTAGTTTTCTGCCACACATAGCGTTTTGCTTTTAGGCCAAAAAATTAAATTTTGGTCATATTGACAAGAGCACCTTCTTCCACATTTGCTATGTCCCCCACAAAGTTTCCCACAAACTGCAAACATGACTTCTTGCAGGCTTTTTTTCAACAATGGCTTTCTTCTTGCCACTCTTCCAGATTTGTGGAGTGCACAACTAATAGTTGTCCTGTGGACAGATTCTCCCACCTGAGCTGTGGATCTCTGCAGCTCCTCCAGAATTACCATGGGCCTCTTGGCTGCTTCTCTGCTTAATGCTCTCCTTGCCCAGCCTGTCAATTTAGGTGGACGGCCATGTCTTGGTAGGTTTGCAGTTGTGTCATACTCTTTCTATTTTCAGATGATGGATTGAACAGTGCTCCGTGAGATGTTCAAAGCTAGGGATATTTTATTACAACTTATCCCTGCTTTAAACTGCTCCACAACTTGATCCCTGACTTCTCTGGTGTGTTCCTTGGCCTCCATGATGCTGTTTGTTCACTAATGTTCTCTAACAAACCTCTGAGGGCTTCACAGAACAGCTGTATCTATACTGAGATTAAATTACACACAGGTGAACTTTATTTACTAATTACTAAATTTATTCTCTCTTGAGAAGAGGAGATTAAGGGGGGATATGATCAACATGTATAAATACATCAGTGGCTCATATAGTGAACTCGGTGTAGAGTTATTCACCCTGAGGTCATCACAGAGGAGAAGGGGGCAATCTTTATGTCTGGAGGAAAAGAAATTTAATCTCCAAACACAGAAAGGTTTCTTTACAGTGAGAGCTGTGAAAATGTGGAATTAACTCCCTCAAGAGTTGGTTCTGGCCAGCTCAGTGGATTGCTTTAAAAAAGGCCTGGATTGTTTCTTAGATACACAGAATATAACTGGATACTAACATTTATAGGTAAAGTTGATCCAGGGAATATCCGATTGCCTCTTGTGGGATCAGGAAGGAATTTTTTTCCCTGCAGGAGCAAATTAGATTATGCTTTGCTGTGTTTTTTTCCCTTCCTCTGGATCAACTGTGGGTATAGGATTATAATTTTTTTTTTCTAATGGTTGAACTGGATGGACTTTTGTCTTTTTTCAGTCAGACTAACTATATAACTATGTAAAATTAGGTGGCTTCTGAAGGCAATTGGTTACACTAGATTTTAGTTAGGTATCAGTGTAAAGGGGGCTGAATACGAATGCACCCCACACTTTTCAGATATTTATTTGTAAAAAAATTTGAAAACCATTTATAATTTTCCTTCCACTTTACAATTATGTGCCACTTTGTGTTGGTCTATCACATAAAACCCCAGTAAAATACATTTATGTTTTTGGTTGTAACATGACAAAATATGGAAAATTTCAAGGGGTATGAATACTTTTTCAAGGCAATGTATATGAAATGAACAATTGAATGGATGTAGGGATACATACAGTGTAGGCAGCTCTTTTACTTTATAATACTCAATAAAATAAATATTCAAATTTAGTGGTAGCGCGCAAGTATCTTAGTTCTTTTTCCTGTAATGCATATGTTTTGCTTTTATGAAATAATCCTACTATATTATCCTATAAATACTATAGCTATCACAAACAGCTAAAGCAGCTATATACTCTGCAATAACTAACATAAAGTGAACCTGTCACTCTTAACTGACAGTACATTATCATGCAATGAACTGTAACATATAAGGTTCACCTAAATGTATCTCTAAGGAATCAGATACCTCTAAACATGAACTAGAGCACATGCTGTGTACAAATGCCACCTTGATTTTAAGTTGCATGCATCCTACGATGGATTGCAAGCCCCCTGGGTACCTGTTAAGATGCATCTGCATTGCACTGTGGGATGCAGTGGGTATACAATAAGTAAATCTGTCTTTACTTTGTTTTCTGTGTGCCCCATTCAGACACACCGGTGCAGTAGGGTGCAGAAAAACACAGCCAAATGGATGTGGTGTGAATGAACTAAACAGATATTGTGAATGAAATTCCGGCACCTTGAGGCAAGTGAATCTCCATGAGTGCTGGGGTCCACTATCGTGTGGTGGCTGCATTGGTTTTCTTTTTTAGGCAATTTTCCCTCTGTTGATCTGGCCAGTAACACACCTCCTGTATTAGAGTGCCCCCACTCTGAATGGAGGAGCACAGGGGCACCTTTGAACAGCAGCAGTGTCAGTCTGGGGGGTGGGGAGTGTTAGATATACTAGCAGATGTAAATACACTAGCAAAGCCATACTTCATCTAATACTTTAGATACAGCAACTGTTTTTGTCCCTTTTAGGATAAAGGTTTCCCATAAATAAATAAAAGCCAATCATTGTAAGCACCCCTGTCAGTGGTAAATGGTTTGTCTCAACTTTTGCAACTGATACATTCTGCTGGAGAGCTTGTCCCTTTGAAAAACAACAGACTTACTGGCCAGATCACAAGGTGAAAATAGATGAAGACAAGCTTAAAAAGAAAATGAATGCAGCAATCACATCTACAAAATGGTAAGCTGCAATATAATCAATGTTTGCTTTTGGGTTTAATACCAGTTGAAGTCAGGCTAAAGACCCCTTCCCCTGCCCTCCCCTCCAGGCTACACTAATAGTCTCTCGCTGTGATGGGGGGCTTCGCTTACCAATAGGCTAGATCATGACGTGGCAGGTCTGAGGTTGTCCTAAGTCAAGTTTTGCATAATAGAGAGCTTTGTGGGGAGAGTTCTGGGTCTCCCAGGGAATTCACAAAGATACAGGCAGCATTTAACACAAGGACAGCTTTACTTAAACAGAAACTTAGATGTAAATCTGTATTTGCATATAACATGTTCTAGGATTGCTGGGGTCCTAAAGTGCCCTGTTGGTCAGTCCAAGGTTAACTTTAATTCAATCTGCTCTTTAGTCCCTTTTGGTTACGCACCTCTTTGAAAAAAAAATGCTGTTATTTATTATATGTAAATATTCATTTGCATCATAAGCCATACATTTTCCCTCTGTTGATCTGGCCAGTAACACACCTCCTGTATTAGAGTGCCCCCACTCTGAATGAAGACGCACAGGGGCACCTTTGAACAGCAGCAGTGTCAGTCTGGGGGGAGAGGAGTGTTGGATGTACTAGCAGATTTAAATACACTAGCAAACCCATACTTCAGCTAGTACTGTAGATGCAGCAACAGTTTTTTTTCTCCTTTTAGGATAAAGGTTTCCCATAAATAAATAAAAGCCAATCATTGTAAGCAACCCTGTCAGTGGTAAATAGTTTGTCTCAACTTTTGCAACTGATACATTCTGCTGGAGAGCTTGTCCCTTTGAAAAACAACAGACTTACTGGCAAGATCACAATGTGAAAATAGATGAAGACAAGCTTAAAAAGAAAATGAATGCAGCAATCACATCTACAAAATGGTAAGCTGCAATATAATCAATGTTTGCTTTTGTGTTTAATACCAGTCGAAGTCAGGCTAAAGACCCCTTCCCCTGCCCTCCCCTCCAGGCTACACTAATAGTCTCTCGCTGTGATGGGGGGCTTCGCTTACCAATAGGTTAGAACATGAAGTGGCAGGTCTGAGGTTGTCATAAGTCAAATTTTGCATAATATAGAGCTTTGCGGGGAGAGTTTTGGGGCTCCCAGGGAATTCACAAAGATACAGGCAGCATTTAACATAAGGACAGCTTTACTTAAACAGAAACTTAGATGATAATCTGTATTTGCATATAACATGTTCTAGGATTGCTGGGGTCCTGAGGTGCCCTGTTGGTCAGTCCAAGGTTAACTTTAAACTTTAATTCAATCTGCTCTTTAGTCCCTTTTGGTTATGTGCCTCTTAGAAAAAAATGCTGTTATTTATTATATGTAAATATTCATTTGCATCATAAGCCATACATTTTCTCTTAACAAACATTAAAATGATAAAGATCCACTTCCAACCCATAAATGAAGACAAAAGATACATTTACGCTGTTCTTGAATAGAAATGTAGAGAGACAGGTGGTTTATATAGGAAATACATACCTTTATAAAGATCCCCCCAGCAGTCAGTGAAGTGGTTGATGATAAATGTACAACAAAGGTCGTCTGGTCCATTCAGTGATCTGAACCTTGAGGGTGAAGGATGCAGATGGTGTTCATTGTGTCCAGCTCCGGCTTCTTATTACCAAGATGGGGGTGTGGGTCTGCAGGTTTACATATGTGCTGCATACATGCTGTCACATTGGGTCTTCTAATTCTTTTTTTTTTTTTTTTTTTCAGTTGAGATGATCAGTACGAGATGAAAAGGAGCAAAAATCTGATTCTACCACACTGACTACATCATGCTAGAATTCCAAAAATCTAAAATGACCTTCCTCACAATGTCCATCTTGCCTTAGAGTTGGGAGGATGGGATAATGCAGTGTGCTTTTAGCAGGAGGAGTGGCTATGGGGACCAAACTGCATTTTCAGTCCGTCGTTGGAAATGTGTTAGGGATGCATGCAGGCTAAAGCTCCAAGTCCTTTACGGATTCCTCTAAATGAATACCACTAGCTAACTCCATCTCTGCATCCAGCATAATGCATTCACAAAAGAAATGTCAGATGTCTACCATTGCTCTACGAGGGGAGGCATCAACAGGTGCAACTGCTAATACTTAAGGATTTCGAACCATGTACGCTAATACTAAAATACTACGTCTAGAAAGGTAACACAGTGATGACATTTTGTGTTGAAGATAGGTTACAAAGTAAAAATTCAGAGATAATATGAGATATTCTGACACACTCCCCCGGCATTCCCTGCAGTGGTGCAGGCCAAACATGAGCTGTCTGCAGTGTGAACAGAAGGCAGCTCTGTTGCTGGGCTGTGCTAGTTTTCAGCTTGGAGTGGGAACAATTGCAATGCCTATGTGTGTGCTTTTGTTTGCATGTTCCCTTTCAGAGACACATAAATAATGTGCCATATAAATGAAACATTATTTAATGTTTTAATATGACTGCCAGGGATATTGACAGGCAGGAAAATTGCTTACACAGCATTCGGCGGGTAGAATATTATTATTATTATTATTATACAGTATTTATATAGCGCCAATAGTTTGCTCAGGGCTGTACATTATAATAGGAGACAGTACACGAGACAGTACAGTTACAATACAATACACGAGGGGTTCGAGGGCCCTGCTCCTTGGAGCTTACAATCTAGGAGGGAGGGGAGAGTGGTACAGGAGGAAATAGCTGTGGGGGATGAAGTGGTGGGAAGTGTGGAGGAGATCAGCAAATTAGGTGAGGGTGGGGTAGGCTTCTCTGAAGAGATGTGTTTTCAGGATGCGCCTAAAGGTGAGGAGGGTAGGTGACAGTCTGATGGATTGGGGTAGTGAGTTCCAGAGGATGGGGGAAGCCCTGGAGAAGTCCTGGAGACGGGCATGGGAGGAGGAGACCAGGGAACTGGAGAGTAGGAGGTCTTGTGAGGAGCGGAGAGTGCGTTTTGGGTGGTAGATGGATATCAGGTTGGTGATGTAGTTTGGGTAAGTGTTATGAACAGCTTTGTACGTCGATGTTAATATTTTGAATTTTATGCGTTGGGCAATTGGAAGCCAGTGGAGGGATTGGCAGAGGAGGGAGGCGGATACAGAGCGGTTGGTGAGGTGGATGAGTCTGGCCACAGAATTCAGGATAGACTGAAGCGGGGATAGCCGGTGTTGAGGTAGGCCGGTGAGGAGGGAGTTACAGTAGTCAAGTCGTGATATGATAAGGGAGTGGATGAGTTGCTTTGCGGTTTCTGGAGTTAGGAACGGACGTATTTTGGAGATGTTGAGGAGGTGGAGTCTGCATGAATTTGTCAGCGGTTGGATCTGGGGCTGGAAAGACAGATTGGAGTCTAGAATGACACCTAGTACTTTGGCTTGCGGGGTGGGGCTGATGGTGGCATTGTTGGTCGTGATGGAGAGGTCGGGGGGGGGGGGGGGGGCGCGGGCTGAATGAAAAAAATACCAGGACAATTTTATATGTGTATCTAATTTACAGTTTGCAAAGCCCTTCATCTGTATTATTATTATTATACAGGATTTATATAGCGCCAACAGTTTGCGCAGCGCTTTACAAAATGAAGGTAGACATTACAGTTACAATACAATTTGGTACAAGAGGAAACAGAGGGCCCTGCTCATTAGCGCTTACAATCTAGGAGATATTTGTACTGAACTTATTTATTTTGTAACCATTTGTACATTTTAATACACATATCGCCCTTATACTGATCCTACAGTGCTCAACCCATCTTAACCCTCAATTAAAATGTTGCATAAATATATATATATATATATAATTTTTTTTCCACGAATGCAGCAAATAAAATAAGAAAATACAATGAAATTCCAGCACCAGTGAAATTACAAAAGTCAAGAATATGTATACTGCCCTGGAAGTTAAAAGCAACTACAGTAATAACATATACATATACCTTAGATTGTACGCCCCTTGAGGGTTAGGGACTGATGTGAATGTACAATATATATGTAAATCGCTGCGTAAATTGACAGAGCTATATAAGTACCTGAAATAAATAAATAAATAAAATAATGTATGTGCTTAGATACAGTGGTCATGTCTTAACTCCTTCCTTCCTGTCCCAGTGTCCCTTTAAAAATTTTGGAAGGATAGGTGATCATGTGACCGTTGTCTTCAATAGTTTGGTCTTGGTGCTGGGAGCGAGGAGTGAGTGTGCCCCCAGCACATAAGCATCGACCGGCCCGTGATGTCTATATGAGTGTGGGTGTTAAAGTCCACGCTTTGCCACTGCAAATATGTGTTGTGATGTGGTAAAGTGCATGTAAAGGCAAAACTTCTATTTCTAGTTTGGATAGAGTGGGGAAGGGATAGACCCTCTGCCATTTTTTTATTGTGGTCTGTGGCCCTACTTGGGAGATTCAAACCTTTATGTGTTCTGGTGACAAAGTAAAAAATCCTAAATGTTACAGTTGTTATGACAGCAAGATGTGAAGGATAATCTTCCAATGGGGAGACTTGTTCTAGTGCAAAATGTCGAAGATAGGTGACTTTGAGAAAAGAAGGTTCTTTTCTCAAATTTGCATAATATTTTGGGGATGGTGGCTTATAATCAGGAATTCCTTTTTCTTTGCTTTACTGTGTAGGATAGGGGTATCTCACTTTTTGCTACACCTTTAACCACCTCCCGCCTGCCATATAGTAATATGATGGGCGCAAGGTGGTTCTCTCGTTCTGGGTGGACATCATATGAGGTCCTCCCATTCTCACTGCGCATGCGCGGCTCAGGGAGCGCGCAGCGCAGCGCAGCGATCGGCAGTGCGCTGTGTCCCTCGGACACATCGGATCACCGATCAAGGAAAGAACCGAAGATGTCGGCTCGGTCATGTGATCAGCTGTGTCCAATCACAGCTGATCACATGTAAACAGGGAAATGCCGGTTATCGGCATTTCTCTCCTCTCGAGCTGTCACGCTGACAGCTCGAGAGGAGAGCCGGTAATCGGCTTTTCGCGGAGGGGACATGTACAGTAATCATCAGGGCACTGATGATCAGTGTGCCTTGATGATCAGTGTAGCCCCAACAGCGCCACCTGTCAGTGTCCATCAGTGCCTTATGTCAGTGCTCATCAGTGCATCGTGCCAGTGCCCATCAGTGCCACATATCAGTGCCTACCAGTGCACATCAATGCCACAAATAAGTGCCCGTCTGAGCTGCCTTTCAGTGTCACCCATCAGTGCCAGTCAGTGCCACCTATCAATGCCAATCAGTGCTGCCAATCAGTGCCACCTATCAGTGCCAGTCAGTGCTGCCTATCAGTGCCAGTCAGTGCTGCCTAACAGTGCAAGTCAGTGCCAGCTAACAGTGCCAGTGCCGCCTATCAGTGCCGCCTATTAGTGCCAGTCAGTGCCACCTATCAGTGCTGCCTATCAGTGCCATGTATCAGTGCTGCCTGTCAATGTCCATCAGTGCCACCTAACAGTGCCTCCTCATCAGTGCCACCTATCAGTGTCTATCAGTGCAGCCTATCAGTGCCTATCAGTGCAGCCTCATTAATGCACATCAGTGAAGGAGAAAAATCACTTATTTACAAAATTTTATAAGAAAAACTAGGAAAAAAAATTTTTTTTTCAAAATTTTCAGTGGTTTTTGGTTTGTTTAAGAAAAAAATAAAAAAACCAGAGGTGATTAAATACCACCAAAATAAGGCTCTATCTGTCACAAAAAAATGATAAAAATTTCATATGGGTACAGTGTTGTTTGACCGCGCAATTGTCATTCAAAGTGTGACAGCGCTGAAAGCTGGAAATTGGCCTGGGCAGGAAGGGGGTATAAGTGCCCTGTAGGCGAGGGGTTAAGGCAGGAAGCAAGGAGAAATCTCTCTAGCAGGGCACAAACGAAAATCATATTCTGACCCCATTTGTTGTAATACAGACTATCTTTCCTTAGATCTCTATAAATATCTTGAACACAGCAGAGACAATCATTGCAGACAGTCTTTCTCAGGTAGCTAAACTCACCAAACACTGGAGTGCAAAAATGTAATTATTGTATGAAGAACATTGAGGCAATAGAGAGATGTGGTAGACTTGATATTAAGAGTTATAGACAGTTAAAATGAGTATTGGCTTTCCTAGCTCTACTGTGTGTCTTGAAGGGGAAGGACAAAAACTCACACACAAGGAAAAGGAAATGACATCATAAGAAGGAGGAGAAAATACAGAAAATAACATTATTAATAAAATAACAATAGAAAAATAGTCACAAGGCGGCAGCATAATCAAAAACAAATAACTAAAGAACAGCCTGTACACACAAATACAACTGCAATTCCCATGTACTGTGGAGTCTGTACACTCCCCATCTGGTATTGTCAGACAGAACTGTAATATAAATGACATAACGGTAGTTGTGAAAATGCAGCTAAATGGGGTGCAATATGCACCTGAAGTCTTTAAACCTGAGAGAAAAAAAAGAGAAACAAGCCTATAATGCAACAGCTTAGGACATTATCAAATGCAAAAGAGTTCAAGTTCAGCTGAATGTTCTTGGCAAATTCTTCTGTTAGGTGTCAGAAAAACTTTCTATCAATTACAGGTAGAATAAAGTCCAGTTTCCCAAAGTGCAAAATTAAGCAGTAATAGGTAAATGATAGATCTGATGAAAGTCTTTACAATACCTTGTGTTGTGAGTCTGACCTTCATCTCCACCTTGTGTACCTTGCTGTCAACACTAGAAATGCTCTTAATAATGAGTTCCATGGGCCATTAAATTTTCCCAGCTTGTTGGTCCTTCAACAAGACAAGGTCAATATTTTTCAAGGGTCAGAATGTTGCCATTTTCTGCATCCATGCAGAAGGATAAGATACTCCTTCCTTCTTCAGTTACAGTAGCAATTTGTTAGGTGTTGTACATGTACCGACTGAGGTACAGGTTACCTGTAAATAATCCAGACGGAACAGGAACAGTTCAAAGCTTCTGGGTGAGAGAAAGAGACACTGGAACTAGGGGCTTTGAATTGATTATTTTATTTATTTATTTCAGATACTTATATACTGCTGTCAATTTATGCAGCACTTTACATGTATATTGTACATTCACATCAGTCCCTAACCCTCAAGGGGAATACAATCCAAGGTACATAACTCACATTCATACATACGCATACTAGGGGCCAATTTAGACAGGATCCAATTAACCTACCAGCATGTCTTTGGAATGTGAGAGGAAACCGGAGTACCCGAGGAAACCCTCGCAGGCACAGGGAGAACATGCAAACTCCAGGCAGGAGGTGCCGTGGCTGGGATTCCAACCAACGACCCTAGTACTGCCAGGCGGAAGTGCTAACCATTTAGCCACTGAGCTGCCCTTATAGTCCTGCACAGCCAGGCATCACGCATCTTCAGACAGGCTTGTATCCAGAGTCAGAAATTAATCCTTGAGCTTGGGTTTTGTTGTTTTGTTAGGGGATTTAAACTGGGATAGGGTTAGGGGTGTACAGGATGCCTAAGGGTACCGATAACTGAGGACAACTTCCTGGAACTATTTACAAGCTTTCTCTGCAGCACAGTCTCTGATGGAGTGCTAGCGTCTCCTTAGTGTACCACCCCAGACTCTAGATGAACTTCTCCTCTTCACCCAGCACTCTGGGGGTGTTCCTGAACAGGGGATCCTGTTCCTCTCACTTTAAGAGTTGAACAGTCACTGGTAGGTGGCTAATCTGGTCTTCCACTAGAGTGTTCCTTCCCCTATCCACCCAGTGGGTGTAGGTGTACTCACTCAGATGCTCTCCTGTACCACTTGTGGGTTGGCTACTGCTACCAGGCCCCTCATCTAGGCTGCTCCTTCCCTGCCATACAGGTGGTCCTCTCTCAGGTGGCCAGTGAGTTCCAAGCTTTCTCCCTTTCCAGCTCCAGGCCTGAAGGTGGGCCCTATCCCATTGGGCCTCCTTGCAGCCTTCTTCCTCACAGCCTCACATCTTCCTCTCTCCTTCTTCCACCCAACTCCCCTAACTGGACATGCTCACTCATATTTAAGGACTATTCTGACTACTTGCCAAGCCTCCTATTGGGGATTGGTCAGAGTCCCTTGAATATGCAGATCAGCCACTCCTTATATTCACCCACTGCTTCTAGAACTTTCTCCAAAGTTCTAGGCAGGGGGAAGTCTCAGAAGTTTATTAAATGATCCACGCGGATTAATATGGGTTCAAAGATTACAAACAGTATTTTATTCGATCACATGGATCATAGGGAGGTTAAACATGAGCACGGTGTACATATCAAACAAATAAAATCATTTTAAAAGCACTTGGCGTCCTCATTTCTGGGTCATTTTGGCAAGTAGAGTACCATATAAGGCAATGTAAGGTAGTGGTGTGGCTTTTGTTCTAGGTTTCCATAGATCTCTGACGAAGTCTGCGGTGATTGGCGGACGAAACGCGTCAACGTAATGACGTCACTACGCTCGGCGTCTTCATAGGGTGCGGCGCCCACGAGGTGGGAAGGAACGGCGGTGTCACAGCTCCCTGCTAGGAAGGCACGAGGCCCTCTGAAAACTACCATAAGGCTACTATTACAGCGGTCTGCAAACGGCAATCCCCTATTGGAATATATCTTCCACCGGTGGCAAGTTATTTTAGCTCACTGCTGTTTAGACTCATAGAGCATATATGGAGTTAAGAGGGTATGTTATATGTGCCTAATTTACCCTATTTTTTCGGGGAATTTTCTTTGGAAATCCTCTTTAGAGGATTTAAAATATATATATATACATATGCAATCCTACTGAGGCACTGTTTGCTGTGACAAAGCCATATCCTATATAAACCGCTTTATTATCCTCAGATTGAGTAATTTTTTGAAACCCTTCATTGGGTATATAGACTCAGGTACTCACGGCCTGCTACATACATAATATATGTGTTGGGAATTACGTATTGAGACCACCTGGCTTCCCACCCCCATATGCATCTTTAAACAAGCATCAAGGACCTGATCCTATTTCAAGTCGACGGGAGTCCTCTTGATCCTCATTTGATGGTAATATACCCATATTTTGTTTCTGTTTTCAGGGTTTAATTGATGCTTTGTGATCCATATTATAATTTTTATATATATCCCCAGAATCATTTGGTACTGTGGACTTTTTTTCACTTGGGGTGGCTACCCAGGAAGTCTCCACAATTGAGAAGCGGGTATGACAGGCTTACAACTGAGAAGGTAATGAAGTGTTCACTGACCACTTTATAGGGAGGTCTGGTGGGGCTTAGCTGTGATTAGCTCCTACATCTTCATATATACTTATTTCTATTTTTATGTTCCAGTTTCCACGGGCCAGAAGGCTATTCTACACACCCTGGCTCATACTGAAAATATACTTACCGAATATATGGTTTATCCTAATACAAGCTGGAGATCTATGGAAACCTAGAACAAAAGCCACACCACTACCTTACATTGCCTTATATGGTACTCTACTTGCCAAAATGACCCAGAAATGAGGACGCCAAGTGCTTTTAAAATGATTTTATTTGTTTGATATGTACACCGTGCTCATGTTTAACCTCCCTATGATCCATGTGATCGAATAAAATACTGTTTGTAATCTTTGAACCCATATTACTCCGCGTGGATCATTTAATAACCTCCTTTCCTTGGGTAGGGGTGCTCTGGTCACTACCATATTGTTCAGTATGCAATTCTTTTTGGGTTTATGGATCCACACTTACATGTTAAGTGAGTCGGAGATATGATTATGACACTAGCTATCAGTGTCATTATAGGTGGCTTCCTTTAGTCTATTTCTGTGGAAGTCTCAGAAGGCTGAGTCTACAGAGCCTTCCAGCTCCTGACCAAAATTTGACCCCTCTGACTATTACACCTGTACCTGAATTCAGCCCCTGTCTAACCATCGGAGTCTAGCTACCCTTAGCTAAACTAGGAGGGCACTACATTGGTGACATGACAGTGTCCAGGCAAAATAAAGGGGGTCTGTCCCTGTCCTCCCAACTTAGCCTTATTTAAATGACCACCAGCCCTTAACATACTACTGCTATCAATCACTGGGTTCAAGTTGGCAGTCATTTCATTTCTGTGCTAAAGACATGCTGTTGTACACTGGTTTTTATGATCAGTTTACTTTGAGCAATGTCTTCAATGGAGAAAGGCCTTTGGCATATGTGCCAGCCATGGCAGTTAGTGCCAGTTGGTCCAGTGCGATAACAGTATGCAGTATGGACTAACCTTGAAGGGGTGTATACAAGACTTGTCCGCAAAACGTTCAAAGTGTTGGCAACCCAGGTTGAACGTCTGATTAGATCTGGTAGCAAGAGTTTTGACTTTTTTAGATTGTCAACTGGGTCTAGGAGATTATAAAAAATGACAGTTGTTCTTTCTTCTGCATGATCCAGCAGGAATTCTGGATCTATTAACCAGGATGAATCTGCAAAGGCACTTGCAGACACTAGCCTGGTGACATGATCTGCAGGATCAATTACAAATGACTATATTGCCATAGTTCAGGCTTGGTGGATTTCCTAATCCTTGCAACTGACAACATAGAAATTTTGTGTCTGGTTGTACAGTATATACAGCCCAGAACAACTTTTCTTTCTGTGTAGAATTTTATGTAATCTATTTGAATGTCTTACTCACACATTAAGAAGTCTGCTATTTCCACAGCTAACACAGTCCCACAAAGTTCAAGCCTAGGAATTGTATGCTCAGGCTTAGGTGCCCGCTTGACTTTGCAGAACAGAAAACCAACATGGGTGTGATTACAAGAGTCTATTGCCTTGAGATAGGGAACATCTGCTATGGCCTCCACGGATGCATCTGAGAAAATATGATTCACCTTTCTCTGACTTGCAGTTAGGGAAAGAGAAGTATAGCAATGTGGTATGTGAATCCCATCTAAGACATCTAGAGATTGTTTTCAAGACTTGCTTGTTTGTCAGTTGGTAGAAGAGAGTAACATTCCTTAGTAGTCTCTGATACATGTCTTAGTAAGGATTTGCCTTGTAAGGTGATAGGAACTATGAACCCCAGTGGATCGTACAGACCGTTCACCACTGAGAGGACACCATGTTTGTTAAATGGTTTGCCTGTAAAGCTAACTTGAAAGCCAAATGAGCCTTTAAATAAGTTTCACTGTAAGGCCAGACTTCTCTGTACATGTGGGTTATCAACTCCCAGATTTAAGTCTTTAAATCCTGTGTCAAAACATTAACTAATGGACTTTTTAGGCACATAAACTTGGTACACAAAAGATAAAATCAGTTGTTGCTTTATTAACATGTCACATCTAAAACATATCAAATGTGTATTTAAAATTGCATTGCACAATTGAAACACAGCATGTTTCCCCCCATCAGCCAAATTACAGGCTGTTCCAATGGAAGTTAAGTAGGGATGGTAGATACAATTTACTTACTTCAGAGGGTGGGGAATGTCCAAGCTGTGTGGAAAACGCCCAAAATGTTTTGCGACTGGACTAGCAATGCATCTAAAAGATGAACAGACTTAAACAGTAATCATTGTAAAATTGAACAAAGGAGTGCAAATACAACATAGGTACTGCCTGTCAGGCACTTACATAGATAAACAGTGTGTGTTGTATGATAAAGGACTCCTCAATGCAGCAACCAAGGTCCGACCAGCTGACCAGTGTGCATGGAGCTTTAAAACGAATGGGCTGCCCTAATACAAAGCATGTTAATGCGCAACATAACATGAATTATATCAGAAATAAATACAATAAAACATCTTCATCCGGCATCAGAGGCCACACATTCAGATCTAGGTCTAATCTACTTATTATTACATTTATTTTGTGCCATCATATGCTGCAGAGATTTAGATAACATTTAACCATATTTAACAATCCCTGTCCCTAAAGGAGCTTAAAATCTAATGTCCCTATTGCAGTAATACAGATGCATCAATGAGAAATGAACTGAAATATGAGCAGATTATACAATCTCCAGAAAGGGGAATTTATAAGGGTGTTGTAGACTCCTTTTAGAACTCGGCCACTGCATTGAAAGTGTGGGTGCTTGTGGCTGATTCAAGTATCTGTCACAGGAGGGTAAATAATTCTGTTCGTGCCAGGAGATGAGTTTGGAGTGATCATACTTCTTCCCTCCTCGATCACTGTCCCTGTCACACTGACAGATACATAGCCAAGACGTTTTGTTGTAGGGGTGGACAAAGCCTTTTCAGGAACTGAAAGAGTAGTTCTTTATCAGGTCTGCCTAACTTTGGTTGACAGCTCATGGCATTGGGTGGACCCATGGCTGCTATTCTGTCCAATAATGTAATATAACCTTTCTTTCACCATACCAAGTGAACAATCGGAATATTATCTAACCAAATATTCCCAAAAATAAAAACCTATAAAATGAATGAAAAATAGTCCAATTAAAGTCCAAATCAAACGTCCACCAAAACAAATACAAATAAGTCCAGTAGGAAGGATTCCAATCCTATTTCAATCCTCGTGATACCTCGAAAAAAAGAACACTCATATAGTGCATTATCTTCCAAATAACAAATCACAGTAAAAAGTGCAAAAATAAATCTGTGCAAAATCCAAACCACTACAACTGTGATTATTAGTTATTATGCAAGAAAAGAAAAGAAAAAAAAAATATTTATAAATATAAATGTATATATCCAAAATTTATATATTAATCATCAACTAAATAAATGTGAACCAAAATCCAATCTTAAAGTGGGCACTTCAATACATATGACTTCAGACGAAGTCCGGAAGTGACGAAACGCGTTAAGGGGACGTGACGTCAAGACGCACGCACGAAAACCGGAAGTGCTGCAGCGCCCATTTTGACTGCTGGAAGACGTGGTTTTATGCCCTATTGATTTCAAGGCTGGTTTTGTTTGCCACAGAGCTGATATTTAATATCTCCAATGTAAGTTATTTAATACATTTATCCATATACTTGGAAATCTATTATATGAGTCTCCTTTGCTTTATGAGGAATATGGAGGATGGGCTCCTGAAGTGAAGGAAAACTTGGAAGTAATACTTTTACCAGGGATATCATGATAAGCTTATGAATACTACCAGAGGGTAATGGTATTTAATATCACTATTTTGAGTGTTCACGGAGTGTTCACTGTATGAATTGAAGTGGTCACTGAGTGTTCACCATATGTGTTGAAGTGCTCACTTTAACATTGCATTGGTAGTTTTAGCTGGGCAAGGGATCCTCAGCCAGGTGAGAAGTCATCTGCTGACAGAGTAGGCATGTCGAATCCTAATATCACGCAGCTTCTCTTGAAGGCCCAGGCACTGTAGAAAGCCCCTCTCTAATTGCTACCAGAGTACTTTAATTCCAGTAGGATGACCACTCTGTTGCATTGGAGCCCTCCAGCTGTTCACCAGTGTTACCAGAGCTATTCTGAACTTCAATTGAGAGGGACACTGTCTAGGTGGATAATTGTAAGTATTTGTGTTCTGAAATGTTTTACTGGAGTAGTGATTCTCAGTTAGACTCTGTTGTTATAGAGTCTTATGGAGACTATTACAATGCAGCAACATGTTACCTAGATTGAGTTACAAATATGTTGCTATGAAGAGTTCATGTTTGTGCAGCTTTCATATATTTGTGCAGCTTTCATTTTCCTGCAGTATGCAGTTACTCCTGATCATTCAGCTAATTACCTATTATTCTTCTTCAGCTTCAACCTATTCCCTGCACATCTTGTTGCATTGCCCTCCCTGCCTCTGCATCTATGACCTCTCCCACTGCTCACTGTATTCATCTTCCTTCTATCCTTCGTAACTCCTCATGTTTCTTCTCTTCCCCTCAAGTTGCAGTAAGCCTGTTTCTATTTTAACTACCCCCCCCCCCCAGCTTGCAGTCTGTTTTTCCTTTCCACTCCTCCCTGAACACCTCACTATCCACATATTTTCTTTTCCTCAGCATCCTACACTGGGGCACTAGTCTTCAAGGACACACAGCGCAGAAAAGAAACAAAAAATCTCACAAGGTCAATACCATGGATGCCGGGAGGTTTTTTCTTTCAGTGGTACAACCAATGCATTTTTTCCTTCCAGGGCATTTTTCCATTCCAAAAATACCACTGACAACGAGGCAAGTTTTCCCTGCAGTGATACCACTGATGCTGGGACTTTTTTTTTACACCATTTATGCCGGTGCAGTTTTTTCTCTACTGTGACACAACCAATGCCATTGCATTTTTTGTCAAGTACTCAATGTTCACTGTACATATGTGGGATTATGGAGGAGGGAAGACTTACCGAGCAAGTGTGGATTTGCAGAGGAGGGAGAACTCACTGTTTATGTGTGGATTTGTGGAGGAGAGAGGGCTCACTACATATATGTGGATTTATGGAGGAGGCAGGGCTCATAGGGCATGTGTGGATTTGTGGAAGAGAGAAGGCTCACTGTGTATGTTTGGATTTGTGGTCAAGGGGAGAACTCACTGGGCATGTGTGGATTTATGGACAAGGGAGGGTTCAGTGGGCATGTGTAGATTTGTGGAGGAGGGAAGGCTCACTGGGCATGTGTGGATTGGTGGAGGAGGGAGGGCTCACTGTGCATGTGTGGAATTGTGGAGGTAGGAGGGCTCTCTGGGCATGTGTAGATTTGTGGAGGAGGGATGGCTCACTGGGCAAGTGTGGATTTGTGGAGGGAGGACTCACTGGGCATGTGTAGATTTATGGAGGACTCACTATGCATGTGTGGAATTGTGGAGGTGGGAGGGCTCTCTGGGCATGTGTAGATTTGTGGAGGAGGGAAGGCTCACTGGGCAAGTGTGGATTTGTGAAGGAGGGAGGACTCACTTGGCATGTGCGGAATTGTGGAGGAGGGAGGGCTCACTTGGCATGTGTAGATTTGTGGAGGAGGGAGGACTCACTGTGCATGAGTAGATTTGTGGAGGCGGGATGCCTCTCTGGGCATGAGTAGATTTATGGAGGAGGGAAGGCTGACTGGGCAAGTGTGGATTTGTGGAGGAAGGAGGACTCACTTTGCATGTATAGATTTGTGGAGGAGGGAAGGGCTCACTGGGTATGTGCAAATTTATAGATGAAGTAGAGCTCACTGTGCAAATGTGTATTTGTGAACAACTGAAGGATCATTGGGCATGTGTGGATTTGTGGATGAGGGTGGATGTACTGTGCACTTTGGTGTTTGTGGATAAGGGAGGACACACTGTGCTGGTGTTGATTTATGTGGATGAGAGAGGCCTCACTGAGCAAGTGTGGAATTGTGGATGAGAGAGGGCTCATTGTGCATGTGTGGATTAGTGGAAGAGGGAGGGCTCATTGTGTATGTGTGGATTTGTGGAGGAGGAAGGGCACACTGGGTATGTGTTGATTTTTTGAAGAGGGAGGTCGCACCGTGCATGTTGGAATTTGTGGATGAAGGAGGGTGAACTGTGCACGTGTGGATTCGTGTACGAGGGAAGGCTAGCTGGGCATGTGTGGATTTGTGGACGAGGGAGGTTACACTGTGTATGTGTGGATTTGTGGATGAATAAAGGCTCACGAGGCATGTGTGAATTTGTGGACAAGAAAAGGCTTACTATGGATGTGTGGATTTGTGGATGAGGGAAGGGTTAATAAGGATGTGTGGACAAGGGAAGACTTACTATGGATTTGTGGATGAGGGAAGGGTAACTGGGCATGTGTGGATTTGTGGATGAGGGTGGGTGTACTGTGCACTTTGGGGTTTATGGACAAGGGTAGACATACTGTGCTGATGTTGATTTGTGTGGATGAAGGAGGGCAAACTAGGCAGCTGGGAGTGTCTTAGCAATGTCCTGGGTTCAATGGGCATGTATGGATTCGTGGACAAGAAAGGGCTCATTGAGCAAGTGTGGAAATGTGGATGAGAGAGGTCTCATTGTTCATGTGAGGATTTGTGGAGGAGGGAGGGCTCACTAGGCTTGTGTGGCTTTGTGGATGAGGGTGGGTGTACTGAGCATGTTGGGATTTGTGGACAAGGGAGGACACGCTGTGCTGGTGTTGATTTATGTGAATGAAGGAAGGCTCACTGGGTAGCTGGGGGTGACTTAGCAATGTCCTGGGCTCACTGCACAAGTGTGAACTTGCGGAGGAGGGACTCACTGGGCATGTGTGGATTTGTGAAAGAGGGCACACTGTGCATATGCTGATTTATGGACAAGGGAGGGTGCACTATGCATGTGTGGATTTGTGGAGGGGGAAGGGCACACTGTAATGATACCGATTTGTGGATGAGGAAGGGCTTACTGGGCATGTGGTGATCTTTGGAGGAGGGATGGCTCACTGTGCATGATTGGATTTGTGGATGAGGGAGGGTCCACTGTACATGTTGAAACTTTTGATGAGGGAGGGCTCACTGGCAGATTGAAATTCACTGACATGACTCCCAAATTTTACTAGCACAGCCATGTTTTTACTGGCATTTCCAAAAGTTAAAGAATTACAGTTTTAAGTGCAAGTTTCAGTATTTAGGCTACAAACAAGTACAATATGCAATTATGTGTACTTTTTGTGATGAACTTCTAAATACACCCAATCTATCTTAAAGATTCAGTAAACCCATATATTCCAAAAGGTGATAATCAACTCTGAACCTAGAATAATAAACCACCCCACCAATATATAATCCGAAATAATCAAATATAACAATCAAAATAATAAAATAACAATAGAATAAAATAAAAATAAGAATAAATAAAATAAGTGTCCAAATCTCCAAAAAATATAATATAATATAAAATAAATGTCCAAAATTCCAAAAAAAGGTTCAAAAAAAGTTCTTTTTGTGTTCAGTGAAGCAAAACGATTCCCAAAAATACCTTGATATCCTCAAATAAAAAGAAAAATATCATAGTGTAATACCCTCAAACATAAATATATATGCTTCACACTGTGCAAACTCAAATCACATCAAAAAATAGTGAAAAATCAATAAATAAAATAAACGTGAGAAATCGTGATCACTCCAATCTCAAGTGAATAGTGATACTAGGTATCAATATCCTTGATACTCCAGCCAAAGTAGATGCTAAATACTATTACCCTCTTATGGTATATTCAGGCATATACTGTTAGACAGGCAAGGTATTTCTCCATCATTCTTATCCCGGGGTATTCCTCATATGGACAAAGAAAGGCTCTATCAGGCAGATTCCATAAAAAGGTATAAATTTTAATCCACACTTACATGTAAAAACACGTTATCCAGCTCTCTGCACTGAACATTTCAATCTCTGGTTGAAAAACGATTGTTTCCAACAGACAAAATGGCCGCGGCGACACTTCCGGTTAGCGTGCGTGCGTGATGACGTCACTCCCCTAACGCGTTTCGTCACTTCCTGTATCCCTTCAGATGAAGTCCGGAAGTGACGAAACGCGTTAGGTGAGTGACGTCATCACGCACGCACGCTAACCGGAAGTGTCGCCGCGGCCATTTTGTCGGTTGGAAACAATCGTTTTTCAACCAGAGATTGAAATGTTCAGTGCAGAGAGCTGGATAACGTGTTTTTACATATAAGTGTGGATTAAAATTTATACCTTTTTATGGAATCTGCCTGATAGAGCCTTTCTTTGTCCATATGAGGAATACCCCGGGATAAGAATGATGGAGAAATACCTTGCCTGTCTAACAGTATATGCCTGAATATACCATAAGAGGGTAATAGTATTTAGCATCTACTTTGGCTGGAGTATCAAGGATATTGATACCTAGTATCACTATTCACTTGAGATTGGAGTGATCACGATTTCTCACGTTTATTTTATTTATTGATTTTTCACTATTTTTTGATGTGATTTGAGTTTGCACAGTGTGAAGCATATATATTTATGTTTGAGGGTATTACACTATGATATTTTTCTTTTTATTTGAGGATATCAAGGTATTTTTGGGAATCGTTTTGCTTCACTGAACACAAAAAGAACTTTTTTTGAACCTTTTTTTGGAATTTTGGACATTTATTTTATATTATATTATATTTTTTGGAGATTTGGACACTTATTTTATTTATTATTTTTATTTTATTCTATTGTTATTTTATTATTTTGATTGTTATATTTGATTATTTCGGATTATATATTGGTGGGGTGGTTTATTATTCTAGGTTCAGAGTTGATTATCACCTTTTGGAATATATGGGTTTACTGAATCTTTAAGATAGATTGGGTGTATTTAGAAGTTCATCACAAAAAGTACACATAATTGATTATTCACTTCCTAGGGAGGAAGTAGTGTTTTGTGGCTGTTTAGGAGCTTTTTTGATTGAAGTACAATATGCAATTAGTGATGTGATGTTAGGTAGATATTAAGACAAAAAAAAAAAAATTATTTTATTTTCAATATAGTAAGTAGCTCAGGGAAAGGACTCAGGAGGACAAAAAATTAGAATGGGCAGGCACACACACATGAAATTGACTCTCACAGTGACACTGGTGGCAGTGTGCAGCAGCACAAATGATGACGATGACACCTCACCGACATGACATGTCCCCTCCTGAGTCACAGTGACAGTCTCTCTCCATGCTAGGTGGTCCCTTCAGTCCAAACAGCACAGACAGTCCTGGTTCCGGCTTGCCTTGCCGCACACAAGGCTCTGACCATGGCTCCCTTGCACCATGCTCCGTTCGACTCCTTTCCACCATGACATCACATGATACGCTCAGGAAATGCCTCTGCCAGACCCATCACCGCTGCCAAAACACACTGTAGCAGAATCTCGGATGATTTCGACTGGCTCCAGACTGGGAATTGAGCGTCTCAGCCATATTTTTACCTGGCAACCTTTTCCTGTCACTGGCATTTACTTGCAGGAGAAAATTGCCTGTTTTTGTACTGGCTGCCAGTAAAAATACTGATGGTTGGCAACACTGCATGTGGATGTGTGTATGAGGGAGGGCTCATTGAGCATGTGTGGATTTGTGGATGAATAAGGGTTCAGGGGGTATGGGATCTGTGGAGGAGAGAAGGCTTACTATGGATGTGTGGATTTGTGAATGAATAAGAGCTCAGGTGGTATGGGATCTGTGGAGAGAAAGCCTACTATGGATGTGGAGATAAGGGCTCAGGGGGCATGTGACTTGTGGCGGAGAGAAGGCCTAATATGGATGTGTGGATGAATAAGGGTTTAGGGGGCATTTGATCTGTGGACGTGAGAAGGCTTACTATGGATGTGCGGATGAATAAGGGCTCAGGGGGCATGTGATCTGTGGAGGAGAGAAGGCTTACTGTGGATGTGTGGATTTTTGGATGAGTAAGGGCTCAGGGGTCATGTGATTTGTGGAGAACAGAATGCCTACTATGGATGTGTGGATGATTAAGGGCTCAAGGGGCATGTGATCTGTGGAGGAGAGAAGGCCTACTATGGATGTGTGGATGAATAAGGACTAAGGGGGCATGTGATCTGTGGAGGAGAGAAGGACTACTAAGGATTTATGGATGAATAAGGGCTCAGGGGGCATGTGACCTGTGGACGAGAGAAGGCCTACTATGGATGTGTGGATGAATAAGGGCTCAGGGGGCATGTGATCTGTGGACGAGAGAAGGCCTACTATGGATGTGTGGATGAATAAGGACTAAGGGGGCATGTGATCTGTGGAGGAGAGAAGGACTACTAAGGATTTATGGATGAATAAGGGCTCAGGGGGCATGTGATCTGTGGAGGAGAGAAGGCCTACTATGGATGTGTGGATGAATAAGGACTAAGGGGGCATGTGATCTGTGGAGGGGAGAAGGACTACTAAGGATTTATGGATGAATAAGAGCTCAGGGGGCATGTGACCTGTGGACGAGAGAAGGCCTACTATGGATGTGTGGATCTGTGGATGAATAAGGGCTCAGGGGGCATGTGACCTGTGGACGAGAGAAGGCCTACTATGGATGTGTGGATGAATAAGGGCTCAGGGGGCATGTGATCTGTGGAGGAGAGAAGGACTACTAAGGATTTATGGATGAATAAGAGCTCAGGGGCTATGTGATCTGTGTAGGAGAGAAGGCTTACTATGGATATGTGGATGATAAAGAGCTCAGGGGGCATGTGATCTGTGGAGAGAAGTCCTACTATGGATGTGCGGACAAGTGAAGGATTACTGTGAATTGAATGTGAGGGTTTGAGAACAAGCAATAAAAGCAGATTTACACTGGCTCTTGTGATGATGGGGGTGCACTGAACACACCATCTGTCCTAGTTTATACACAAGACAACTCAGCATGCTGCTTTTCTGACCAGGCTTTGCAGAAGCTGTGATTTTCCTACAGCAGTGTAATTTCAGACCATTTTCCTCATACTTTACCATGATTGGTTGGGCAGCACAGTGGCTAAATGGTTAGCCCTTCCACCTGGCAGTACTAGGGTCATTGGTTCAAATCCCAACCATGGCACCTCCTGCCTGGAGTTTGCATGTTCTCCCTGTGCCTGTGTGGGTTTCCTCCCACACTCCAAAGACATGCTGGTAGGTTAATTGGATCCTGTCTAAATTGGCCCTTGTATATGAATGTGAGTTGAGGACCTTAGATTGCATGCCCCTTGAGGGTTAGGGTCTGATGTGAATGTATAATATATATATTACTTAAGTACCTTAAATAATGATTTGTAAAGCCCTGGTGCCTCCTAAATGCTTTGTAAATTTTAATATAAAGATGAGCGTTTTATCTCGACATTCACTTTATTATTTTTCCTTGCTCGATTATAGCCAGATTTCCTGCATTTTTCTATAGCAGCTACCATGTGCCGACCGCAGCTCACCAACACAAGACATCGACACACAGAAGCGTCCATATCCGGAAATGCCGCCCTACACGCAGCACTGACAGGTTCCGTTGGGTGGAACGCATATGAGCGGCGCATGGTGAGTGACGTCCTCTTCGACGTCAGGCGCTGCGACGGAAGTGAGCCTGTATTCCATCCATGCTGTTTGGTAGCTGTATGTGAATAGAGAACACAGCAGAGCAAAATGTCTGCGGCTTTCAGGAAAGCGTTGAAGTCCCGGCAGAAGGACCATAAAGAGAGATCTCAGGTGAGGCGGGCTTCTGATGGGATCAGAAGGGGAGCTGTCATATTTCTATCGCCTGCCAGCAGATCAGCATTGCCATGAGATCCACTCCCTCTTTAAAGTTTGTAGTTCCTGAAAGATCATCTTCATTCCCCCATCCAACTCTCATTGTAATAATAAAAAAAAAAAACTCTTCCTCATCTATTTTCTGCCCAGTAACATAAAATCTGTGGACCCTTCTTTTTTCAGTGGACAGTCATTGGTGGGGCAGACTTAAAGTGGAATTCCACCCAAAAGTGGAAGCTCTGCTTGTTTGACTCCCCCTCCACTGCCATATTTGGCACATTTGGGGGGGGCTGGTACTTGACGGGTACCTGCTTCCATTTCCGGCCCAGTTCACCGTGGCAAAGTGACCCAGAGGTTCAGCCCCCTCCTTCCTCCCGCAGTCTTCTGGAAACCTTCACAGGTCTAAGAAGACTGCCGGACCAGTTAGGATGTGCGACGTGCGCATGCGCAGTGGGCACCCAGCTTTGAAGCCGCAAGCTGTCACAGCTTGCAGCCCACAGTTGAGATGCCAGTGCCGTAGAGAAGGGATGGTGTGGGTGAGCACATCACTAGATCCTGGGACAGGTAGGTGTGTGTTTATTACAAGTCAGCAGCTACAGTTTTTATAGCTGCTGACTTTTAGTAAACACAAAAACGTCTGGAACTCCGCTTTAAGGCTCATTCACACTGTTCTTCATGTAATGCATCTTATTATGCTAGTGGTGCACCGAAATGAAAATTCTGGAACGAAACCGAAAATTCAGGCTGAAAGAAAAAAAAATTTTTATATAGATAATTATATTATATTCAACTTTATAATTAATATCATTTATTTAAAGGAGTACGATTTTAATAAATACAATTCAGTAATGCAAATTAACTTTTAGTGAAAGCAAAACACAAAAATGGGATGTGATTTTGATTGGAAGCGAGCGGGCCGCGATTTTGATTGGAAGCGAGCGGGCCGCGGTTTTGATTGGAAGCGAACGGGCCGCGGTTTTGATTGGAAGCGAACGGGCCGCGGTTTTGATTGGAAGCGAGCGGGCCGCGGTTTTGATTGGAAGCGAGCGGGCCGCGGTTTTGATTGGAAGCGAGCGGGCCGCGGTTTTGATTGGAAGCGAGCGGGCCGCGGTTTTGATTGGAAGCGAGCGGGCCGCGGTTTTGATTGGAAGCGAGCGGGCCGCGGTTTTGATTGGAAGCGAGCGGGCCGCGGTTTTGATTGGAAGCGAGCGGGCCGCGGTTTTGATTGGAAGCGAGCGGGCCGCGGTTTTGATTGGAAGCGAGCGGGCCGCGGTTTTGATTGGAAGCGAGCGGGCCGCGGTTTTGATTGGAAGCGAGCGGGCCGCGGTTTTGATTGGAAGCGAGCGGGTTGCGGTTTTGCTTGGAAGCGAGCGGGCCGCGGTTTTGCTTGGAAGCGAGCGGGCCGCGGTTTTGATTGGAAGCGAGCGGGCCGCGGTTTTGATTGGAAGCGAGCGGGCCGCGGTTTTGCTTGGAAGCGAGCGGGCCGCGGTTTTGCTTGGAAGCGAGCGGGCCGCTGTTTTTCATGGAAATCAACTATCAGCACTTTTAAAAAAACGATAACTCGATTTTCGGCCAATAATTTTCGGTGTCCAGTATATCGATGCATCACTGACTGATGCACATCTTTTATTTGATTGGGTTACTTATTGCACTACAACAATCCAATGACTGGACCCATGTTTTTTACTAGTACACTACAAGTCATGATGGTGTAATACAGCACACTTCAGTGCAGATGCGTTGTGAAGGTGTGTTGAGGTGTCAATGGTATTATAGCAATTGAACATATGTAATGTGTGTTACTATATTGTGCTGGTGAGAACAGGTCCTTTTTTTATGTCAGTGCTGTGTTTTGAGCATTATAGTGTGACGGCCTGGGCTCACAGGCAGTAGGTTGTATGATGCTCGTTGTCATTCTACCTGGAAGAAGGCTTGGGCTAAAGCACGAAGCATTGAGTATGCAGGGGACAGTGCTGTAGAGTGAGAAGGTGCGTATAGCAGTGGAAGTTGCTTTTTTCTTTTTTAAATGTGCATGGCTGTACCCATTTTGTCCTTGTTCTGTCTTCCCTACACGTTTCTCTGTGTGTGTAGCTCAACATGCAGCTAAACCCTCTTAATCTGCAATAAGCCAGACTGAATGTAATCTTGAAACTTTTATTAACAAAACGGTACGGCGAAACTATTAGAAAAAACAGATAAACAAAAAAAGATGATTACATATAATAAATAAATGAAATATACAAACACAATGAAACTATTAAGCCGCAGATGACAATTCCATGCTCACCAGCGATGCTGCCTGTAAGAAATGTAAGTTCAGTCCATGACATGCTGCGGAGAATTATGGCTAGTTCCTTTCCCACAGTGCTTAAAGGGTAAGCTCACCTTTTGAACAAAAATAATAAATGCACATTTTTTTGCAGGTAAAAAAAATGTGCATTTATTATTTTTGTCCAAAGGAGCCTTAGAGCATCGCACCAGCTATGAGTAGATCGCTGATGATGCCATGCAGGTTTCCTGCAGACCTGTCAGAATATATTGTTGCTGTACTGGATGTATGGTTAAGCAGATATGAAAGGAAGCTTCAATGAACTACCACAGCGCTTCATAGCGCCATGGTAGTTCACTGAAAACTACAAGCCCACAGCCCCTAAAGCTGTGGGGACTTGTAGGCACTCATTCACAGAACACTGTGAATGAGTGACACTGCCGTGTAGAGACGTTCCCGCATACTATTTGTCAGAGGGAGGGGGGCGGCGGACTCTGCTGCGGCTATGGGAACATGTTACTAAAAACAGGTGGAACATGTGACATGTTCCAAAGGTGAACTTCTCCTTTAAACTGGAGTTTGAGTTCCCAAGATGCATCTCTCTTTTTCAAAGAATGATGGGAATATGTATTAAAGGAAAAGTTCATAATAAATGTTTAGCTACACACACAGAGAAATGTGTAGGAAGACAGAACAAGGACAAAATGGGTACAGCCATGCACATTTAAAAAGGAAAAAAAGCAACTTCTGCTGCTATACTCACCTTCTCACTCTACAGCACTGTCCCCTGCATACTCGCTGCTCCGTGTTTTAGCCCAGGCCTTCTTCCAGGTAGAATGACAACGAGCATCATATAACTTAATTCCTGTGAGCCCAGGCTGTCACATTATAATGCTCAAAACACAGCACTGACATAGTGAAGGACCTGTTCTCACCAACACAATACAGTAACACACTTTACATATGTCCGATTGCTATGATGCCATTGACACCTCAACACACCTTCACAACGCATCTGCACTGAAGTGTGCTCTATTGCACCATCATGACTTGTGGTGTACTAGTAAAAAACATGGGTCCAGTTAGCGGGCTGTTGTGGTGCAATAAGTAACCCAAACAAATAAAAGATGTGAATCAGTTAGTGATGCATTATGCTCATGATGGGATCCATAGTGAATACAACCAGAAAAGACAGGTCATCTCAACACATACTGATCTCTCTGCTTTTGCTCTCTCTATTTCTCTCAAAATGTCTGAAATCATTAATTATGTACTATTTTTCAGTGCATTCTGGGCATTTGGAAGGTCTCCTGAGGTTATCTTTTAAAAACGCTTCTAAACGCAAACGCAGCTAAACGCGGTATGCAAACGCGGCTAAACTGACATTTTTTTAACTTGCGTTTTCCAGCAGTCAGTTTCCATTGTTCAGAAGAGTTTTCCAAACGCCCCGTGGACATGAGCCCTCGGGCCCCCGTGTCCCGTACATGAGCCCTCGGGCCCCCGTGTCCCGTACATGAGCCCTCGGGCCCCCGTGTCCCGTACATGAGCCCTCGGGCCCCCGTGTCCCGTACATGAGCCCTCGGGCCCCCGTGTCCCGTACATGAGCCCTCGGGCCCCCGTGTCCCGTACATGAGCCCTCGGGCCCCCGTGTTCCGTACATGAGCCCTCGGGCCCCCGTGTCCCGTACATGAGCCCTCGGGCCCCCGTGTCCCGTACATGAGCCCTCGGGCCCCCGTGTCCCGTACATGAGCCCTCGCGCCCCCGTGTCCCGTACATGAGCCCTCGCGCCCCGCACATGAGCCCCCGCGCCCCGCACATGAGCCCTCGCGCCCCCGTGTCCCGCACATGAGCCCCCGCACATGAGCCCCCGCGCCCCGCACATGAGCCCCCGCACATGAGCCCCCGCGCCCCGCACATGAGGCCCCGCACATGAGCCCCCGCGCCCCGTACATGAGCCCTCGCGCCCCCACGCCCCGTACATGAGCCCCCGCGCCCCGTGTACATGAGCCCCCGCGCCCCGTGTACATGAGCCCCCGCGCCCCGTGTACATGAGCCCCCGCGCCCCGTGTACATGAGCCCCCGCGCCCCGTGTACATGAGCCCCCGCGCCCCGTGTACATGAGCCCCCGCGCCCCGTGTACATGAGCCCTCACGCCCCGTGTCCTGTACATGAGCCCTAACTCTTAGCTCATAGCTAAATATGCTCTAGTTTCTGTAAAACAGTTCATTTATTGCTCCATCTAGTGGCCTAATCTAATATTGCATAATGAATTTCCCTGCGGAAGGCAGAACAGTTACATAAGCTGGAATTGGGTTATAAATGTAATAACATTGTAGCAACTTATATGTTTACAGAGACTAAAAGCAACATGTAGGCTTCATTTGCTGACTTCTTTCTGCTTGTTGCCTGGCTTTTTCTTGCTTCAGAAGATACAAGTCCATATCAAGCATGCAGCAAGTGAATTTGAACTTTTCACCTTTGCACTTGTTCTCTTCCAGTACTCTATAGTACTTAAAGTGGAATTGAGTAATAAAAAAAAAATACTAGGAGGTTGGGGTTTTTTTGGCAAAAGAGACATGCAGTTTTCTTCTACCAAAAAAGTTTTTCCCCTTTCACCTATCAGTTTTACTGTACACTGTACAGTGATGCGCCCTGCAGTATACCCTCTCAGCTCATCTTTGGTATCCGTATGCCATCATTGGTGCTAGGGATGTTTTAACTGCTGTGTGAATGCATAACCTATGCATCATCAGTGGTCACGCATTGGCTGGAGAAGATGCCTGGGATCCTGGGAGTAGCAGGGCAGAGGACAGGAAATGCAACACACACAGTGTTGGAGAAGCGCTAATTTTTAAGGCAAGTGTACCACACTATGCACTTTTTCCCATGACAGCGTTCGGGAAGTGACAGTTAATTTCTCCACACAGCATTGCAGTGATGTGGTGTCATCCAGTATCTGCATCTTTACGTGCTGCACCACAAAGCACATCACACCAGCACTGTAGTGTGAAGATGATACATAGAAAAATTTCTGCGTGTCCTTGCAATGACTGACGTTAATCCAGTGCAGAATACTGCAATTCATCGCACATAGTGTGAGCAAACCCTAAAAAACATACTGACATCACATTTAGGCTGGGTTCACACTGATGCTGTGCAGATTCTCAGCATTTTCTGTGTGAATTCCGCGCCACATCAGAATCGCACCCTGTTCATGCGAACCGATGCGGGTGTGTATGTTAAGTCAACAACACCCCGAAATTGGTCCGCAAAACGCGGTGCGATGTGCAGAATCGGATCACATAGGTGTGAATACCCATGTGATCCGATTCTAGTGCAGACCCAAAAAAGGGTCCTGCACCTTTTTGGTGCTGGTGCGGTGCGATTTGTGCCATACATAATGTATGGCTCCAATCGCAACGCACACAAATTGCATGTGATTTGCACAGGAATGCGGTGTGGTTCTTTTGCAAATCACATGCGATGTACTGCACCGCATTAGTGTGAACCTAGCCTTAGAAAACACAGCGCTGTTCTTTCTACATGTGCTTTATACTTCACTTGGTTTGGGACTCTGAAGCAAGAAAATCCTCATTCATTTTAATGAACAGGGAAATAAATAAAAGTGCCAGGAGGAGAAACCCGGTTATGTGACTTGCCTCTTCTATCATGAAATGTTCTGCAGTACTATGTAGAGAACATCTCGTGGCACACTATGGCCTGCATTTTATGAATGAATAGTGAAATAAGCACTTCTGTGTTCCATTGTTATTCACTTTTAAATAGTGTCCTCTTTAATTATTTTGTTTCTAATTATTTTAGCCTGGCTTCCGCAAAAATTTGGGGCTTTTGGAGAAGAAGAAAGATTACAAGCTCCGTGCTGAGTAAGTACAATGTTTTCACTAATAGTAATTATGCAGTATGAAAATTTAGTTTCAGAAAATGTTAGTAATTTGCTTTATCCTGGGATTTCTCAGGTAGGGAACAAAAAGCGAACTGTCACACAAAGTGGTTTAAAAGCACTACAGTATTACTCGCAAATTAAACTGCGTTCAATGAACAGTCTGTGTTGGAGTGATTCTGACAATTTGTAGTTCAGTCGCAAATGATTGACTTCACAAACCTAGCTACAGAATTGCCAACTTCATTAACTTATCCTGGTTTCCAGTACAGTGCCTAGTGACCAGCATACACCAGTGTTTTGTTGCTGCCTGGTATTGTAGCCAGTAATAGCAGAAATTCTGTAAACAGCCTCAAACAGTTGATGACAATAATCCTGAAGGCTTGTATGTGCTGTTGAATTTTGCTACCAAAATTACTGGTGCTACAAAGTAAATTATAGGTTTCACTACAACCTTTTCATTTTGAAATCTTATTAAATTTCTCATACCTAGTATCCAATAATGTTAGTGGTATTTCCCCGTATTTTCTCAACTTTTTTTTTGTTTTTCCAGTTGCTGACATCCCTGCATAAATGACTAATCCAATTCATGGGTTTCTCCAACCCGCAACTATTTGCTATAGTTATTTGCTACCATAGCAGCAACGGAGCGTTTTACCATATTATCCATTGACAAAAGTAGAAGTTTGAATTTAGGGTGATACCATTTATTAGAGACCAAAAAAAATTGTAGTGCACAGATTTCGAGGGATGCGAAACTTTCCTTCAGGCAAAACCAAAGCTTATTGGTTGAAGAGGAGGCCATAGTGCCCCGAAAGCTTGTACTGCAATCTTTCTAGTAGCCCAATAACTGGTATCACCCCAAATCCAAACTTACTATTTGTTAAAACAGCTTTAAGTTATCTATGAGTACCTGTCAGCTGTCCATTCAGCTTCTTGGCCAGGACCTTCTGACATGAAATTATATAATTTGCATCAACTGTTTTTAATTCACGTCTTATGCCAGTAAAGGCATTTCTCAAGCTAATGCAGTGTACAAAATATAGTTCTTTAGAGGACAGTCTGTTTTATTTAAATCTAATCCGAATAAAAGGAAATAAATGATGCAGGTATACAGTACAGGCACCTATAGGTACCTGCCATGGCCTTACAAACCTTCCTGTCATAAATGAATTCCAGGTTGTTCTCCAAGGGCCGGTTCACACTATAGAAACACAGTCCAGATGCGATCCGGATGCGTTTTTTGCATGCGTGTTTTTGGCGCGTTCTGGTGCATTTTTTATGCATTTTTTATTCATTCCAGTTCATGTTTTTTTCCCCTCCTTTTTTTCTTCAATTTAAATATGGACATGTGCATTCCAGTGCATTTTGGTGTGTTGCGGTGAGTTTTTTTATGCGTTTTACCATGTTCCAGTACAGTTCTGTGCACAAAATGCATCATGTTCTACTTTTTTTTTTTTTTTCTTCCCTACAACTGGAATGCACTGATGTGAACTATGACATTGACAACCATATAAGCTACTTTCTGTGCGTTTTTGGATGCAGAAAAAAAATCATCTGAAATGCATGTAGTGTGAACTGGCCCTAAGGCAAAGTTTTGGCACTTTCGGGTGGCACTGAAGCTCCCCAGCTCTTGCTTTTCTTGTGCATATCAGTTTTGGCTGTCTATTATAGCAGAAGAGTCTGTGGTGGGGGCAGGCATGAGTTACACAGTGGCTCTAAAGCTATTTATTTGTGTTGGAGTGCTGCCTGTCATTCGGTTTTAGAAAGCTACTGCATGTATGTACAGACACCTCATACCTGCAATATTTTTTTTGGACTTATCTTAAAGGCTTTTTTTTAGCGATAATACTGTCATGCTTTGTCTAGCGTTAGGGGGCTCTATACACAGCACGTTTCTCTTTATTGTACTTTTAAAGGGATAGTTCACCTTTCAGAAACACTCCCCAACTGGTCCCTGCTGCACTTACCTTAGTGGGTGATACAGTTTTACACTCCATGCAACTGTGATGGGGTTTGAAAAACGCTGTGTTCTTACTCTTAGATCAGTAGGGATGCCAGTATAGATCACTGCAGTTCAGATTGGTTATGTGCTGGTGCTGACCAATCAGAACCTCTCTGATCCTTTCCTGCATTCCCAGGGAAAGAAGAGGAAGTGCAGCATAATTTTCAAACCCCAGGACCATAGCACTGGGCTGCATGGATAGTGAAACTCGGTCACCCTTATAATATGTTAAAATAGGATTCCTTGTTATGCAGTAGTGTTGTGATAATGACCACACATGTTGTTTTTTTTTTTTCATGTCTACAGCAAAGAAGTCTGTTATTGTTAAGTTGCAAGATGCTGTAGGGTGCAGTTGTGTTTTTTTTTTTTTTTTTTTTACTGGACTGTGGATGGCACTGCTCAGCATCTAGCCATTGTGGGTATGCTATCTTGTTTGTATGGAACTGGAAAAAAAGGCGCTGTGGAAAATGCTCTCAGACAAGCACCTTAGTGGAGGTGCATCTTTATTGGGTGAGATAAAGTAGCAAGTATAATAAAATTAACCAGCCTGAAGTGGACAGTGTGATTCCAATGGACGGCCCGTCCGCTCTGAGGGGAGCTGAGATCAAAGAATGCTCCTGTCAAGAGACTTGACAAAGCGCAACTGCGCGAAACATGTCGTCTTGGTAACCCCACATATGCTCCCAGCTGAAGCCAACGCCGGACACTGCCTTCGTTTGCCATGGTGACACCACCCAGGACGCTGGTACGCTGACACCACGTGATTTGAAGCCGACAGGAGCATTCTTTGATCTCAGCTCCCCTCAGAGCGGACGGGCCGTCCATTGGAATCACACTGTCCACTTCAGGCTGGTTAATTTTATTATACTTGCTACTTTATCTCACCCAATAAAGATGCACCTCCACTAAGGTGCTTGTCTGAGAGCATTTTCCACAGCGCCTTTTTTTCCAGTTCTCTTCATCATGCATATGATTAACAAGGCAGCAGTGGTGAGCTCATGATTAACTGTTCACATGTTTCCACCTGGAGTGGCCTCTCTGCGCTCATTTGTATGAGTTTTCCTATCTTGTTTGTATACATTTTGTTACTGTTTTCAGGGATTTTAAGAAGAAAAGAAACACACTCAATGCCTTGCGCAAGAAAACCCTCGAAAAGAATCCAGATGAATTCTACTTTAAAATGACATCTACACAATTGAAGGTAAGTCTAATTGTTTAACATAACACCAATGTACAGAAGAATTAAGTGCAGCAGCTGAACTGACTACATACTATGACCTAGGTTTCTTTTCGGTAAAGCAGCTATGCACTCTATCTCTAGTTTAAGAGAGAACTGGGTTGTGTTCTTCTAAACTAGCTATGTTAAATTCAAGTGGAAAAGAGGACTGCACTACTTAGGCTTTTGCTGGCTATACATGGCTTGGATTTTAGCCACTTCCTACTGAATTGTCCAAATGTAACTCTGCAGGACTGAACAGCAGAGATCCTAATGTGTATAACTCACCTAACTCTATAAGGAGCTGCATGTCATTCAGGCGCAGCATTTTCCGCACTGCTAAACATATTAAAGCATGTTGTAAAAATTACATACAAGGTACACTGAAATGTAATTGGATAATTATTTAACATATAATAACTAAATTGTATCATCTTTCAAACTATTTAGCCTTTTCAAATATAACATGTTTTCTGAAGTTCACAAATATTGCTAGGCTAAAACGTTTCTGGCAGTTTCTGATCCTTTACAAATTTCATTTTAACATATGTAATTCAGCTTTGTAATTTTTCATTTTTTATTGAAGGCTTTTTCTGACATGCCCTCACATATGGATGTGGGGAAAGGATTCATTGTTCAAAAATATGTCCTCACAGATTTTGAAATCTCACTGTTCTTTTCTAAGGATGGGGCCCATGTGATAAAACAAAAGTCAGAAGAAGTCACTGACGAACAGCTTAAAATCATGAGGACACAGGACATTAAGTATGTTGAGATGAAGAGAGTAGCAGAAGCCAAGGTGAGTTTCCTAAGCTTTAAACCTGCTTTTACACTGACTGGTGTGATGGTCTGCTTTTATTTATTAAAAACCTTTATCCCAAAAGGATGAAAAAACAGTTGCTGTAACTGCTTAAAAAGTGTTAGCTGGGTTCTGCTTTCATTTTTTTAGTCACTTATGTAAAGTTAATTCCAGTTTGTCAGTGCTGCTGTCTAAAGGTGCCTCCATTGCTCCTCTGTTCAGACTGGAGGCACCATAAGACAGGAAGTGAGTTGCTGGCATGATTAACAGGTGAAATAAAGGAGAAAAAAAGCCTAAAAAAAACCTTTAATGCAGCCACCACCTCTTTGGATTTGGGTTTAATACTGTTTTTAATACTGTTTTAAATGTTTTGCTGCCAGGCTGTTTGCTCCACTTCGCACCACAGGTGGCAAGACCAGTTTTTTGCAAATTTTTCTTTTATTTCTCACTTATAATTTTCAGAGTTTGTAAACGATTCCCCCCTGAACCATACATTTTCTGAAAGCACAGGGCTGATAGAATAAAAACACAGTGCTACTGATTTTGTAGATTCCATAATAGTTGTGCAAATTTTTATTATCAAAACAGTATTTTCATTTAAGAAAAAAAAAGAAAATTTAATAAAAGATATAATGGAAAAAAAATAGTATTTTCACACAAACACAACATTTAAAAGATAAAACTGTATAGATGCACAGAACTGTAAATAAGCAACTTACACTACAAATCTGAGTTTGGCTTCACGCCAATTTCTGCATTAGTGTGTGTTCTAATATTATGCAGGCATACACTTTATCAAAAACACAGTGCATTACACATCGTGGCAACATGCTGTCATGCATAGAAGGTAATTAAAAAAAAAAAAAAAAAAGTTACAATTTACAATGCACAACAGTGCCGCTCATTTTGCACACCATAATACATGCCTGCTGGTGTAAATGGGCCCTTGCATTACAGCAATGCGCCATTTGTGAGTTTTTTTTTAAGACCTTAACATGGTCACAAATGGCTGTAGAGTTTCAAGAAGGAGCATATTTATGAGTCGCAGGTGTTTGCGAGCAGTCAGTACAAATTGGCTGTAACTGCACATCTTAGAGATTTCATGTGTATAGAGATGGATGAAAGGCCCTGAATTCAGACAGTTTGCGAAGGGTTTTTTTGGGAAATATTAGGGGTCAAAACAGACCAAGCATTAACACGTAATGCAATTTTAAAAATGTACAATATTTTCTAAATGTGCAATATTCATTAAAATTCTTGATGCCTGCCATGAAAGGGTCTTGTTCAGGCACGTCCTGTTATGGGGCGACAACTGTAAAATAAAAGTAGAAGTGTGTGTGTGTGTTGAGACAACCTTGTCTCTGGAGCATTTTTGTTTCTTTGGGGTGATAACTATGCTTGTGCATTGCCACCCTGTCTTTTTCCCTTCTATTGGAGACTACTTGTGACAGCATATATTGCCTAGACGTGATCCATAGTATTTTTTTGAAAAGAATAAAAAAAAGAAAAAAAAGCATAGCAATTGTATGATGTATAATGCAAGCTAATCACAAGGCTGATTTTTGTGTGTGCAGAAAATTGAGCGTCTGAAATCTGAGCTCCACCTGCTGGATGTTCAAGGAAAACCTTTAAACAAACACACGTTCTTTTTGGACACTAAGAAAGAAGGCAAGAAGGCATCTTTTTCATGTGTTGACTTACTGTCTTGTATTTTAGGACCAGTTCTGTTGTCCTAATTGGTAACCGACTTCTGTTTGTGTTTTAGTGCGAAACTTTGACTTGGCAGATCATCTAAACACCGCCCCTGAATTGGTGAAAAGAGTTTATAACAGACCCACGCTGGAAACTTTACGCAAGCAGACAGTGAAGGGACTTGAAAACTCCAAACAGTTAAAAGTAAGAATGTTTGCCACTTAAATATATTGATGGAGAGGCTTCATTTTCTTGCATGTAATAAAATTGTGTGGTAATTGCTCGCACACAATAAAAGTGACTAAATTTACAGATCTTGATTGACCAGATATTTGGCTTCAGTACTTTTAGCTACTGATTGTGAACAATTTTGTTCAGTCTATTGAATTGGAATCACTTGAAGTCATGTCAGTCAAGCAGTTTGAATTTTTGACAGGTCAACTATAGAAAACGGTCTCAGTTTTCTGAGAAAACTGTCTCAGTACAGTTTTCATGGAGTGCAGGTTTAAAATTCATATGTCCAGATGCCTATAGTGCAGGCATGTAAATACACTGAAGACTGGGCTTTTTATTTGTATAACTTAACATATCCAAAGAATGGATAGCTTAAAGTGACTCTGTTTTTGGATAAAAATAATTAGAAAAACACTCAACCTTTTAAGAAAAGGATTAATCCTTGCCTGCCTTGTCGCTGACTCCTCTTAGCTTCATTCTGTTGCAGTACTGAGCTTACTAAATAATCTTCAGCATTTTCTGGAATGTATGATGCCTGTTTGCCCTCTGTGTTCCATGGTTTCATCCAATGACCACTGTGTCCCTACAGGACACGTATGAATTGGCTGAGGGGACCATCACGGGCAGTGGGTGACTAGTTAAAAAATGTTCAGCATTTAAAGCTCTGCAACAAATTGGTGCGGGACCGGTAAGAGTTAGCCCTTTTCTTTACAGGCTGGGCTTTTTCAAGACACTTTTACATTTTGATAGAGTTTTAACCCCATCACTGTAGCCAGCTAGCCAAGTGAGAGGTTAATGCACATACTGTGGCTGACAGAGGAGTAAAGGAATGTATGCTGCTGATGTGAAAACTGGCTAGCAAGCTCTGTGTACTATAGGAGCCCTCTCACTGCTTGAATGAATATGGGAAAATAAGCTTTGAGCTTGGAGAAGAATACTCAGGAGAAACTGGGGTATGCGCAGGAGGTAAGATTTTGGTGGTAAAGCACGCTCCGCTGCTTTCAGTACTTGAAGCAGAATCCTAGAGCAGTGAAATAAGAAGTTGCAGTTTCCTTTTTATATAAAATGCTTACAAATACAAAACTTGTATGACCAAGATTTCCAGTACTGTATCTAAATTTTGTCTGACTTTACTGATTTATGTATCTGGGTATTAATTGCTTGTTTTTTCTTTTCAAAAACAGAAGCTGGCTAAACAGAGGCAGCAACAGTACTCCCTTCTTAACCAAAGAATAAAACGAGAAAAAAAAATGTTTGTGGTTTCTCAGAAAATACAAAGCCGGAAAGATCTGCTGGTAAGGAAATAACATTGTAGTTCCGTACCTGTTACAGTAGTCATGAAACATACCTAATATAATGAAATCTTTTTTTATAACCTTTAAGACACTGCTTTTAAAGCTGAAATCTGTTGTGGGTTTTTGTATTTTGTTTTTTTGGACTGTAGCAGTCCTCTTTTATGTTACAGCTGTGTGGCTATACATGGAAGTCTTATCTTCAGATAATTCTTAAGGGATATTTTTTTTTTTTTATCCACGTGAAGAAAAATTTTGCAAGTGTGCTTCAGTATTTGTGTAACCTGCTCTCTCAATCTTCCTGCTGGCATAAGGGAGAGATGTAAAGATCAATAGGGGATTTTTGAGCTGCTTTGTTTTACCTAGATTTTGAGGGAAAAAGGTCTACTTTAACCAGCTAAATACCAGTATGTTGCACCCCATTAAAGAATTGTAGATCGCTTCTCACCTATGTGTTGTGGTGACACCATGCGCCACATGTACGCTGCATTGGTGTGTGTGTTCTAAAATTATGCAGTTATACACTTTATCAAAGCACAGCATGGCACTATGCAATCATGCATAGAGTTAAACGTCATTTTAAAAGCTGAAAAAAACAAGCAAAAAAAAACCCCCAATACATTGTAACAACACAATTTTTGTAAAAAGCCATTTTTAAGTTTTCAATACTGTAATAGCTGACTGACAATGACTTTGTCATGCAAAACTGCACCCAAATGAAGTTTTATATATTTTTGAGATAGAGTTTTTTTTTTTTTTTAGTGTTGCTTGATCACCACTGTTTTTCTTTTTTTACTATATATAGGAAAAATAAAACAAACCTTTTGACCAAAAAGGTTTCCTTTACTTTCTGTTTAAAATAAAAATGCCAGGAGAACACCCCCAAAATGACCAATTTTGGGGAAGTAGTGACTTTTGTTTTTCGCTGCAAATTTGGGGAAATGAAGAAGCATGCTGGTATTGAGGTGGTTAATATTGTGTGCTATTACAGTCTAATGGTCACTCCACCTCATACTAATATTTCTATTACCAGAGAAGATATCATGCACACTTATTCACCTGGGTTCTTATGATAGAGCTGAGAACATAAAGAAAAGTCAGCGCTTCCCAGTAATAACAGTTCAATAAAGCTCTTCACAGTCCAGCCTAGTCTATTCTTTACTTCTCATTGGAACATTCTCGTGATTGCAGTGCTCTCCCTCTATCAACTACAACAACTGAGTGCAGATATATTATCACACTGCTTTTTCCACTATGCAACTCCAAGATGTAATAAAAGAACAACCGTCCTCTTAATAGTACAAATATCTACACATCTCCATACATATACATCTACACATCCATATATCCATAAGTTAAATATGTGAATGCTCTACACAATGTTAAGGTTTCAGCTGATTGCAGCGCACACTGAAAGGAAACACATTGCAATGGCTCACACACAGCAGTGCTCTTTGCTGAAAAAATAGTACAACTTAAAACAAAAGACCTGGTAGATCTTTCTATGGACATGTATCAGTTTGAAGATTGTGACAAGTAGCATATCTCGTAGTCTAAATTAGAAAATATAGCAGATAAATCTTTAAAAAATACTAATAAATGTAGCAATATCTCAGTCTGGAAGAAATCCCAGGAATGTGACTACTTCTCTATAATAGAGACAGGGAAATCCTTTCATCAGTCCGCATATGGGCCTGTAATGTGTATTTTTCCATCATAGACCGTATGGCCGCACTTCCTTCTTGTTTCTCCAGATAACATCCACTGCTGTGCTGTGGCTTGGTTCCTGCTTGAGCCTGTTTCTGCAGGAATGTAGCAAGAAAGGAACTCCTAATGGGAAAAAAAAAGACAAAAGACATCTTCCTTGAATAATATCACTGTGCATTTATTGAAAAAAAAAAATTAAAATACTACTCACACGTAAGAGAATAATCACTGATGAAGATGTATATTCCATTTAAAATTTATTGGGATATAGCACAAGCACAATCTTTCCATTGTCTGGGGTTACTGCCAAAGGGAGCCAGCCCCTGATGGGAATACCTTGTTGGCACTACATATTTTTTGCTTATTCTCTTGCAAATACATGTGACTGGTATTTTAGCCTTTTTTAATAAAAGCACAGTGATACTATGCAAGAAAGGGGTATTTTGTCTTTTTTTTTTTTTGTTATTTAAGTTACTTTCTTGCTACATTCCTGGAGATACAGGCTCAGGCAGGAGCCCAGCCACAGTGGATGTTACCTAGAGAAACAAGGAGGAGGAAGTGAATGCCATACTGCCCACGATAGACAGAGACGCTTTACAGACTGGGGGACGTGTGTAAGGCTTTGTGGACATTTGATCAGCCAACATCTCAGATGCTTGGGAGAGGGAGGTGGTTTACAGGGGGCTACTGGCTAGACTTCCATTTTCTGCCCCCTTCACATTTTTTGTATTCCAACATGCCTGTGTTACCAGACCCATAGAAGATCTCCATTCAGCCCCTGCAAGTTTTTTGGAGCAAAGGGTCATTGCTCCAGTATCTGTGGAGGAATGTTATATGGGTTCTACTCCGACCTGTTCAGTTTTCCAAACCAGAAGAGGGCACCTGCCCTATCGCAGATCTCAAGGCACTAAAGGTCTTCATTCATGCCCAGAAAATTCTACATGGAATCTGCCAAGTCTGTCATGTTCTCTGTGGACATGACGTAAGTGTACCTACTTGTCCCTTTTTTACAGTTAATAAGCGGTTCCTTCACTTTGCTGTGGGTCTCCAGTACTTTCACTTCGTGGCCCTACCATTTCTCCGATCTACAGCCCTGGCCAAATGTTTTGAGAATAACACAAATATTTATTTTCACAATCTGCTGCTTCATTGTTTTTAGATGTTTTTTGTCTGATGTTACTATGGTATGGTGAAGTATAATTACAAGCATTTCATAAGTATCAAAGGCTTTCATTGACGATTACATTAGGTTTATGCAAAGAATCAATATTTCCAGTGTTGACCCTTCTGTTTCAAGACGTTTGCAATTTGCCCTGGCATGCTGTCGACCAACTTTTGGGCCACATCCTGACTGAATGCAGTCCATTCTTGCATAATCAATGCTTGGAATTTGTCAGAATTTGTGGGGGGGTTTTTTGTTCACCCGCCTCTCGAGGATTGACCATAAGTTATCAATGGGATTAAAGTCTGTAGAGTTTCCTGGCCATGGAGCCAAAATTTCAATGTTTTGTTTACCAAGCCACTTAGGTATCACTTTTGCCTGGAAAAGTGTTCCATCATGCTGAAAAAGTTATTGTTCATCACCAAACTGTTCTTGGTTGGTTGTGGGAAGTTGCACTTGGGGGATGTTTTTGTACCATTCTTTATTCATGGCTATGTTCTTAGGCAAAATTGTGAGTGAGCCCACTCCCTTGGTTGAGAAGCAACCCCACACATGAATGGTTTCAGGATGCTTTACTGTTAGCATAACACAGGACTGATGGTAGTACTGGAGAAAAGTAACCTCTTTGCTGCCCTTCTTGACACCAGGTTATCATCCAGAAGTCTTCGGCTCACTGTGCGTGCAGATGTACTCACACCTGCCTGCTGCCATTCCTGAGCAAGCTCTGCACTGGTGGTACCCCGATCCCGCAGCTGAATCAATTTTAGAGATGGTCCTGGTGCTTACTGGACTTTCTTGGGCGCCCTGAAGCCTTCTTCACAACAATAAACCTCTCTCCTTGAAGTTCTTGATCCAATAAATGGTTGATTTAGGTGCAATCTTAGTTGCAGCAATATCCTTTCCTGTGAATCCCTTTTTCTGCAAAGCAATGATGACTGCACGTGTTTCCTTGCAGGTAAATTAATATTTGTGTCATTCTCAAAATATTTGGCCAAGGCTCTTCTCCACAAGTGTTCACCAAAATGCTGGACCCTGTACTCGCCCTCTTTCACGTCCAGGGCATCTCTATTGTGAGATATTGAGGGAACAGTTGGCACAAATTATGGCTGACTGTTACTCAAAGTTCAGAACTTGTGAATATTTGGCTGGGTCCTGAACCTTCAAGCCAATTTCCAAGGCAAGGAGAGGAAAAATGCTTGCAGTGGGGTTGCCCCAAGGATTAAATGCTTGTTTAGCTCTAAGGGGCTGCTAAAAGCAGTTTTACTTTACTTGATCATCAACTTCTTCAGCAACCAGCACTCTCCTGTAGTCCCCTACGCCCTAGTAGTGGACTGTTCCGTGGTGTCCTCACATTCAATAAAGCTCTGTAGGCTCTGCATTAGACTTGACATCAGGGGATCAGTGACTGCCAAAGCAAGGAAGAAGAGGCTGTGGGGGGACTGGTCTTGCAGTCTGGAGGGAGACTTTGGGAGAAGAGGATAAGGAAAACAGCTCTTTGCCCCAGACCTAAACAAACACTTAACTCTTGCAGTGTGGGGGGCAGCCCCACTGCATAGAAGATTTTTACTTACCCTGGAGTTCAGCTTTCAGAAGTCACTGGTGGAATCAACTGATCGTTTAGAGTATCTGGGTTTTATCCTAGACACTGGAGAAATTCTCTGCTCCCAGGCTCAGACTTTTCAGCCCAGGAGTTACGTAGCTCTTCCCCTCTTCATGAAAGTTGTGGGACTGATGGTAGCCTTTTTTCAAGTCAGTCCTGTTTGCCCAGTTCAACTCTAGACACCTTTAACTCGACATACTGTCATTGTCGGATCAGTCCTTCAACAGACTGATATGCCTGGCACTGAAGACCGGGTTGTCCCTGTTTTAGTGGCTTGGAATTTCTGCTCTAGAGTTGGGTAAGCCCTTTCTTTTGATCTCTTGCCATATCCTCATGTGGATTCCAGCCTGTTGGGATGTGGATGAGTCCTGGACATCTTGTCACTGTAGGGGTCTTGAACATATTCCTCATATGACGTCTCTTTTCAAAGATACTAGTGTTCCTATGTCTGAAGGTGATCAACTTGATATAAACCTTTGAGGTGCGTTAAAGGGTTAGTTCACCTTTACAGAAAAAATGGGACTGGACACCCTCCCTCCCCCAGTTTCTGCTGTACTTTCCTTCAGGGCTGCTGAGCTGTTGGTATCCTTGCAGCTGCTCCAGTATTCTGGGGATTTGAAGCCCTGCATGTGCAAATTGCAGTGATTCATTGTGAAACCGCTGTTTAAAGTGATATTAAAGGTAACTTAAAAAAAAAAAAAAACAAGTCATGCTTACCTGCTCTGTGCAATGGTTTTGCACAGAGCTGTCTCTATCCTGTTCTTCTCAGGTCTCCCACAGGCACTCCTGGCCCCTCCCTCCCCTCATGCATAGAATGCATAGAGGTAAAAAAGCTTGAGCCTTTACAGCCACTTTAAGGTAAATATTGCAATACTAACCCATCACGTGTTTGCTCAAAATGCACACAAATCGCGCAATTTAAGTCTGTGTGTCAATAAATTAATCTTGCTTTTGTATTAAAGGTAGCCCAGTAGGTAATATTACATACCTTTTCATGGTGCTTTTCTCTGCTTAGCAGAGGAAGGATGGGCCACTCTGAGGTCTATTTGTCTTTTCTGCTTTATTTAGTATAGTAATGGCTACTATTACTGGTTACTATCTAGACTCTCATAATTGCATTTGTTGTTTATTTAGGACAAAAGGCAGAAAGTGAAAGTGAAGAAGGAAACTGTGAATTCTGCAGCAATATACAAGTTTAAAAAGCAGAGAAAACGATAAGATCAAGAAAGACCACTGTTTACTATTGAAGAAATGAATGAAGTCTTTATAGGCTTGCATGACTCTTTTTTTTTCATTTTGTGTCCAAAAAATATTGTTGCTATCATCTGTACAGGAGAGGGTGATACATAATAAAAGATAAGAGGAGAATTTACAGCATGTACATTGTTTTACTGATTTTTGATTTTGTATTTGTACTATAAAAGTCAGTCTACAAAATATCACAGGTTATTGTTTCTTAAAGCTGAAATCTGGGCTTGTAAATAAAATTGCTTTCTACATTCTACTTGTCAGACACTTCTATTTTAGTCTTTTCGCTGTAGTATGCAAAAAAAGGAGTCATTCAGGCCACTCCTTGTCTCCCTATATTTTCCGTAAAGCAATTATTATATGGGCTGTTCTTTTAGTGATGGCAATCAGTTCTGAGGTTGCGGACTGGAATGGAACCTACCCCTTACCAATGCCCAGTCAGACGCTGTGAGGTAGGTGGGCTAAAATGACCTTTTAGTCCAATCACATGTATTCTCATCAGTATAAGGTAAACAACATTCCATGGGACACCAAGGCCGTTATTTTATGAAAAAAATGCTGGTGCAGTGTGGAGTAAGCGTTGCTGTCTTCAGTTCATATTGCGTGTTTCAAGAATTAAAGCGAAAGTATATGCTAGAAAAAATTGAACCCCAGAAGGTTTTTGCCATAATGTGAAAGTATTCCCAACATTAGCTTACACTGCTTCCATTTTCATTTGGTCCGGAATGGAAGTTAGTCCATTCCAGCACAGAATGATGCAGAGACTGTTCACTGAGCTGTGTGTGTGTACGACGCATTGTACACTCAGACAGAAAAAGCACTTCTGCTTTCAAATACCTGTTTTGTGTGAAAAATGATGTCTAATGCTAAGTGATATTCTGCTTGTGAAATAAACATATTTTTTTGAATTATTATTGTGAGATAAAATAAAGAATACTGTTAAAATAGTTCATCCATATTAGTCCATTCATAATAGTGAATCCAGCCTGCTATATTACATTAACCCCTTCACGCTGGATCGTCCCGGTGTGAAGAGAAGTTTCTGCACTGGGAGGTGGGTGCGGCGGGGCTTAGTGTCATGTGACCGCCGTGAAATCACATCACGGAGGTCACATGATCGGGAAAGGTCCCAATCGCAAGAGGAGACCGGGACCTTTCGGTGAGTACCGTACATGTGAGCTGGGAGCGCGCATTTGTACAGTAGGGCAAAAAAGTATTTAGTCAGCCACCAATTGTGCAAGTTCTCCCACTTAAAAAGATGAGAGAGGCCTGTAATTGGCATCATAGGTAGACCTCAACTATGAGAGACAAAATGAGAAAAAAAATCCAGACAATCACATTGGCTGATTTGGAAAGAATTTTTTTGCAAATTATGGTGGAAAATAAGTATTTGGTCACCTACAAACAAGCAAGATTTCTGGCTCTCACAGACCTGTACCTTCTTTAAGAGGCTCCTCTGTCCTGCACTCAATACCTGTATCAATGGCACCTGTTTGAACTTGTTATCAGTATAAAAGACACCTGTCCACAACCTCAAACAGTCACACTCCAAGCTCCACTATGGTGAAGACCAAAGAACTGTCGAAGGACACCAGAAACAAAATTGTAGACCTGCACCAAGCTGGGAAGACTGAATCTGCAATAGGCAAGCAGCTTGGTGTGAACAAATCAACTGTGGGAGCAATAATTAGAAAATGGAAGACATACAAGACCACTGATAATCTCCCTCGATCTGGGGCTCCACGCAAGATCTCACCCCGTGGGGTCAAAATGATCACAAGAATGGTGAGCAAAAATCCCAGGACCACACGTGAATGACCTGCAGAGAGCTGGGACCAACGTAACAGTGGCTACCATCAGTAACACACTACGCCGCCAGGGACTCAGATCCTGCAGTGCCAGACGTGTCCCCCTGCTTAAGCCAGTACATGTCCGGGCCCATCTGAAGTTTGCTAGAGAGCATTTGGATGATCCAGAAGAGGATTGGGAGAATGTCATATGGTCAGATGAAACCAAAATAGAACTGTTTGGTAGAAACACAACTCGTCGAGTTTGGAGGAGAGAGAATGCTGAGTTGCATCCAAAGAACACCATACCTACTGTGAAGCATGGGGGTGGCAACATCACGCTTTGGGGCTGTTTCTCCGCAAAGGGACCAGGACGACTGATCCATGTACAGGACAGAATGAATGGGGCCATGTATCGTGAGATTTTGAGTGCAAACCTCCTTCCATCAGCAAGGGCTTTGAAGATGAAACATGGCTGGGTCTTCCAGCATGACAATGATCCCAAACATACCGCCCGGGCAACGAAGGAGTGGCTTCGTAAGAAGCATTTCAAGGTCCTGGAGTGGCCTAGCCAGTCTCCAGATCTCGACCCCATAGAAAACCTTTGGAGGGAGTTGAAAGTCCGTGCTGCCCAGCGACAGCCCCAAAACATCACTGCTCTAGAGGAGATCTGCATGGAGGAATGGGCCAACATACCAGCAACAGTGTGTGCCAACCTTGTGAAGACTTGCAGGAAATGTTTGACCTCTGTCATTGCCAACAAAGGATATATAACAAAGTATTGAAATGAACTTTTGATATTGACCAAATACTTATTTTCCACCATAATTTGCAAAAAAATTCTTTCCAAATCAGCCAATGTGGTTGTCTGGATTTTTTTTCTCATTTTGTCTCTCATAGTTGAGGTCTACCTATGATGCCAATTACAGGCCTCTCTCATCTTTTTAAGTGGGAGAACTTGCACAATTGGTGGCTGACTAAATACTTTTTTGCCCCACTGTATATTGAACACAAATGAGCGGCCGCTCGGCTTCTAGGCCCAGACGCCGGGAGGCCGCACATTTGCATGCTGCCGGCGTGAAGAGGTTAAGCAAGCAAGAATTACATGCAACATCAAGTATGGTGGTTGCTTCCACCAGTTTGTTCTCACTAATTATCCATCTAGGTTATGGTCAAAATTGTGAGATGCAGTACAGTTTGATGAAAAGCTGCACTAAAGGCTGTGACAATTCCAAATTTTGGCTGGCACCAGAAAAGTGATAAAGCCAGAAATATTCCAAGGGAACACTATTACTGGTAACAACCAGGGATTCCCTCACTTTGGAGGGGTTTCCCCTCACTTCCTGTTTTGGCTATGGGACAAGAACTGAAGAAAAATCTCAATGGGACACAGATGGAAAAAAAAAAAATGGACGGGCTATAACTCTCCTTTATCCAAAATGAAAAAAGTTTTGCTTTTAGTTCTACTTTAGCCACTTGTCATCTGGGTCAATTCTGACATATCTCACATCATGTAAAAATCAGGTTTTTTTTGCTAGAAAATTACTTAGATCTACCAAACAATATAATTTTTCTGAAAGCAAAGTAAAGAATAAAATGGTGGATTTTAAAATTTTTAAGTTGCATGATATTTGTGTAGTGGTTTATTAAATGCAAAATTTCAGGAATGAATAAACATAAATGAATATTAGTGCATACAAATACAATATACAGTAATACCCAGTTTTTTGGTAAAATATAAAAGGTGATGTTACAATGAGTAAATTGGTACCTAACATGTCATACTTTAACCACTTCCCGTCTGGCCCATATATATATATATATATATATATATATATATATATATATAGCTGGACGGGAGCAGTGCAGGAGCGGGTTGCTGTTCATAACGGTGCCTGCCATTTTAGCCTGTGCGCACTCCCTGGGAGTGCACGGCACCGCGATCTGGTGCGCGCTGTGTCCAGAGGAACACCAATCGCTGTACGGGACCTCTGTGTGAGGTCCTGAAAATGTGATCACCGATTGGCCAATCAGTGATCACATGAATAGTAGTAAGCAGGATGTCATTCTGACATCATTGCTTACTACGTGTGAAATCTGATCACAGAGGTCACATGGTACAAGGCTATTCACAACAGCCTTGTACCATGTGACAAGCTGTGACCAATCACAGCTCTCACAGTATTTCTCAATGGCTGCAAGAATGCAGCCAAAGAGAAATGATTGCTTTTACAGCCTTTATGGGTGTAAAAGCAATCGGTGTAAAAAAAAATAAAAAAATCACCCCCCCACAAGTAGTATAGTGTCACTATGGTGACACTGTACTGCTAGAGTGACAGTATGTTAAAAAAAACAAACAAATAATATAAAAATATAAAATAAAAATGTTTTAAAAATTATAATTTTTGGTTAAAAACTAATTTGGGTTATTTGTTTTACTAAAAAGATAACTGAATAAATTATGGCCAAGATTTATGAAGAAAGATTATTTATTTGCTAAATTTTATAAGAAAAACACTTTTTTCTAAATTTTTGGAATTTTTGCAATTGTATAGCAAAAAAATAAATAAATAAATAAAATCCCAGTAGTGAATAAATACCACCAAAAAAGTTTTATCTGTCTCAAAAAATGCTGAAAAATTCATATGGGTACAGTGTTGCATGACCGTGCAATTGTCATTCCAAGTGTGACAGCGCTGAAAGCTGAAAATTGGCCTGGACAAGAAGGGGGTAAAAGTGTCTGGTAAAATTGCACGTCTGTGGAATGGCGACAAACAATTGTACATTAAATTATCCATAAGCAAAGCTTTAAAAGCCTTTATAGGTTACTAGTTCAGAGTTATACAGGAGGTCTGGTATTAGAATTATTTGCACTCTCTAAAGTTCGCAGTGATACCTCCCATGTGGGAGTGTGGTGTGATCACCATTTACGTATGCGTGCGGGACCCACATGCATGTTCTTTAATTTTTATTATTATTATTGAACTTTATTGCTATCACAGGCATGGTCCTCTTTATGGAATGAACTGGGGTCTATTAGACCCCAGATCTCTCTTCTGCTCTTCAAAAGCAGCTGATCAAACCAAGTTTGATTGGCTGCTTTACAAACAAACCATAGCCGGAAGTGACAAAATCCTCATTGCTGATGTCATGGGGGAGGATGGGTTAACAGAGGTTCCTCCCACTCCTCCTAGAGCCTCCAATGCGACAGGGCATATTAGTCTCGGGGTCTCCTGTACGGTGCAAGACCCAGGAAAGGCAGTGGTGGGTGGGGGTGGTTGTTACGTATGGTGGAGGGGAAGGGTTTAATAGTTAGAATTTGCTCTATGACCCTATTAGAGCAACCTCTTCCAGATATATTGATCTTCTCCCCCCAAGCGGCTCTTATTGGTTCCTCCTTCTGACTGCTACTTCATCACTGTATCCAACTGTGACTTAGAGGTCAGAGGGAGGAACCAGTGGGATCTGCATGGGAACCCAAGAGATTGACCCTTCTCTGTTGTTGGTGGCAGTAGACCTTTGCCCCAAAACCTTTATGATTTCATAGTTTACATGGTACTTTCTGTTCCATTAGTTTTACATTTTAATTTACTATTGAAATATCTTTAGTTTTTAAAGAGTATATAAAAATAGACCCAGGTCCTTTAGGGCTCTTTGAATGTCACCATTCAGGAAAACTGCTACAAATTGTGGTCATGGTGGTTCAGGTCACCAATCTTATTGTACAAAATCTCTCAGACGAACTGCAACCTGTGCTGGCACTGTGAAAATGAGGAAGGATCTTTACTCCACATAAGGTGGTCATATCTGGTAATTCAAGCTTTCTGAAAAAAGGTACACATCACAGTTGTGACAGTCTCCACATTTCCTTTGGAGTTTTCCTTGACAAAATATCTCCTCCACTTCTCTGCTACGTTGGAGCGACGCTCCCATAAACACTTAGCGATGTACACTGCTCAAAAAAATTAAAGGAACACTTTTTAACCACTTCAAGTCCGGACGCTCTTACCCCCTTCCTGTCCAGGCCAATTTTCAGTTTCAGTGCTATCACACTTTGAATGACAATTGCGCAGTCATGCAACACTGTACCCATATGAATTTTTTTGAGACAGGTAAAGCTTTATTTTAGTGTTATTTATTCACCACCGGGATTATTTTTTTTTTTTGCTATGTAAATGAAACCTAGTCCAAAGTCCAAAAATTTAGAAAAAAAGTGTTTTTCTTACATTTTGCAAATAAATAATATTTCATCATAAATCTTGCCCAAAATTTATTCCGTTATCTTTTTATTAAAAAAAAATCCAAATTAGTTTATAACCCAAAATTACAATTTTTTAACTTTTATACATTTTTATTTTATATTATATTATTGTTTTTTTTTTTCTTTACATACTGTCACCCTAGCAGTACAGTGTCACCATTGTGACACTGTACTACTTGTAGGGGGTTTTGAATTTTTTTTTTTTTTACATTGATTGCTTTTTCTCCCATAAAGGCTGTAAAAGCAATCATTTCTCCTTCTCTCTGGCTGCATTGAGAACTACTGTGTGAGCTGTGATTGGTCACAGCTTGTCACATGGTACAAGGCTGTTGTGAATAGCCTTGTACCATGTGACCTCAGATCATTCACAGATTTCACACATAGTAAGCAATGATGTCAGAAGTAACATCTTACTTACTACTCTGCATGTGATCACTGGCCAATCAGTGATCACATGACCGGGACCTCGCACAGAGGTCTCGTACGACGATCGGTGTTCCACTGTGTCCGGATGACACAGCGGGCATCGGATCGCAGTGCTGCGCGCTCCCAGGGAGCGCGCACATGCAGGGGGCAGGGAGGCCATTTATAAACAGCCACCCGCCCCTGCACTGCCATCGTCTGGCCATTGATATACATGGGCCGGACGGGAGGGGGTTAATCAGAGTATGGCATCAAGTCAATTAAACTCCTGGGATATTTATCTGGTCAGTTAAGTAGCATAGGGGGTTGTTAATCAGTTTCAGCTGCTTTGGGGTTAATGAAATTAACAACAGGTGCACTAGATGGGCAACAATGAGATGACAGCCAAAACAAGAATGGTTTTAAAGGGAGGCCACTGACATGTTTTCCCTACTCATCTTTTCTGACTGTTCTTCACTAGTTTTGCATCTGGCTAGGGTCAGTGTCACTACTGGTAGTATGAAGCGATACCTGGACCCTACAGAGGTTGCACAGGCAGTCCAACTCCTCCAGGATGGCACATTAATATGTGCCATTGCCAGAAGGTTTGCTGTGTCTCCCAGCACAGTCTCAAAGAGCATGGAGGAGATTCCAGGAGACAGACAGTTACTCTAGGAGAGCTGGACAGGGCCGTAGAAGGTCCATAACCCATCAGCAGGACTGCTTTCTGCTCCTTTGTTCAAGGAAGAACAGGATGAGCACTACCAGAGCCCTACAAAATGAACTCCAGCAGGCCACTGGTGTAAATGTCTCTGACCAAACAATCAGAAACAGACTTCATGAGGGTGGCCCAACGTCCTCTAGTGGGCCCTGTGCTCACTGCACGGCAACATAGAGTTTGACTGGCAGTTACCATTGAACATCCACCACTGGCGCCCCATGCTTTTCACAGATGAGAGCAGGTTCACCCTGAGCACATGTAACAGACGTGAAAGGGTCTGGAGAAGCCGTGGAGAACGTTATGCTGTCTGTAACATCATTCAGCATGACCATTTTGGTGGTGGGTCAGTGAAGGTCTGGGGAGGCATATCCATGGCGGGACGCTCAGACCTCTACAGGCTAGAAAATGGCACCCTGACTGCCATTAGGTATCGGGATAAAATCCTTTGACCCATTGTCAGACCCTCCGTTGGTGCAGTGGGTCCTGGGTTCCTCCTGGTGCATGACAATGCCCGGCCTCATGTGGCAAGAGTATGCAGGCTGTTCCTGGAGGATGAAGGAACTGATACCATTGAATGGCCCTCACGTTTGCCTGACATAAATCCAATAGAACACCTCTGGGATATCATGTTTCAGTCCATCCAACAATGCCAGGTTGCACTTCAGACTGTCCAGGAGCTCAGCCCAGGTCCAGATCTGGGAGGAAGTACCTCAGGACACCATCTGTCGTCTAATTAGAAGCATGCCCCAATGTTGTCAAGCATGCATACAAGCACATGGGGGCCATGCAAACTACTGAGTATCATTTAGAGTTGCAATGACATTTCAGCAAAATGGACTAGCCTGCTGCATCATTTTTTCACTTTGATTTTCTGTGTGTCTTTGAATTCAGCCCTCTGCAGGTTGATAATTTTCATTTCCATCAAATGATGGGGTATCCTTATGTTCCTAACACATTACCCATTCCATATCAGTATAGATATCCAGAATGATATTTTTCCCTATTGAGATCTGATATGTTTTCAAAGTGCTCCTTTCATTTTTTGAGCAGTGTATATGGTCAATGTGACATGGGTGTGTACATAGAGAAGATAATTCCCACATTTACCCAGGACACATCTTATCATGTAAGTCACCTGGTGAAGCCTCCCCCCTCTGCTAAGGGTTCATTCTAGCACTATAGACCTTGATGGAGAACTTGGAACACTGGGGTACTGAAGCAAATGTACTCAACTATCCTGTCTCTAGAGGTCTAAAGTATGGCAGGCCATAGATGGGTCGTTTATCGTCCGAATTTTCGCCCGCACGAAAAATCGGCCGATATTTACGTCGTTAGTGGGGCCAGCCCGTCTGAAGTTTTTTCGTGAATCTTCACATTTATTTTTATCGGTCATGCTGGAAAATCCACGAAAAACATCTGTTTTTCATGGACATTGGTGGCAGCATCGGCAACGGGACCGACCGATTTTTCGTTTATCGGCCAAAAATTCGTCCGATAAACAGCAAACAACAGTAGCACAGAGAGAGGACCTCCTAAGAGGGGTCAGCATTACTGATGCAATACTGACCCCTCTTAGGAGGTCCTCTCTTTGTGCTATTGTTTGTTCACTGTTACCTTATTGTAATGTATCAGCAAATACTTCCTTGTGAAGATTACAAAGCTGTTGGTTTCACACTTAGTGGTATGTATGCCTTGATCTTGTATCTTGTTTATGAGGATGTATCTAATATTGTGTACTCTGACAAATTTGTGTCCTTGCCCAAACTCAAAAAAGCCTATGAAAAAGGTACCAGGGGCATCTCATGGGGCCCCCTACTGACCCCGGGCCCTCGGGCAGTGCCCAAGTTTCCAAATGGTCAGTCTGCCCCTGTAGTGAAGCTCTTATGGAACTAAAAATAGGTTCAAATCAGATTCTTGCAGAACTCTTCATGCAATCTACTATCATGTAATACACCACTTTTGCCACTGGATGTCAGTTGAAGATCGCTGCTTTTTCCATCTTATTAAAGGTCAGCTTGTATCTGAGCAGTATATTGTGCCCTGTACAAAGGACCACTGCTGGACCTATTTCCCTTACTCCCAGTGAGCTCTTTATACAGCAAGGCGGTGAGGGAGATACTTGCTGCTCTCCTGAGGGTCTTATCTGAAACAAGATTCTTTTACCTTGTCTAAAGTAAACCAGTCACAAATCTGAGCAGTCCAAACTGAGCTCATGATGAAAATATGTGTGCAGAGGTTTTCTTCACTGAGAAAGACAAACCAAATAATCACCAGATCCAGACGGATACCCATATGGAAGAAAAATATATTTGAAATATATTTTAAAAATATTCTTCCTAAATATATTGACATATATATAAAACAAAATATATGTTAAAATTACTTTTTTATATTTTAAAAAACAAATCTGAAGAATATATTTTAAAAAAATAAATTTTTTTAAAAATATATTTTTTAAATATATTCTTTAGATTTTTTTAACATATAAAAAGTAATTTTAACATATATTTTTACACATATTTGTAAATGCATTCCAAAAATGTAGATATGTATTTTTAAAGACATACAGTATATTTGAAATGTATTTTAAAAAATATTTTGCATGTACTCTGTAATAAAAACGCATTTCAACATTATATATATATATATATATATATATATATATATATATATATATATATTTATTTATTGAAATATATTTTTAAATATATTGAATATGGCCAAAATTGTAGCATTTCAAATATATGTCAATATATTTGAGAAAAATATTTTAAAAATATATTTTTTTCTATGTGGGCAGGCAGCTGGAGTTATATGTGTATTCTACATCTATATCTACTAACTGGACTTGTGGTTTTCAATAAAGGTATTCTTTGCTTATGTGTTTTTTTTTTCACCATAGGCCTGGTTTGAACTGCCTAGATTTGAGACAGACCTACTTTAAAGGGAAAACCACTAGGAAACATTTATTGAACTGACAGTCCCTGGCCTGTTCCATATGCTAAAATCTAGCCATTTTGGCACTCCCTCCACACACCACAAACATATACTGAGTATATATACACTACTCAAGAAAATTAAAGGAACACTTTGAAAACACATCAGATCTCAATGGGAAAAAATTGCATGCTGGATATCTATACCGATATGGACTGGGTAATGTGTTAGGAACGTAAGGATGCTCCAACATTTGATGGAAATGAAAATTATCAACCTACAGAGGACTGAATTCAAAGACACCCCGAAAATCAAAGTGAAACAAAATGATGCAGCAGGCTAGTCCATTTTGCTGAAATTGCATTGCAACAACTCAAAATGGTACTCAGTAGTTTGGATGGCCCCCATGTGCTTGTATGCATGCTTGACAATGTCAGGGCATGCTCCTAATGAGACAACAGTTGGTGTCCTGGGGTATTTCCTTCCAGATCTGGACCAGGGCATCACTGAGCTCCTGGTCAGTCTGAGGTGCAACCTGGCAGCGTCAGATGGACCAAAACATGATATCGCAGAGGTGTTCTATTGGATTTAGGTCAGGCGAGCGTGGGGGCCATTTAATGGTATCAATTCCTTCATTCTTCAGGAACAGCCTGCATACTATCACCACATGAGGCTGGGCATTGTCATGCACCAGGAGGAAGTCAGGGTGCCATTTTCTAGCCTGTAGAGGTCTGTGCATCCCTCCATAGATATGCCTCCCTAGTCCATCACTGACCCACCACCAAAGCGGTCATGCTGAACAATGTTACAGGCAGCATAACGTTCTCCATGGCTTCTTCAGACCCTTTCATGTCTGTCACATGTGCTCAGGGTGAACCTGCTCTCATCTGTGAAAAGTACAGGGCGCCAGTGGCAGACCTGCCAACTCTGGTGTTCAATGGCAAATGCCAATCGAGCTCTAAGGTGCCAGGCAGTGAGCACAGGGCCCACTAGAGGAAGTTGGGCCCTCAGGCCACCCTCATAAAGTCTGTTTCTGATTGGTCAGAGACATTCACACCAGTGGCCTGCTGGAGGTCATTTTGTAGGGCTCTGGTAGTGTGCATCCTGTTCCTCCTTGCACAAAGGAGCAGAAAGTGGTCCTGCTGATGGGTCAAGAACCTTCTACGGCCTTGTGCAGCCCTCCTAGAGTAACTGCATGTCTCCTGGAATCTCCTCGATGCTCTTCGAGACTGTGCTGGGAGACACAGCAAACCTTCTGGCAATGGTACATATTGATGTGCAGGGGCGGACTGACAACTCATGGGGCCCCCGGGCAATAGGGGATCATGGGGCCCTGTGTCCTTGCCCAAACTCAAAAAAGCCTATGAAAAAGGTACCAGGGGCATCTCATGGGGCCCCGTACTGACCCCGGGCCCTCGGGCAGTGCCCGAGTTTCCAAATGTTAAGGTCAGTCCGCCCCTGTTGATGTGCCATCCTGGAGGAGTTGGACTGTCTGTGCAACCTCTGTAGGGTCCAGGTATCGCCTCATGCTACCAGTTGTGACACTGACCCTAACCAAATGCAAAACTAGTGAAAAACAGAATAGATGAGTAGGGAAAAAAATGTCACTGGCCTCCACCTGTAAAACCATTCATATTTTGGGGGTTGTCTCATTTTTGCCCATCTAGTGCACCTGTTGTTAATTTCATTAACCCCAAAGCAGCTGAAACTGATTAACAACCCCCTCTGCTACTAAACTGACCAGATCAATATCCCAGGAGTTAAATTGACTTAATGCTATACTCTGAATAAAAAGTGTTCCTTTAATTTTCTTGAGCAGTATATATATACGTATATCTTTTTTTTTCTTTCATTTATTAGGATGGAGCATTGTCTGTTAAGGGCTCATGCATTTATTAGAATGATGCATTGTCATTCATACAGGCAGAAAAAATGATGTGCTTGGCTACACACAGTGCATAGTTGTGTGCATATGTAAGCACAGCACTATAGTAATCAATGAGCCCATACACACAGCTGCATCTGCATATTTATTTATTTCAGGTACTTCCATAGCGCCGTCAATTTACGCAGCGCTTTACATACATATATTGTACATTCACATCAGTCCCTAACCCTCAAGGAGCGTACAATCTAAAGTATATGAAAATGTGTGCTGTATTTAAAGTGATATTAAAGGCCTTTTTTTTTTTTTTTAAATAACGAACATGTTACACTTACCTGCTTTGTGCAGTGACCCTCCTGTTCCTGGGTCCCCTGCCGGTGCTCCTAGACCCTTACTCCTGCCTAGTGCCCCCACAGCAAGCAGCTTGCTGTAGGGGCACCTGAGTAGCTGCTCTGCGTCCATTCATATACACAGAGCCGCGGCTCGGCCCTGCCCCCTCTCTGTCCTCATTAGCTCATTGGCTGTGATTGATATCAGCAAGAGCCGATGGAGGAAGGAGGGTCCCTGGAGAGCTGAGGCTCTCATGCACAATGCTGGGTCACAATGGGGCTCAGGTATGTATTAGGGGGGCTGGGGGGATCTGCACACAGAAGGTTTTTTTACCTTAATGCATATTATGAAGGTAAAAAACCTTGAGCCTTTACAACCACTTTAACTGTGCACAAAAAAGTAGGACACAGTGGTGTCCAGTGCTGCAGTTTTTACGTACAGTATGTATGCACATAAACACATATAAACATGTACATTGGAATGAAATAAGAATTTTTATACGTCTTATCATGCCTAAAGGCGTGTACTTTAGGCGCTCATTTTATAAAGGATCTTGTGCTTGTTCTGCCAGCAAGAACCTGTGCAGAAAATGAGCCCTGTGTGAATGAGCCCTTAATAAAAAAAAGGTTTAAGGAAGTAATGTTGCTCGTTTTAAGTCCAGAACTATGGTCAAATACTACTACAAAGCTGGCCAAACACTAGAAGAATCCTGTTCAAAATTTGTTATTTTTGGAACATTCATTCAATTAGAGATGTCAAATTGACATTTGTTTTTCACTACATGTGATGAAAATATTTTATGGAGCAGAATGTAAAATTTTGCTCAAATGAACACATTTCTAACAGTGTATGTGCTTTTCACTCGGAAAATTCCATTAATTCCAAAATCAATGTTAAAAGCAGAATTTTGAAGTGCTTTCAAATGACATTCGTCGAGTCTCTGTAGACATTATTGAATGTAAATTTGTTTGAAAATCTACCAGCATAGGTGTTTTATGTAGACCTCTGTCACACTTTTCTTGCTCAACAACTCTAATGCTAACTGTAAGGTTTTATCTCTTTCAATTTATATATTTACGCCTTGCTGGAAGTCACTACTGAAGATTTTGAGTTGCTTAAATTAACTAAAGACAAAACTTTTTTGACAGAGTGGAGAGGGATTAGAACATCAATAAGGTTTTTTATTGTAGTCTGTGACCCCCGTTAGGGAGATTCACCCTCCCTTTTTGTCCTGTTTACCATTAACATGGAAAGTGAAAGTAAAAGAAAACCCAAAATTTTGGGTTGTCCCCAGAAATGTAATAGAGGGGAAATTTTTCAATGGGGACACTAGTTCTGGTGACCTGGGGGTCCTGAAGGGATTCCCTTAAATTTGCAGAGGTTTTCTCACTTCCAGTTTTAGCTATGGGACAGGAAATGAAGGGAAATCTCCCCAGTGGGACACAGATGGTAAAAAATAAATAAAAGGATAGGAGTTATATAACCCCCCCTTACTCTATCCAAAAAGAAAAAAAAAGTTTTGCCTATAGTTCTTCTTGAACCCTGCAACCTAGTTAAGATATAGCAAAGTATTGCTGGAGAATAAGCTATGAGCATCATCTTGCAGCAATCATTGCGCACTCATGAGATAACTACTTCTACTACATGCTACTTGTGTAGTTCACTGCATAGGGAGACACTTGTTCCATTTGGTAAATGATCATTTTCTACAACTAGCAGTCATTCTAGCATGAACACAGTAATGCTCACTGCATGTGTGGCTGATTGCTGCTTGTGTAGTTTACTCCCCTTCAATCCTTTCCTACCCTTTTGCTCTGAATTTTAGTAGCAGGATTGAGCTACTTAAAATCACCTGTTTAGCTCTAGCCTATGCAACTGACAAGTAAAATGATTCAGGCCTGGTTCACACAGGGCCAATTTCAGATGTGACTTGGGTCACGCAGAATTGCATGTCAATGGAAATAACATTCATTTCAATGGTGCCTGTTCACATCAATGTAACACAACTGTGACACAACTACTACTACTATTTTGTACCCAATAGACTTCAACGGAAGTGCATAAAAAATGCACTTACATGCATTCTTTATGTGATTCCAGTGCTTTGTTCCCTCTCAACTATTTTACACTTATAGAAATCAAAGTAGTATGAAAGCTGCATCAAAAATGCATCAAGTTGTACTGCAGTTGCATATGAAATCACAATTGCAGTAGTGTGAATCAGGCCTAAATTGAGATTAAAAGCAAATGTGTAGCTATAGGATAAAACAGCCAAAAATAATGCATAGTAAAACCTGTCACGTAATTTTAAAAAGTGTTTCATTTTGAAGATCTGTCCCAGGAAAATTCCTGACCTTCTAACCCTTTTTGGGATGCAATAAGCATCATAGCCATAAAGCCCAATGTTTGGGACTCGGCATGCGCCTCGTCAACTACTTGGTCCAGCACTGTGCTCTTCTTTTGAACCAATTACTGTGAGCCTAGGTGTAAGAGAAGCTCAGTATGTGTTGGAACCAGAAGACTGTCATGAGTTCATGCTCATCTGTGTGCTTATAAATCTGAGCAAAGGCCCAATGTGAAAAGCGCACACATGCGCAAACGTAAAAACATATATGCACATGCACGGCCAGTACTGGCAGTGGCGCCAAACGGCCTATTTAAGCTGGACTATGACATGAATGCATTGTTGAGTGGTCTTCAAACAGTTCCTGCTTAATATGAGCCTTAACGTGTTATACCTGCCTACCTGTGCACAACTCGCCTTGCCCCGATCTATCTTTGGATTTCTGCATGCCTGTTGTGACCTTAGCTTGTATTCTGACTGTGATCTTCTCTTGTGCTCCTGTACCTCGCTGCTCGGTTGTGTACCGATCCCAGCTTGTATCTTGACTCTGTTGTCTGTCTTATGTTCCTGCACCTCACTCTCCGGCTGTTGATGACCTTTTGCCTTGTGTCCTGGTTACGCTCCTGTCTGCCAATTCATTGTCACCATGTTCCAGTTCCTGTCTCTGACCTGGTGGTTAATGGTCATCTGCTTTCTGCAAACACAAACTGGCCCTGCCTGTTACATTGGCCCTCATGCCACTCTGTGTCCTCACACCTGCTGTCATCACTACCAAGGGTGTTGGACAAGAGGTGCAAGAGAAGCCCACTCTGCAGCTTGATCTCCACCAGGTATGTGACAGTAGGATATCATTGTGTGGTTGTGTCAGAGCATGGCCCAGGCTCAAAGAGTAATAAGGGGGGGGGGGGGGGAGGTGGGACTTGAACCTTGGTAACTGCCCAAGAAAAGGCAGACATATGGCAAATGACTGGTCATCAGTATTGCCTGTGGTCTGCCTGAAGCTTTTCTTGTTGATCTTTTCCCTACTGCTGACCTACGGTGCCTTATTTTGCACTGTCTTTGTGTGAAGGTGGCCATCTTGGTAGAGGCATGGATTTTCATCCTCATGACAGAGCCTCCAGCAGGGAGAACCGTAAGCTGCACAGTATTGACATCACCAATTCTCATTTCAAATCTCGGCAACAGTGCCTTAGATCTATATATCTATGAGTCTGTAATCACAGGAGTGCCTAGGCACACTTAGATACCAGGAAATGCACTGCTATTTTTCTGGAGTCATTTCAGACAAAAAGGTATATTTTTCAGGATACTGTTTAGTCACAATTAGCATTTTCAGATGTTACTTACACATAGCAAAACTTCATTTTTTGAGTTCAAATCTGATTCAAATTAATTTAAAATTTGATCTTTAACTTTGGGCAACTGCACTTAACACATCATACTTACTCTTTTCATAAGTCTACGGGGCTGCTATTGCCATATATACCTTGTTTCACATAATATGAAGTAAGGTGCAATGGGTGAACACTGATCAGCAAACAAAGAAACCGAATTCCTACTCCATGAATATGCTGATGTGCCAAAAGAAAAATAATTAATAGAAGTGGGACCACTTTGAGTATTGGTGGGGTATTAAAGTTTCCATTAGGCAGCTCTCCAGAGGAAAGGCACCACAAAGCGGCTTGTATCTCAAATACAGCTTAAATGTTCATGAATAAAAGTGCCAAAATTGAGATGTGTGAAGTCCAGAATACATTAAATCATTAAATTCAGAAGATAATAATAATAGTTATTATTATTATTATTTATGTAAGTGAAACTGAATATTCTAAAGCGAAATTATTTTCATATAAAAAAACTTTCGAAACGTATGTTATTTATATTTCAATGTGAATGAAACTTGATGTATATATTATTTGATGCAATGAACATTTGGTCATCTCATATGGCCTTTTTTTCGGGTGTGATGTTTTGTATCCTGGCACCATTATCCAGTCAAATGAAGCATTGATTACATATGACAGACAGGGTACACTCTGTGTTAAACTGAGCACCCTCATCTATTCAATATAATTGATTTGTGGGGTCCATGTTGACCTTATTAGAGGTTACTTGATAAAGGGCATGGGATAGCATTGTATCAATACTATTGAAAGGTAGCACGGCTGTTTCAATATCGTGCCCTCTGTAAGTGTAACTGACCCTAGGGAATGTCATTATGTGTGTAGTCAAGCTGTGAAGGGCTCTTTTCACTTGTTCACTTTGCATGTTATTTGAAAACGTTGCTTTGAATTATATTTTAAGTGCCTGATTTTATAATAGGTTTACACATTCACATTTATGGAAAAGAAAGAAATGACACGCTAAAAAAAAAAGAAAATCCTAATTTTGTAAAGTAACTCCAGCCAAACAGCTAAATATGCAGTTGAAAAGGATATACATGAACTGTTTTTCCTGTCATAATATTTGGATTTATATTTAGCCATTTTATTTTCACACACCATGGGCAGCTTATTGCAGCTTATTGTGTCACCTGTTTGCTTAGCGCCTCCTAGGCTAGTTCTGACAATTCTCACGTACATGGTAAAAGCTGCATTTTTTTGCTAGAAAATTACTTAGAACCCCCAAAACACTGTATTTTTTTTTTTAAAGCTGAGGCCATTGAGAATAAAATGGTGGTAGTTACAATTTTTATGTTGGAAGATATTTTCACAACCATTTTTAAAACTCACATTTTCTAGAAAAAAATACACTTTAATGAATTTTCGTGCACACAAACACAATATAATGCTCAATTTTTGGTAAAATATAAATAGTGATGTTACGCCGAGTAAATAGATACATAACATGTCATGCTTTAAAATTGCACACGCCTGTGGAATGGTGACAAACTACAGTACATTACCAATTTTGCGTTAAACAGGAGGACTAGCGCTAGAATTATTGCTTTCACTCTGACGTTCTTGTTAATACACCACATCGGGGGGTACGATCATCTATTACATTTGTGTGCGGGACCTACATAGGCATACATGTTTACATTTGAGCACAGGGAATCGGGGGCACTGTAAATTTTGTTTTTATTATTATTATTTATTTTATTTTAGTATTTATTTTTTTATATCCCTGATTGCAAGAGAGAACCTGGGGAATGTAGGGGGGCCTTCTACACCCTGTAGCTGTCATTGGGCAGCTGTAAAGCCACTTGGATCAGGGATCAGGGAAGCCCATTGCTGGCTGCAAATTTTGATACTGGAATCTTGATATAACCAGTTCAACCTGAAGACCTATGGGTACATCCTAAGGCCATGAAGTTTTTTATAAGACTCTTTTACTGTCTGGCAGTATTATCTCATGGACACATAAGCTAGACAAGCAGAGCCTGCACAAGGGTTTTGTATAATAATAACAAAACTTACTGTGATCATAATTTATATACAACCAGTTTGACGATCGATCAGGCACCAACGCACTAATTACAATCATTTGATATGATTAGATCATATACTTTGAAAATGATTGAAAACAAGTTTAGAATAGCATATTAAACACCGACTGACCCTTTCCAATCCTATGTGACGAAATCTACAAAAAAAACAAAAAAACGAGATAAAAAAATAATTAATGATTTAACATACATGTACACTAGTATTCCTATTTTTGGTAAAAATTAGGTAGTATGCATTTTCAACTGGCATTATTATCGATTTTTTTTTTTTTTTTTTACTTATAAAAATATATTTCTATTTTCCACTACATGCAACGAAAAAACAAATGTTGCTAAAACATGTTGAATACTGTTTGTGTCTACTAATGATTGCTTTACAATTTGTCTTGAATTAAAAAAAAAAATCATGTTACACCTCCCTGCTGTCCAAATTATTAAAACAAACAATCATTTAAATAGCCAGAATTGTATGGAAACATTGTACGCTATACCCTTAACAATCATATCAGTCTACTTTCCTACAATCAAATTTTCTGTCCTGACTGGTTAGAATAATTTTTATGAAATTGATCTTTTTTGAATATGTTGATAACACAGTATGTGTATTTTAGATAATGTATGGATTCAATAATTTTATTCGATTTTATGAAGAATTGTTTGATCAGATCATTGTTTGTATGGGCACCATTAGAGGGAGAGTTTTTCCCAATGCTGTGTGTGTTACTAGAGGAGGTATCAAGGATGGTGCTCATGTTCTGTGCTCTCTATGCTTCTGTATAATTCCTAAATACTGCCCCCTTCAGCTTCAAGTGCCCAGGAGCATGCTAGATTTGTAGCACAGTGCACTGACTGCAGTTTTCCCTAAGACCCCTCTCTAAATCTGCTCCTCTATTCCAGAACCATGTATTTTTTAATACAAATAACCTATGATATGAAAATGTAATATCCCTGACTTTGTGTATCTCACAACACATGCAAAAAATAATAAAAATGTTAAATCTCATATAAATACACTAAAAAACTAAAAATTATAAAAGATGCCAGTGCTGCACTGCAATCCCAGGTGTTATGAACCCTTGTCTGCGTTCTCCCTTTTTGATTACAGAACCCCCCCCCCCCCTTCATTTCCATATTGTAAATGTTAAAAATGTTAAAGCCCAACTTCAACTTGGGCCATAACCTAAAAGTTCCAATCCCTAGCCTCTTAAACGAATAAGAAGCTCCGGATGCAATGCTCACCCTATTTCTGTCACTTTCGCTCACATACAGCCCATACTGTGTCATTCAGACCAGTTCCTTTAAGTCCAAAGAGTCATGGCTGACAGGAGCTCTGCACTTAATTGCAGTGTAGTATTATCTTTACTATAATAACAGATTGCACAGAAGCACAGTGCTGTGTGTGTTGTGTGATCTAGTATGTATGAATGCCTGTGGACATTTTGGGGAAGGCACCTTTCTATGATAGTGTAGCACCCTCTAATGCGCTACTAGAATAGTGTAGGTATATTATTGTGTAAGACTCATGGTTACTGTTTGAGTCTGTAATTAGGTCGGGTTACTGCAGGTCAGGTACTGCTGGATGGCTTAACAGGTTGGGACTCTGTCACCTCCACCTGGCTCTGGAGGACTATAGAACCTTCCAGAAGCCAGTGGGCGGAAAGGATGGAGACCTAATCTGCATGTTTATGGAAGTCTAACCAATCACAGATTTCGAAGCCCTGGTAGAGTTGTGAGACCAACCCATGAATTTGGGAGAGTCAGACTAGCAGAAGAGTTGGGTAGAAAATGGAATGCTGAGCAGACTGTCGGTGGCTTGAGAGGGGTCCCCTAGGTCTAAGGGGGCTGGCTCAGGAGGGTCTATTCAGCAGTGCAGGATTAAGGTATGGGAGCAGTGGGAGCAAGGAGGACAGAGTGAGTATATTAGCACACCCAGGAATGTACAAGGTGAGAGAGATTGCCACATGTAGCAAGCTTTCAAAGGACAGTGCTGTTCTTAATCCATTATCTTTGTCCTGGGAGATCTTCAGAGCAGCCAGGAGGACTAGAAGTGTCTGCAGGCTATGGTGCTGGCAGCAGTTCTTCAGGGGAGAGGAGACATTTCAGCATGTAGTTTGCATCAAGCTGAACTAACTTTCAGAGGGTCTGCAAGTCCCTAGCCCATAAGGGGCTGTTGCTACTGATCCGCAAAGATTGGCGGCTTTCAAGGAAAAGAACAGTTCAGGATCTGTTTCTGTAAGGAAGGAAGTTGTCTCTGTGCATTGAGTCAGTTAAGCTGGGTATCCAGCCAAGCACATGGACTGTTCATTGACTTTGGATGTAAGTGAGTAAAATGCGTGTTGCCTGGCTGTGTGGAGCTTAGGGGTACCTAGAAACACAGCGGCCCTAGCTCTACACTAGCATTGTCAGCTTTTAGCACATGTGGCAATTTTCAACAATACAGGTGGCAATTAGACAGCTCAAAGTTCTGACAGTGATATACTAATTACTAATGTTTTTGGAAACACATTTCTGTATTCACACAGCCTCATGGGTGCTGTATTTAGAGGAGGGCAAACACCACCTCTAGATGCAGCAACCCTCTGTGTTAGTTGTGTGGGGCCAGAATTCTGCAGAAACTCCAATCCTTCAAGTATTTGCACAGGGTTGGTCGGAGGCTCTAGTCACATTTGGCCCCTCCGATTATTGCAGAGTACAAATTTGACAGTCACCACTGACAGCTGCTGCTGCTCACATAGAGAGTGTGTAGGCAACATTTAGTACTATCGGACCAAGAAAATTCTTCTGACTCTTACTGGTGGCTGCCTCTCTGCAGCTGTGTGAATGTAGCCCACATTTTATTCTTTGTTGCGTTGCAATAATTCCCCAGATTACCTACAGTAAATTATTAGTAGTCTAAATCCACTTGAGAAGAGCCTAAAGTGTGACCCCTGACCTCTCTAAAAGGAAACACATAATACTTAGTAAATGTAATGATACAAAAATTTGTCAAAGACTGCAGAAATGCAACGGGAGATGGTTAGAACAGCTTTGATCTGTTGGAAACTAACAAAGACGATGTTTGGCATTTTGGTGTGTTGCTGTACCTTTAATGAGGAAAGGGCTGCCTCCAGGTGAGCCTGCTCTCTGTGCATTTCTATGTGTGTTCCCATAGTTGGGAAACTCAGATAGTTTAGTGTTAAGGACCACTGTAATCATTTGTACCCTAATGCGGCAGTGTGGGTTCCACAAGTATTGGCATATGCATCTAAACTCTTATTAAGTGTGGAATTATGTTATTGTAAACATACCAGTGGAAGTCTTTGGACTCTTCTGCTTCATCCTGATCTCCTCTCACAAGGTCAGATCTTCCATCTTTACAGTCACTGGCTTCAACAGCGTGAATATTGAAGCCAGAATCCTGAAGGACAGGGGAGTATCTGTTGCAGTTATTCTCAATCTTATGAGCCAGGAAGGGTACTTTGAGGAAGATTTACCAGAGAACCTAAAAAATCCTATGTTGCCTGATGTGAAGCTAGGAAATGTTATCCTCGAAAGTATGCTGTGGGACATATCTTGGCTTTTCTCCAAACAGAGATTGATATGCATCTGGCTTTCTGTACAATAAAAGGTCAGATTTTGGCATAGGTGGCTCTCTTCTGACGCCAATTGCTTCTTATTTCTTGGTGCCTACCTTTGTATAAGGTGTTATGCACATGGTTCCTCTTGTCAGATCGCCTTTGATCCCATGGGTTCTCAATTTTAATCTTTCTGTTTTACAGAGACCTCCGCTTGAGCTGACTTGAGAGCTTCCCTTATTTACTTTGACACAGAATGTTGTTTTTCTGATTTCTGAACTGGTGGCTCTTTCTTGCAAGGAGCCATTAACGGGTTTTCACCATGACAAGCTGGTTCTGCAATATCAGCCATATGTTTTGCCTAAGGTGGTTTTGACCTTCCATCTCCACTAGGACATTCATGATCATACCAAACTCTGGCGGCACTATGCAAATGTCAACTACGCTGAGTTCTGGCATCAGCCACAGTCCCTGTCCATCGGCCTTGCCCCCCTACTTTCGACATTTGCAGAGTGCGGCCTGAGTTTGGTATGCTCATGGAGGAATGGAGTGGGATGCACTCCATTTGGGACCAGCACCTGTAGTGCAGGGGAAGCCGACTAGACACATCACAGAAGGCTTTGACCGGTACTACCAACACAGTCAACCAGGACATTGTTTTGCCTTTTTTTTCCTAGGTCTCAGTCAATGGGGGACAAGGCTCTCCACACCATAGATGTGGTTCTGGCTATCATGATGAAATTGACAGTCGCAGTCAGGCAATCAGACTCTCCATTTGTCTTTCCCAAAGGAAAAGAGTTGTGGCTACCACGTCTACAATTTCCCTTTGGATTCATCGGGCTATCTCTCAAGCTTATGGTTTGAAAGGAAGGGCTCCACGTTTTCCAGTGATGTCGTATTCTACCAGGAGTGTAGGTGCTTCCTGGGCTATCCATCATCAAGCTTCAGTAACTCAGGTCTGCTAAGCCGCAACCTGGTCTTCAGTTCAAACTTTTACAAGATTTTGCCAGGTGGATGTTAGAGCTGCTGAGAATATTGTCTTTGGTCACTGTCTTTTGCGGGCTGCTGTATATGGTTCTTCTGGGCTTGTTGGTGGTTGCTTTGCCACCCTCCCAACTTGAGCAGCGTTTTGGGACATCCCTATTAGTAAGGAATAATTAGGCTGCATGATAAAGAAAACTGGATGTTTACCTATCTATAAAATCCATTTCCTGGAGTACATCACGGGACACAGTGATCCCTCCCCTCTGTATTTGGGTGTATGGCTTGCTACAAAACTGAGAAACTTCCTGTGTGAGAAGGGTCATATGGGGGGAACTTCCTGTCTTTTTTGCCAGTGTTCAATCAGCTGTAGGTGGTGCATATATCTGTTAGTAAGGAATATTTAAGCTGCTCTGCAACCTATGATGCATTTCAAGAAATTGCAGTTGTCAGCACAGACATCTCTGTCAGCCTTAATTCAAGGGGTTGAACATAAATATCAAGTACAAATTTTAGGAACTGCAGCCATATTTATACACAGTCCCTCCATTTTCAGGGGTTCAAATGTAATTGGACAAATGAATATAATCATAAATAATATGTTCACTTTTAATATTTTGTGAGAATCCTTTACTGGCAATAACTGCCTGAAGTCTGGAACCCATGGACATTACCAAAGACTGGGTTTCCTCCTCTCTGTTGCTTTGCCAGACTAACTGCAGCTGTCTTTGATAATTTTTTTTGTGGGTCTTTTTTTCTTTAGTTTTGCCTTCAGCAAGTGAAATGCATGCTCAATTGGATTGAGATCAGGTGATTGACTAGGCCATTGCAGAATATTCAACTTCTCTTCCTTCAAAAGCTCCTGGGTTGCTTTTACAGTGTGTTTTCGATCATTGTCCATCTGTACTGTGAAGCACCGTCCAATCAACTTTGCTGCATTCGGCTGAATCTCTAAACTGTGCAGAATTCGTCCTGCTGTTTCTGTCTTCTGTCACATCATCAATAAACACCAATGAATCACTGACACTGGAAGCCATGCATGCCCATGCTACCACACTGCCTTCACCATGTGTTACAGATGACGTTGTGTGCTTTGGATCATGAGCTGTTCCAAGCCTTCGCCACACTTTTTTCTTCCCGTCATTCTGGTACAGATTATTCTTAGTTTCATCCATCCAAAGAATGCTTTTCCAGAACTGGTCTGGCTTTTTTAGATGTTTTTTGGCAGTCTTTTTTTGTTTTAATTATATCTTTATTTAATTTTCCAGTACAAAAGAAGAACAATTTAATTACAAAAACATTTCACATATACATACTTCCATTTTACCCCACCATTATCCCCTACCCCGTCTATCCTCCCCCCCTACTCGTTACCCCCATCCACATCCCCCTACCTCATCTCTATCTTCTCTCATGATTATCTATCTGTATCTATAACCCTTCCCTCACTCCTCCACGCTCTCTCTCTGATTCTTCATTAAACCCTCTCCTGACTTCCCCCTCAGCTCCAACAAGTTCCATGTATCTTTCAGATGTTTTAAATTTTAACCAACTACACCAAGTTTTCCTAAATTTTTCCATTTTATCCTCCTCTATGTGATATAACTCCTCCATGCTATAGATATTTTCAACTCTATTTACCCATTCATTTATTCTTGGTGGCTCCCGAACCAGCCAGAGCTTGGGAATCAGGCCCTTAGCTGCGCTAATTAGGTGATAAAGTACTCTGTTTTCATGTAGTTTCACTGAAGGCTCAAAATTATAGAACAGACACGTTCACTGGTCTTTCTGTACAGTCATCCCACATATCTCCTGAGTATATTGGATTATTTCCTTCCAGTAATCCTGTATTTTTGGGCAATCCCACCATATGTGTGCCATTGTTCACTTTTCTTCACATCTTCTTCAACACAAAGGTGAAATATCTACTTGTTGTTTATGTGCCACACTGGCGAGATGGTGTAATATACCATCTCACCAAACATTTAAAATTAATTTCAACTGTGCTCATATTCATCACCTTGTGCGTTAGTTTTAAAAATTCTATTCTTTTGTTGCTCATTCAATTCTGTTCCAAGCTCCTTTTCCCATTTTTCCAGGATCAGTTCCTTCCATAACCATAAGGATCTTATATATCCTAGCGGTGACTTGTTTTGGAACTATATTTACATTCAACAATTTTTCAAATGGATACATGTCCTCCAACGTCCTCAGTGGTTGTGGGGGCGTTGAAACAAAATGGTTTAAATGACAATACCGCCATTCATCTAATGTGAAAAATAAATCTTTTTTCTTCTTTAAATCTTGAAAAGTGTGAAATTTCCCTTCATTCAATATATCCTTCAAATGTGCTATCTTATCTTTAATCCATTTCCCAAAAGTATTATCCTTCCCTGGGGGAAATACTCCATTCCCATCAAGGGAGTCAATACTGAATTATATTTCCATCCTTTTTGCCTATACAGTACATTCTATCCCATACACCTAAAACTTTCCTTGTCAATTAACTAGTGTTCACATCCAATGTGTGAAACTTATGTGGTATCCATACAATATTCCCTAACTGTACCTTACTTAAAATCCCTTCTGTATTTACCCAACCCTTCCCTTGTGAATTAAATATCCAATCTGCTATTCGTGATAAAATCACCGCTAGATAATAATTCCTCACAATGGGCAAGCCCAAACTCCCATTCCCTTTTGCCCTACTCAAAACCTCATAACTGATTCTCGGTTTCTTATTTACCCATATAAACCTGAGTATCATCTTCTTTATTATCCCAAAGAAAGACCCTGGAAGGTGTACCGGGAGCATGTGGAACTAATACAGAATTTTTGGCACTATCACACTCTTTATCAACTTATATGATCTATCCAAGAGGCTCCTCCCTTTGAAAGTCTTCCCAGCTCATCCTTTATTTAATTTATTAATGGAATATAGTGCCTGATATAGGCCTTTTATTGAGGGAGTTAATGTTACTCCCAAATAGCCTATTTGCTTTTCCCTCCAGATAAATAGGAACTCTTTTTGTAAACTCAGCTTCTCTGACATTGAGAGATTGATATTTAAAATTTCTGACCTTGCCGGATTTATTTTCAGATTTGACAGCTCAAAATACTGCTTTAATACTCTCATTAGGTTAGGCAACGTTATTCTAGGGTTAACAATATAGAACAGCATATCATCTGCGTATACTGCCACCTTATGCTCCACATCCCCTATCTTTATTCCTGCAATATCTACATACTTCCTTACCCTCGCCAGGACGGGTTCCAAGGACAGTACAAATAATAAAGGAGAAAGGGGGCCTCCTTGTCTAGTACTGTTGTACATTCTAAAAAACTGGGAGAGGGATTCATTGACCTTAACTGCCGCTGACGGACCATTATACAACCCTTTTATCCATTTTAGCATTTGGGCCATATTCCTAGTGCTTCTAGTGTGTCAAACATAAATCCCCAATTAACCCTATCAAAGGTCTTTTGGCATCAATCGAAAGGAGTATTGCTGGCACTTTCTCTCTCTTAACTCTTTGTAAGAGGATCAAAGATCTAAAACCATTGTCCCTTCCTTCTCTTCCAGGAATGAAGCCCACCTGATGCAGATGTACCCATTCCAGTATCAGCTCCTTCAGTCTCGTTGCCAACACCTTAGCATATAATTTTGTATCAATGTTTAATAAGGATATGGGCCTATAACTGGCATACTGTGAGCTATCCTTCCCTTCTTTAAGAATGATCGCTATATAAGCTTGTAATGACTTCTCCCTCATTTCCAACCCCTCCCCGAGTGCATTCACATAGCTACACATTTTAGGGACAAGAAGATCTCTACATTTTTTAAAATATCCCACAGTATATCCATCCGGACCCAAGCGTTTTCCTTGTTATTTAAGGCTAAATTAATTTCCTCCGGGGGTAATAGTTCTCTCAAGGGCCTCTAGCTTTTCTTCTGCTAATCTTGGCAGCTCCACCTCACTTAAATATTTCTTTTTCTCCTACGTTTCCTTTTGATTTCTATGGCTCACATCATACAGTGCACTATATTTTTGGAACCTGTTAGCGATATCAGTAGTGGAATACACTATTTCTCCTTTCCCATCTTTAACTTTTTATATAAAATTTTTGGATCTCTGTTCCTTTAACCTCCTCATTAAATATTTTCTGGGTCTATTCCCCCACTGGTATCTTGTGTGTGTGAATCAACTCCAGACCTTTTACCTGCTTAATTGATGAAGAAATAACGAAGGAGTAGCCCACACCTGGCCATGAAACAGCTTTTGATTCAATTGTCCAGGGGGATGGCTACTCTTAAGAGCTGTAATTCCTAAACCCTTCCTCCAATTTGGATGTACATACCCTCAAATTAAACCTGAGAGTGTGCACTTTCAGCCCATATCCATTGTATAACTATAGCTTGAATATGGTTTGTTAAATATCTGAAAAAACGAAAATTGTGCCTGTGTCCAAATATATATGGACCTAACTGTAGGTCTGGGATGAATGCGGTATGAGCTGGGTGTACTTAGCATCCTGCTCTCAGCAACTCAGTCCTTACTAGCAGTGTGCTGTATGGGCTGATAGCCCTCTCACCAGTCCCAGGATACAGCTGTAGCATCCAAGGTAGAAGGGGCCCCCTCAGTCTCTCCCTGAAGACTCCGGTGAACAGTGGCATAAACTATTGGTGGATAGATGCTCCAGCCTCTCTGGGTTTGAATCCCAGGTACTACCAGTGCCGCCAATGATGCACTTCACCCAGTGACCTTAACTTGGGGTAGCAGGATCAGGTCCCCTTCTCCAATTGATTCTTGGTGTCACAAGTTAGCCTGCAGCCTCTTGTTTGTTTAGTCTTACCTCCTTGCTGTTCTTGTTTCCTTCATGTGTGTTTGTCTGTGCTCACCTATTGGCGTCGTCTGCTATTCCCTGGGTTTTATGTCCTTCCCTTTCATCATTTCCTGGCCCACCTCCTAGCTGGCTTGTCTATTTAAGACATGCTCAGTCTGTCTCACTTTGCCTGAGCAACGTTTGTTGTCGGAGCTCCCCTGTTTCTACTGAGTATCTGTTATTTTATATCTGTGTACCGACCCCGGCTTCGTCCCTGACATTCCTCCTATATTGTCTATCCGTGTTCAGCACCTGTGATAGTGAGCTCTCAAATCCACAACTTGTGGTTCCCCAGGGCGTGGAGTCTAAGCCCCAGCCTGCTTATTCACCAGAGCCCCTGATGATGGGGATGGACTTGGAGCAGGATGGAACCAGGTCGCGGCCCCCAGGTACACCCAGCTGAGGTAGAAGAGACCGCTAGCAGGAGCAAGGTACAATGGGAGTAGAACACAGGAGATCCAGTTGGCAAGCCAAGGTCAGGACAGGTGGAAACCTAGCAATGTCTGGAACGAAGCCGGGGTCAGTACACGGATAGACAATATAGGAGGAATGTCAGGGACGAAGCCGGGGTCGGTACACAGATATAAAATAACAGATACTCAGTAGAAACAGGGGAGCTCCGACAACAAACGTTGCTCAGGCAAAGTGAGACAGACTGAGCATGTCTTAAATAGACAAACCAGCTAGGAGGCGGGCCAGGAAGTGATGACAGGGAAGGACATAAAACCCAGGGAAAGCAGACGATGCCCATAGGTGAGCACAGACAAACACACATGAAGGAAACAAGAACAGCAAGGAGGTAAGACTAAACAAACAAGAGGCTGCAGGCTAACTTGTGACACTTGGGGTCAGAGGAACAGACTGGTAAAGGTCCTTACTCCTCAGGATCCTAGACGCAAAAACCCAAACTTTCCTGGGCAGTACAGTAGAAATCCTTTCTCATTCCTGGTGTCTCCAAGTCTGTTGGGATCTGTAGTTCTGCAGATATCCTCATTAGCCGAGTTTGACTGCCAGGACAGGGGGGGTGGGGGGGTATACAGAGTGAGCAAGTAAATAGAACGCTCTCACAGACACAGGCCACCTGCTGCTGTTGCACTTGGTCCCTCTGTTCAGTGGCGGTGGGGGATGAGAAAAGAGGGGGAGACAGCCCACATCACAGTGATCTTCCTTCTGTCTCCCAGTGCCCGTATTGGCAGAGGGGGAAAGGGGGGGGTCACATAGAAGATCTGGAAACCGACTAAACAAACTATACGATACAAATATACCATTGGTTCTTTTTAAAGGATTTCTAGCCCTCCCACTCTATTTGTAGTATGTATGGGCACCTATACTTTGGATATATAGTATAATCTGTAGTAGGATAACTCTTATATAACAGTCTATAGGTGGGTGATTTTCTTTTTCTTTTTTTTACAACCCCAGCAGTGTTATGTACCTTTAATATAGTTGAACCCAATAATCCTATATTATATTTCCTCTGTCTATAGCGGCCTTGGCCTTTGCACTCCCACGCTCACTCCAGAGCATATTCACACTGTGGACCCTGCTGTTTTTAGTGAGTCAGATATATTTATTATTAATCAATTTCTTTACCTTTCTCTAAGTTTACAGATCTAAACATGAATTGTCTATGATATTATGATTTACTTTGTTATGTACAGTATATGCTTACTTAGATGATTGTTTCTTCAAATCCTCCATCTTCCTGATGAAGCTATTCTCTCCGGAAAACATTGAGGAATCCTGAATCCCCCCTAACAGCTCTACCTTGATACCTGCAATTATGGCTCAACAGGCCTCATGATTTAATGGAATATAAAATGTGAAATATACTGTATATAGCTTAATAAGGGAGACCTATATGTATATGTCAGAAATAACGCAGAATGTTAGGGATTTATATTATATACTTTTGACTCAATGGTTTTTATATTTCCAATTCTTTCTGAATAAACTTTGCAATTTTAGTCCAGTTATTTGCACATATTTCTTGTTTATTCTTGGATGTGGTACCCTTTATCCTTCACTCACTAGGTTCATTGGCTTTGTAGTGCTCCAAGAAATGGATTTTACAGGTAAGTCAAACTGCTGAATAAGTGATAACAGGCTGCATGTGGCCCTTGGGCTGTAGGTTGGGCACCTAGAAAAACAAATCACAAGTAAATTTTGGAGAAGAGTAGAAGAAAATATAAAGAATACATATGTAGTGCTACCCCTGTAGGAGCCATTGATTAGGATGGTTCCTCTGTTCCCATCTCAAGAACCTCAGCCCCTCTGACACACCAGGTTGAGTGTACAAACATACATAATAGTAGTGCTATATCAAAGAAAACAGGCACAAACCAGGCAGTAAAGACAAACTTAATATATTGTCAACTATAATGGTTTGTAACTAGGCAAGCATAAAACAGATTACCAATTGTGATAACACAATTTAGCATACAAAGTGAATAACAGTAGTTTCTAGGCATAAAATGACATGTCGCGTCCAGATCAGCATAAACATTAGCAAGGCCACCACAGCGAGCAGTCGTAAAGTTTAATCTACTGAGTGATCAAACTATATTGTTTAAGTGCATTTATGGTGGTGATGCTGGTCCTAGACTGACTGGATATGCACTGTTCAAAAGAAAATGAGGATTGGATGGTAGCAGAGGAGACAGGGGAACAAAGGAGGCTCGCAGAATGAATTTTAAGAGAGGGGCAGTCCTTTTGGATGTTCTTCTTCTGGCTATTTTTCAGGCCCCCTTAAGAGTATTGGTGCACTTAACGACAGTCTTAGTTGACCTGCATGCAGTATAGGTACAGTATAGGTATGGTATAGTCTCGGCACAGATGCAAGGTAGACGTGGTTCAGATGCGATAAAGGTTCAGTAAAATGCGGTATGGGGTTTGCTTAGATGCAGTCTAGGTTTGGAATACGTGCGGTATGGATTGGGCACACATGGTGTTCTAAGTGTCAGCAATGGGAAAATAGCCCTCTCACCAGTCTCTGAGATGCTGCAGTGACCTATCGCTGTAGAAGGGGGGTCCATTGGTCTCTCCCCGAAAGCCTCTGGTGATCAGTGGTGGAAAGCAGAGGGTACGTGAATGCGCAAATCTCCCTGTGGCAGTGGTTCAGGTACTGTGATGTTGGCTGTGATGAGCTGCACCTGGGTGTCCTTACTCCCAGTCTCAGTCGTGGATCTCCATTGGTATGGTCTCCCGCTGGTAAGCAAATATCCAGACAGAAGTGCTTTCTCTCTCACTCCCTCAGTGCCAAGAGGAAGAACTTTCCCAGGCAGTTTAAAAAAAAAAATCATCTTTCCTCTCCTCCTTCTGCACAGTGACTATTGGTATCTGTTGTGTAAGAAGTCTATTCATCCCATTATATGGCTACAGCCTCAAACTACAACTCCAAGGATTCTGAGGGCTCCGCATAGAATTCTACAGGTTTGCTTGCTCTCTCCCTGAACAAAAGAGAATGGTGGCATAACATCAGTATCTCAGTAGAGAGAGAGAAGATTAACTGGCAATGTCTTCTTCTCCATATTGCTGTAGTCCAGCCCCTGGCTACACACACATATGTTCTTTTTCATTTGTACCTGTATGTTTTCTGTAATTTAAATGACCTGTCGTTTTTTCAAATGCCATGGCTGCTTATGAAGCAAAGTATATTATTATATTACACTGTTCTTTAGAGAAACCTACAGAAAGACCCTTGGGAAGCCTTTCTATTCTATTCGGAAAATCCCCATACAAGCATTTATTCTTTAGTGCAACTAATCAAACAATTGGTAAAAAATGTGGAAAACCCTTTCCATTTACTTCAGCAAAGTCAAGACCAGATAAAGCAATCTATTTTTAAATAGGAATCTTACATCCATCTCTACAGATAAGCTTGACAAATTCTTGGATATCTGGCAACCATGGATTGGCTATATCTACCCTGTCAACTTCGACATCCTGAACATGTGTAGTCTCTGCAATATATAATGCTACGGATGGGATCCACCTGGGCTTTTCATAAGTCCTAGATACCTCCTACCTGTACTACCCTTGACCCAACTGCCATATAGATCCTGCAATCTGAAGAACACAAATTGGGTTGTCTGCCTTCTATTTATCATGTATATAGCACCTATGTTAGATATTTGACCATTGCACATCTCAGGGGGTTTTCTTTATCTCCTCTGTGCACCTCTATGCACTACCCAATGGACACTACATGGTTATTATACCCTGTGTTGGTATTCTCTGTACTACCTTCACCTGACATTTTCTGCATTAAAAAATCTCGTTAAAAGGCATGTAAACTAACTGAAATGGATCAGATCCAGATATTGGCTGGCATTGTTCAATCTACTGAGCAAATTGATTACCTAGCTTCCAATAAGGGTGATTTCTAGCTTTCTAGATCATTTCAGTTCAAGAAAATATACATTTTTAGGATCCATATATTTTTGAAGGTTCCTGCACCCCTTTTATTATTATTTTTATACAGGATTTATAGAGTGCCAACAATTTGCTCAGTGCTTTACAATATAAAGGGAGACAATACAGCAACGATAAAGTTCAACACAAGAGGGTTAGGAGGGCCTGATCCTGGGAGCTTACAATCTATTGATCCTCCATAACTAGAATTTACATTTTTCCTTGGATAGTTAAACATTCAACGTAACAATGTAATTTTAATAGCATGACTGATTTAATTTGTAGGCAGCAATAAAGTAGGAAGGCAATATATTATTTATTCAAACTGTGCCATGGTCCCCATAGGCTAAAACAAAAGTTAAAATCACTGTACAAGACATTATATTAAAGTAGCGCAAATCATTCTCCATAGTGAATAACTATGTAAAATACATATAGGTATAATTACAGCTGATTCATAGATCATACTTTATAAATGAATCAAATTTGTAATGTAAATTCTTAATGTGACTGCTGTACAAGGCTATGAAGGTCAGCCCGGCAATAGAAACCCCCGCCAATAGTTTCTTGCTTGCAGCACACTGATGACATCATCTCAGCCTAGGTAAAATCATTGGACTGGAATTTGTTGCCTTTTTTATGATAAAAGTAAAATGTTTTTGAAAAATGATACTGTTTTTGTATTTTGAGACATGCCAAGAATTTATTCATTCAGACAGAGTTGTTGAAAGGCCCACTTTAACTGTGTAAGATCACATGACAAAATAAATCTCTGCACAGGGAACAGAGTACAATGAAGGTCACAATGGTAAAAGCAAAAGACCCATGTGAATAAGCTCTCAGAATGGTGTTTGTTACTTTGCACGTGGGTTGAAAAACTGCACAATGCTTGGAGATGTTCCACAACTGTGCATTACACAATACATCATTCATCTGAGATAAACACTGAAAAAGCGCACACAACACAAATCCCATGAAACGAAGCACTGGGTAAAACTCAGAAATCCATCAGGAACAGTTTAGATTCACATCAAACGATCCTGCATCCAGCAGAGTGAGGCAGCTCTAGAGAAAAGTCCCTGCCTGCATCCCAAGTGGAAGATTCTTATTAATTACAGGCAGCAGTTCAGTGTGGTGCCAGCTTAGACAGCTACGCTAATCTCTCTCCGGCAATAAGGGTCAAACACAGTTTATAGCATCTGCTGGAAGTAAAATCTCCCTTTACTTGTGTTATATATACTTCTGTGTATGTAATTTATTATACACAGTTTATAAACACCTCAACTGTCATTCTGACAGTGTAAAGCCAGTATACTGTCAAATAGCTTTTTACAGGTTTATGACAGCTCTAACCAGGCTCAATAAGATACCTAGCAATAAGCACAGTGGTTCATGTCTACGAAGAAAGACTGATGTGTAATGTCTTCTCATATACTGTAAACCTGATTTATTTGCCAGAATTAGGGATGAGCAAATGTATTTGTGTTCGGTTTACTGGTTGCTCATCGTGAAGACCTAAAATTGTGACAATATAACTGAACTCCATTGATGTCTACAAAAGATAAATCTTGAAAATTCTGGCCATTTTTAGGGCTAATAGGAAATGATTATCGAAAAGGGCATGGGTTGCTGGGCACTGCCATGACCCGTAACAGTGCAAAAAAAAAAAGCAAATTAGAAAATACTGTACAGCATGGAGAGGGTCCACATCAATTTAACTTCAACACCAATCTTTTAACCAAGATATATGATATTTGCATAACTGTTTATGAAAAAGTGTATTTTCAGGAAAAAATATAATAAAATTAATTTTAGCGCAAACACTCACAATATAATACACAATTATTGGTAAAAGAATAAAAGATAGGTTAGCGTTGAGTAAATAGATATCAAGTCTTGAAATTATGTGCGTCCGTGATCTTGTAAAAAACTATAGTACCCAAATATCTCCATAGGTGATTCTTTAAAAACTTTTACTGCCCATCGGTTCAGAGGTAATTATGAGCTATGGCACTAGAATTATTGCTCTCACTCTGACATTTGTGGTGATAACTCAAATATGTGGTGCAATCATGGTCTACATACACATGCGCACCTTGTCAGCAAATTTACATGTGTGAATTTGTGGCGGGCAACGGGGTTACAATAATTTTTTTAATACACATTATTATAATTCTTTAAAGTTTTTAATGGATTTTTTAAATTTATCTTTATTTCTATTACAAGGGGCTAGCAACCCCATATGTGATAGCATTGTGTAGGTACAGGTACTCTTTATGGAGACATTGGTCTCCATATCAGACCTCAATATCTCCACGGACCTCCAAAGCAGATAAATGAGCACAGATCTGCTTGGTTAGCTGCTTACCTGGCTGATACAGTCAGGCAATGACAAGGTCAGAAATAGGAAGTGACAAAATTCTGAAAAAATCCTTGTTACTTCTGTCTTCATTCACTGCAGAGGAGATTGAGAAATAGATGTTCCTCAGTCTCCCTCTCACCAACCTGAAGCTGGTTGATGTGTTCTCAGGCTCACGTGGGGGCAGTCCTGGGAGGACTGCGCAACCTGCACTGTGAAAGTGATTGGGTGGTTCTACATCAGCTTGTGCTTAACCTATCACTCTTTAGATGTACTAAATACATTCAAAGAGCTGAACAGGTGAATTAAAATTAAAGGGTATTGTGACGGAAGTGTAGGAAGGACAGAACACACACGGAAAGCAGTGGGATACACAAGGCTTTTATTGAAAGATTTTGAGGGCACACGATGAGTATAGCAGGGCTCTGGCAGAAAAAAGGGTTAAGTCCGTGACATAGGGTGGAGCACATAACAAGGATCACCGAGTTCTGGTAGGCAACAAGGGTGTTTAGTTTGTAGCAACGTCTGGGCCCACAACAGGGAGGAAGGACTTTGGTGGGCAAGGGTTAAGTCTTCAGCAAAGGGGTTGGCACACAGCAAGGAGGCAGAACTCTGGCGGGCAAGGATTAAGTCTGGGTTAAATCCTCAGTGCAGGGGTAGGCACACAGCAAGGAGACAGAACTCTGGTGGGCAAGGATTGAGTCCAGGTTAAATCCTCAGTGCAGGGGATGGCACACAGCAGGGAGGCAGACTCTAGCAGGCAAGGATTAAGTCCAGGTTGGATCTCAGCGCAGGGGTTGGCACACAGCAGGGAGGCAGACTCTGGTGGGAAAGGATTAAGTCCGGGTTGGATCCTCAGCACCGGGATTGGCACACAGCAGGAGGCAGAACTCTGATGGGCAAGAATTAAGTCCAGGTTGGATCTCAGCGCAGGGGTTGGCACACAGCAGGGAGGCAGACTCTGGTGGGAAAGGATTAAGTCCGGGTTGGATCCTCAGCACCGGGATTGGCACACAGCAGGAGGCAGAACTCTGATGGGCAAGAATTAAGTCCAGGTTGAATCCTCACTGCAGGGGTTGGCACACAGCAGGGAGGCAGACTCTGGCAGGCAAGGATTAGGTCCAGGTTAGATCCTCAGCACAGGGGTTGGCACACAGCAAGGGGGCAGAACTCTGGCGGGTGGTGGAGAGAGCAAGGGACCGGTAGCAGTGACAGGCCAGCCAAGCTCCTTAGAGGTCCACGGGTTCTGGGATGGAGAGGGGGCTGTAGGGTCTGGCCGCAACACAAGACACTAGCAGGGGGTTGCGAGGAGCGAGCAAGGGGGGAGACTGCCTATGCCTGGGTCCTGCTCCGGTATTTATCTCCGGAGCAGGACGCTCCCAGGTTTACAGGCAACACAAGTCCTGGCATCAGGTTGCCGTGGCAATAAGCCCCGCCCCTCACTCTGGCTGCACACAGGTAGCATGGCATTTATCTCCGGTGGGCGCATAGTGCGGGAACATCAGGGCAGCGCTGTGCCCGCTGAGACAAGGGAAGGTGGCGCACGGTGACATCCAGGTGGCCTGCATGTGGAGAATACACATGCAGGCACAGTGGGGAGGCAGACTCCTCGGAGCTCGGCCAAGGAGAGGTGTGGAGCCCGCAGCAGGAGGCAGCTCCCTGGCTCCCAGCACACAAATTATGTGGGCTATATGTGGGCGCAGGGGCAGGTAATGGGGAAGGGGGACATTTTTATGTGAGTAATTCATTTTCTGGCTTTTATTGTGGTCTTTGAAGAGTTATTTTAATTAAAAAAAAATCAGTATTACATTATCAGAGTAGTTCTCTTTTTACTTTCCTGGGAGAAATTTTGCTAAGATGGATACTTCCTGATTTGTGGCCAAATTTCCTTAAAGCATATATAGACCTCTAAATACACCTTGAGGTCTGGATGTATAGTGAATTTACATATTTACAACTGAGTGGAGGTTGTGTTCTTGTCACACTTTTTGGATCGATATCAAAGTCACTTGGATGCTTGTCTGACCTCTTTTAATATTTGAAGTCTAGATATCTGGTAGTAGTGCGTTCCACATGGAAGAAAAATATATTTTAAAAATATTCTTCCCAAATATATTGACATATATTTGAAATACTACAGTTTTGAATGTATTTACTAAAAAAAAAAAAAAAAAAAAAATATATATATATATATATATATATATATACACAGGTGAAACTCGAAAAATTAGAATATCGTGCAAAAGTTCATCTATTTCAGTAATGTAACTTAAAAGGTGAAACTAATATATGAGATAGACTCATTACATGCAAAGCAAGATAGTTCAAGCCGTGATTTGTCATAATTGTGATGATTATGGCTTAATTGTTCTGGATGAACTGCTGTCCTTGTTGTGGGGATATATACCCCACCGTACAATCCTCTGATTCATAGCTGCTCACTCCGGGTAGTAATAAAATTGCTCAGAATCCTTCCAGGCGAACCACCTGACAGGCACCAGTGAATCCAGCCTACCAATTATATGCCATATCGAGGGTAGCTGATTGACACATGGATAGCCTATGTATCACAGGTGGATACTTAGATTGAAATTGCGTTTTTGTATGTCATATATGGTTTTTGGATGCACCTCTTCGATGAAGGGTTAGGCACTGCCAGGTACAATACCATTCCCAGGACAAGGCATTTTCCGTGGGGTTTATATAAGGTGATAACAGCTGCTGAACCTCCTCCTTTGTTGCTGATGTGTTATCCTTCTGAAGTGTGGACATGGTTAAACTGAATAATTATTAATGCAGAAGTGCAGCAGCCATCTTTAAGTAGACAACTTTGCAATACTCATCTGAAGCATGTCTCCTGTGCAAGGGGCAGCACTCTTTTCTGGGTGTGATTCGATCCTGGAGGTGATTGGCAGATGAAACAGAGCAAGCAGGAGTGTGTCTGCAGGCTGGTAAAGAAAGGAGAGAAGATCAGTCCTGAAGCAAGCAGGTGTGTGGGAAAGAGACTGATGCTGCTGACTGGATTCCTATCATAGGTGACCACATTCGGGTAAGAACTCAGAGAAGTATAGAGACTATGAACCTTCTTCCTGGGAGGGTGTGATTTGGATGCCTGGTGAGATACGACTGTACTAGAGACTACCCTTATCACTTTGAGGAACTGTCTTAGCAGGATTGAAAGAGAGAGATCACAGCAACTTCTCTCCCTGTCTGACTTGAACTGGACTAGAATCAGATCCAAAATCTGCAAAAAATATGCTAACGCAGACCTTTGGTTCGATCGGTTTCATATCAGGGGAGATGGTAGCAAGTGCTTTGCTTGTTTACTTTACTGCAAGGTCTGATCAGGGATGATGGTGACCAGTCTTCAATAACCTGCTACAATGGTATTGTGTGGTGTTCACTAATAAGACTAGTCCCACAAAAAGGACTGGATATAGTTCATTTGAACACTGCTTTTGGTGATCATTACTGTACAGTTCTCTTGTACATGAAGTGGAAATAATAGAACAGGAGTGTGTAAAGATTAACAACTTTAAAGGCTAATCTTAGCTTACCTTTAAAAAAAAGTTATAAATGTACATGATTTTAAACTAATGAGCATTTACTATTTTTTTTTTTTACAGGAGCCTGAAAAGCAGATCATGGGTGCAATGTCAATAGGAGTGACCTTCAAAAGAATCTCCAGGCCTGGCGCCTGCAAACTCAGTAGGGAGGGGTCAACCCATAATGGAGGCACCACATTATCTGCTGTCACCACTCATTTTCTTAGATCAGAAGGAATATGTTTCTTCTAGTTGTGGGGACAAGAGAGTTGTTCCTTCAGACATTACAAACTATGGGCTATGTGCGAGTGCAAAATTATTAGTCTTGGCATTATAAAACAACTTAGGGACCAGCAAAACAATTTTATGCATACTGCTTGTGTTAGCCATTTTGTATTTGGAGTCACTGCAATTGGGATTATACCCTGGGGTCAGAAATCCAAACTCCAATTCTGCTATTAGAACTTGCTAGACCATAAATAGCCACTTCAATGGGCAACAACTTTACTCAAACCAGACAAGGTACCACCTTCAAAGATGACTTGCTAAAGGATAAGTTCACCTTTTTTTTCTGAATTCCAGCTCCCTTATGTACCAATATACCATTATTGTGCCTCTGTTGCAGAAAAGAAAACATCTTCTCTGTCTTTTAGGACAAGGGCCTGTAATGATTATGACATGGACATGGAAGCTGTATGCGACAGCCATATTGTTAAGGTCTACGCCATTTTGTTTTTCATGAACAATCATTTTTCACCCCTTCTCCCTCCTCTTGAAATGGAATTTGTAGCTGGAAGTTGTAACGGACTTCAAAAGAGCCTCTTATCATAAATAAAACACAAATAGAGGCCAGCTCCAGAGCTGTAAACCGCTAATTAGGCTTGGCAGGATGTCTACTTTGCAAACACACTTTCCTCTGCCCCATCGTAAAACAATAACTCAGCTGTCACACATGACCTGTTAGGCCATTAGAGCTTAGGAATGCAGAGCGTGCCATAAAACGTCTATTCCACATGTAACCATTTCACATACAGTTCATAGCATCCAACAGGAACTGGGCACATTAATATTAGATATATATTTGAATAGGGCATTTCATGCTGAGCCAAACAAGGTCCTACATAACTATGTTAGCACATAGGAAAGGGAAGAAAGCAGTCTCTTTCCTCCTGGGTGACAAAGGTACACTGTGTTTGGTATCCCTGGGTTTGAAATATAATTCTAAATATTAATCTGCCAGTTGCTAGAATACCACCTGCATGTACTGGAAGTTATTAATATTAGTATAAAATTGTAGTTGGGACCCATCCCCTAAACCGGGTGATTGGTCAGTTGTTCTCAGGCGACACCCCTTTAATATCATAGAAAAGGACTGACAGGCCTGAAGAAGGGAGCTCTCGTTTAACATCAATCAAGAACATCTTAATGGACTTGAGAGCCAAGTCAACATTTTTTCTCGGACAATTGGACTCTGCTAAACCAGGACTTTGCAAGTATTCTAAACACCTTTCTTTTATTTCTCTGTTGCATTATTGTTCTCTTTATGTCTTTGTAACATCTTTTTCTGTAAAAATTTAAATGCACCATTTTGAGCTTTTTAGTAATAAACCCTATTTTGAAAAGTGTTGAAACTGTCTATAAAGCTTTTAATGCAAACTAAAGAATCCCTGTCTTTTGAAGAGTGCTACTGTGTGTAATAATCCTCTGAATATCCCTGTCTGTGGTGACAGTGTGTGTTACAGGCTCACATTTTGGAAATGCGCTACAAACGTGCATCACAGATGCAGGGACTTAATTATTAATGGTGCCCCAAGCAGGGGTAGTAGGTGTGCATCTGCTGTGCAACAAACGCACTGCAAGCACCACAAATTGTACTAAAAAAATGCTCCATGATCTGCTATAAAAAAGTTCTGCAGCATCTTTGGGTGTTTGTTGCATTTTCAAGTGAATGGGCTGCCCTATGCATGATGAGCAGAAACGCTCCAAAGGGCCCAAAAGAAACTGCAAACAGAAACGTGAGTTCCCACTATATAGGGATGTGAATGGGGCCTGACAGCTGAGTGTCTCCTTCCACACCCTCCTGTGTACTTGTATAAAGATGGCCATACACTATGCAATCTGATTGTACAATCTCTGTACAATTTTCTTTAGATTTATCAAAACTATGGAATAGGAGGACCCACCTGAAAAATCATTTCAAGTCAGATAGGCTCTTGCACTCTATAGCTGATGGTAGACCTGAAAGAAATTGTACAATGAGATTGTACAGAAAGTGGATAGAAATAAAACAAGAAGTGGTATAGTAATAAGGGATGTGTGGTCCAAACTGGTAATACATGCCTATTCTGTAATGCACTAAGGCAGTGCATGATAGGAGATGATCTATAGGAAGTGATGGAAGCAAAAAGCATTCCATGGGGGAGGTAAGTGAGGCATGAGCACATTGGGGTGGCTGGGGCAGAAAGGACATTAGAAGAGGCTTCTATTTATTATGAAAAGTGAAATTCTGTCCAAATAGGTGAACTTAACATAAAGGCTTAGAGTTTGTACCACATCCATATCTCAAAGTAGCGTATTCAATAACATGGAGATTACTGGATTTTCTGGTGTGCTATTGCCAACAGGACTAAAAAACCCAAATGATCAATTTTATTTCTGGTTTTCTCTCTTTTTATTTTAAGGAAAATAGTCATTATTTCTGTACAGTATATCATTCTCCTTCTTGTCTTTTCTTTATACTTCTCTACATATTTCTATGCACTGCCAACCCAGGGATAATAAATATAATAAGTGGCCTTCTATGTAATAGGGTAAGAATACATAACTCCTAGAGTGATTGTTGCATTATATTACTAGTGCCTATATGCTCGAATGTAAGTCTGTATGTGATTGCATTGCACGGCTGTGTCCTTTTGTGCTCCTTAAAGAGGAATTTTAGTTAAACTTGATACATTTCAGAAAAAAAAGCAGCATGTAACAGTGAGGGTAATTTGATTTAGCCCCTTTTTTTTTTATCAAAATCTGCCTTTTCAATTGAAAAATGTAGCCTGGAACTGTACTCACTCTGTAATGCTACCGCGGCCATGTTAACTTTGGGCAGCTGAATCCATCGCCTTTTCGCTTCCTGGTAACTCTGCCGCATCCCTTCCCTTAGTAAAGGCAAATTGCACACATGTGCAGTAAAGCAGCGTGGAGCACGTATGCACAACGTGGCAGCAGGAGCTGTACTGCAGAGGGGACCTCGTGCATGCGCAATGGCACAGCTAGACACAGCTAGCGGGTCAGTGCTAGACTATTTTGTGCCTTAGGCAAGACCAGCTACTTGCGCCCTCCCCAAATAAAAATCTTAAAAACAGTAGAAACTATTAAATCAACAAAACATGAAACTGCTAAATTTGCAAAAAAATAAGTACCATAAGATAGCTTTGACAGATCCCAGGCTGGAATTCCCCAGGCAATGGGGGGAGATGAAGCACTGTGACAGCAGGCAGCCTAGCCGACACACACACACACACACACACACACATTGCACATGTGATGGATAGCCATCTGGGTCACACTCACAAAGACATAAGACATCAGAGTCAGACATTAGCTTCCTCCACAGGCGCAGCTCCGACTCCGCTGATGAATGGAAAGAGAAAGGCTGGAACTCCACAGTGATTAGAAGCTGATAGCCAGCTTGCAGTAAGGCACTGAGTCTGAGAGGAACACTGGAAAGAGCGGCAGCTTAGCTGCTACACTGGCCCCAGACTCCGGGTATTTTCCTCTGTCCTTTCTTCCTCCCCCTCTGCCGCCCCTCCTTTCAGCTGAATGATCATTCATGACATGGCGGCATTCCACACAGAGAAAGTTCAGTCCTGTAGTGTGCCCAGGTGCCCCTAAATGGCAGTGAGCCCTAAGCAGCTGCCTAGTTTGCCTAGTGGAAACACCAGCCCTGACTGTGCATGTGCAGTAATTATCTCCAACTTTCTCTGCCTGTCTCCTCCCTCCAGCCCTCCTCCAGCCATCTTCCAACCCTCCTCCAGCTCTCCCCTCACAGCTAAATCTCATGGTATTGAAAATACCCCCGGGATCAAAGGGATTAGAGGATCCTATGTCATTCGCCTAGGTGAATGACAAATGCTGAAGAGCAGACCTACAAAAAAAAGGTGTTTATACATAGGAAAATGCAGTGTTTTATTCCAGTGCTATTAAAGATGGGGAGGCCGTTCAAGTAGAACATCAACATGAAAAATAGTCTGAAGGTCCACTTTAATTGGAGAAAGTGGCTGCAATGAGAAAGCAGAAGTCAGTGTGTGAAAGCTTTTGTATCGGTATTAGACATTTGAGACAGATTTCATTGCTAGCAACAGGGATCTGTGCATGTGTGTTTGTGTATGGTTGCCTTGCAGGCCAGTCAGCTGACAAACTGCGTAAGAGGCCAGCTATCTTGGGTCATGTGTGTGTATGTATGTGAATCTGGAAAAGTGAGTGTGCCAAAGGAATCCAAGGATTCCAGCTTACATGGTAGCTTGAGGAACCTCAAAAGTATGTGGGAATCACCTAGATGCTACACAACCCTAGGCCTCTTTCACACAAGTGGACTGATGGGGTCCACCTGTCCGTTTTTCCGGCGGACTCAATCAGTCCATCCTTAGACTTTAATGGACCGGCGGGTGTCAGCCAAATGTGGATCCATTCCCCATCCGTCCAGCGGATTGGATCGGATGACAATTTGATGGAAACGGATGACTTATGGATACTGGACTTCAGTTCCCACAAATCCTTGCTGCTAGAGGTGGAGTGCTTTACAGTCTTTCCTAGGTAAAGAGATCGAGATCTTGGCATTCCAGGGAAGAGAGTGGTGAGGACAGACCTACTGTTAAAATCTGTGCTTCACATCTGATAGACATCGGGGTCCTTTTTGCCAAAGGAAGTCAAGATGAGAGGACCTGCTGCAGGATGTGCCACCACTGCATGAGAGAAGGAGTGCTGCATAGAGAGGTCTTGTTGCTGGTGTCTAACTGCCTACATCAGAGTGAGAATTGACCTGCTGCTGAGGCTGCTAGAGAGCGCAAGTGTGCGATCCAATGCTTAAAGTTCCTGTGACCCAACAGCTGGATACACTAACCGCAAAGTGTGTTGAACTGGGACTCTCACCTGCCAGCAATGGTGAGAGGAGATACAGTTTTAACCCCTTGCTACACTCAGTTCCACATAGACTGCTCTTCACTGCAGCTATACATCACTTACTCTTAAAGGGACAGACTCTTGCGCACCAACAGCAGAAGGGCCCCATCACAAGCTGGCCAACGCTAACATTAAGGGACCAGGTACTTTGCCACCACCTTTAAGGGTTACTCTGCTTAGGAACACTTACAGATATAAAGAACATAGTTATTGAGTTTTTTTGGGGTGTGATTTTACTCAAAATTAGTATCTCAGATAAAGTTTGGGCTTATATTGTCATAAGTTAGTTATTTTCTTCTGTGTTAAGCCAGACTCCACTTTATGAATTTTGTAACCTTGAATTTTTAATTGCTTGATGCCAAGTTTTGCATTGTTTACCTGATTTGAAATAATACACATACATAACGTATTGTCTGTGGTTTGATTTGCATGTATTATTATACATCTGTGACTCACTAATGCTTGATCAAGCTGGCATCTGTGATACAATGCAGAGGGCCAGTTGGGATATGGATACTTTCATCTATGTTGGTTACTGTTTGTGGATTTGATATAATTTCAGGTATGGCATATCCAAGTTTATGCTGTCTATAGAGATTCAGTTATCTTTTGTGATGCTTCTTTTGTTATTTTCCATCTCTGCATACAGCTGTTTCATAGATGTCCATGTTGGTTATACTATGTCAAAGGCTATACCTTGAGACATTAATGTGCTGTGTGGCAAAGTAATTCTATCAATAAATATCAAAACATCTAGTTTGGCTGGTGTAGTTGATTGGGGTAGGCATACTTTTTATGCTCTGTGTTTGTTTTATAGGCAGTACCCTTTTGTCCTTCAAGTCCCATTGGTCTTCTGGCAGCAAACCATTTGCCATGGACATTCCGCCTATGTAGGTGTTTTCCCCTTTCCCATACCAGTGATCCAATCAACCTTCCTCTTACCTTTCATTGCTTTTTGTTTGGCATTAGTTTTAATTTTTATTTATTTGTTCTCAGCCTTCACCTGTATGGGGACCTTTGCAGCATCCTTTATGTTTCAATTTTGCCAATATATTTCAATAAAAATATGGTTTTAAATGACGAATGGTTCTGTAAGTTTCAACTGTACTATATTTCTCATGTTATCTGTATATTGCAACACATGAACACTGGCTTCTTTATGCAGTATCATATTTTATACATGTGTTTTTACCCTTTAAAAGCTCCTCCTGCATCGTATCCCCTTGAAGAAGATTCTTGAAGAATTGAAACGTGTTGGGGCTATATATTTGAGGGGAGATTACTCTCTGCTACAATGTGATACAGTGAAAAAATTGGCAGGGCTTTTGTGTATACTAGGGATGTGTGGATGCATGGGGGATGTCAGTGACACTGTTTTTTTATTGCCGAGTAGGAGTATCGATACTTTCGGTCAAGTACTCACTCATACTGAGTATCGATACTTTGCAGTGCGATTTGCATTAATGGATGCAGAAATGTGATTCCTGTCCAAATCACATGCGGTTTCTCCACTGCTCCTTTGTGCACCCAGGCTTTTCATAGCCCTAGTTCACACAGGAGTTGTGTGGGAAACCTCCCTGCAGGCATCCCATGATGAGTGTCAGTGGTAGGAGAGGAGAGAAAATGGTTGGGAATTGAAATCCCTGCTGCTTTCTTTCCTCTCCTTGCAGCGATGACAGTTCGGGCTAGACGGCATCTGATTGGTCAGCTGCTGTCTAATGAATAAAGGTTATACTTTTCAATTTTCTAATTCCTCATTCACTAATTCTTTTATATTGCCCTATAATAACAACTTCCGTGCCGCCCTATAGCTGAAATACTGCTACAGGGTGGCTGGGGTACGCAGCCTACCTGCGCCACTGTGCGACCTCAGCTGTCAATCACCGTGTCCCGGGCGGTGATTCCCTGCTGGCACCTGGCAATCTCCAAGGATTTCCGAAGGGGAGAGACCTGTATGTAAACAATACAGCTCTCTCCCCTGTCAGCTCCTGCACACTGTTTTGTATGGCTCTGTATTACAGAGCCATACAAAGCAGTGTGCTTACAGTGAAGCCATACATCGCTCCCCATGTTAACGCCTTCTTGCCCAGTGCCATTAGTACAGTGTCAGTGCTTTCTATTAGCACTGTATTGGTGTTACTGGGGATGTCAGTGACACCAAGTTAGTTCTCCCCAGTATCAGAATGCCCGCCGCAGTCCGGCTATAAGTCACTTATAGCCGCCATTACTAGTAAAAAGAAAAAACAAATTCCAGTATATATACCGCCATTTGAAAACGCTATAACTTTCACGTAAAACAATTAATTTACACGTATTGTGATTTTTTTTAGCAAAGACATGTAGCAGAATACATTTTGGCCTAAATTTATGATGAAATGCTATTTTTTAAAATAATTTAACTAGACATGTTTAATAGCAAAAAGTCAAAAATATAGTTTTTTTTCAAAATTGTTGGTCTTTTTTTGTTTATAGCGCAAAAAATAAAAGCGCACAGGTGATCAAATACCACCAAAAAAAAGCTCTATTTATGGAAAATAAAGGACATAAATTTCATTTGGGTGCAACGTTACATAACCACGCAATTGTTAGTTAAAGTAACGCAGCGCCGTATCGCAAACAATGGCCTGGTCAGGAAGGGGGGTAAATCCTCTGGAAGTCAAGTGGTTGATATTATTAATATAATCTTTATTAAATTGATTATAATTTTATATGACTTATATTAATAACCATTTAAGATTTTATGTGATTCTTTAATTTTCCATTATATAGGTATAGTTATTGTTTGAATTTTCCGTATTCACATATACAGTGAAGGAAATAAGTATTTGATCCCCTGCTAATTTTGAATGTTTGCCCACTCACAAAGCAAAGATCAGTCTAAAAATCGAATGGTAGGTGTACTGTAACAATGAGAGACAGAATAGCAACAAAAAATTCAAAAGAAATGCATGTCTAACAAATTATGCACTCATTTGCATGTTTTTGAGGGAAATAAGTATTTGATCCCCTATCATTCAGTAGAATTTCTGGCTACCAGGTGTCTTTCATACAGGTCACAAGCTGACATTAGAAGTAGTCTCTTAAAGGGAGTGCTGCTAATCTCATTTTGTTACCTGTATGAAAGACACCTGCCCACAGGAGCAATCAAACAATCAGATTCCAAATTCTCCACCATGGCAAAGACCAAAGAGCTGTCCAGGGATGTCAGGGACAAGATTGTAGACCTACACACGGCTGGACTGGGCTACAAAACTATCGCCAAGCAGCTTGGTGAGAAGGTGACAACAGTTGGTGCAATCATTCGCAAATGGAAGAAACACAAAACAACTGTCAGTCTCCCTAGGTCTGGTGCACCATGCAAGCTCTCACCTCGTGGAGTGTCAATGATAATGAGAACAGTGAGGAATCATCCCAGAACTACACGTGAGGATCTTGTCAATTATCTCCAGGCAGCTGGGACCACAGTCACCAAGAAAAAAATTGGTAACACACTACGCCAACAAGGATTGAAATCCTGCAGTGCCCGCAAGGTCCCTCTTCTCAAGAAAGCATATGTCCACGACTGTCTGACGTTTGCCACTGAACATCTGAATGATGCAGAGGAGGACTGTTGAAAGTGTTGTGGTCAAAATCGAGACCAAAATGAGACCAAAATCGAGCTCTTTGGCATCAACTCAATTCATCATGTTGGAGGAGGAATGCTGCCTATGACCCCAAGAACACCATCCCAATGGTCAAACATGGTGGTGGAAATATTCTGCTTTGGGGGTGTTTTTCTGCTAAGACGACAGAACAACTATACCACATCAAAGGGACGATAGACGGGGCAATGTACAGTCAAATCTTGGGTGAGAACATTCTTCCCTCAGCCAGGGCATGAAAATGGGTCATGGATGGGTGTTCCAGCATGACAATGACCCAAAACACATGGCCAAGGCAACAAAGGAGTGGCTCAAGAAGAAGCACATTAAGGTCCTGGAGTGGCCTAGCCAGTCTCCAGACCTTAATCCGATTGAAAATCTGTGGAGGGAGCTGAACGTTCGAGTTGCCAAACGTCAGCCACCAAACCTTAATGACTTGGAGAGGATCTGCCAAGAGGAGTGGGCCAAAATCCCTCCTGAGATGTGTGCAAACCTGGTGGCCAACTACAGGAAACGCCTGACCTCTGTGATTGCCAACAAGGGATTTGTCACCAAGTACTAAGTCATGTCTTGTGAAGGGGATAAAATACTTATTTCTCTCATGAACATGCAAATCAGTGCATAATTTGTTAGACATGCATTTCTTTTGAATTTTTTGTTGCTATTCTGTCTCTCAGTGTTACAATACACCTACCATTCAATTTTTAGACTGATCATTGCTTTGTGAGTTTGCAAACATTCAAAATCAGCAGGGGATCAAATACTTATTTCCTTCACTGTACGACCTTATACTTTTCTATGCTGCTCATCATATATAACCGCAACATTTTTTCTTTTTATGTCAACAATTAATTAAACTGTATAGAAAAAAAAGGACATTACATGGTACCATCTTACTTGCATCCTGGTAACAAAGTACATTGTAGAATTTATTTAGGAAGGGGCACAAAAAACATTTACTGTTTTCTAAAGGTAAAATCAAGCATCATGTATTTTGAGAGCACTGGCAAATTGCTGTGTCCACAAACTTCTGTTTTTACTATGTGCTACACTTCCAAAACATTTTAACCACTGTTTTTTTTTGCTGCAGTGTGTTCCACTTCTTTATCACCCTATAAGGTTTACTCCAAGGTTGACATCTCTTTTCATTCTGTGGTTTTATATAAACTGATTGGAAAGTTTATTATGTTTGGCAAGAACAGTCATTAAACCCCACTTCTGGGCTACTTTTTTCCACTTTATTCATTTTTCCTGCACAAAAATAATACAAAAAATCTGTAGCTGTAGATTTGATAGAAAGCTCACATACATGCACATACACAGCCATAGTTAAACATAGTTAAATGGTATGAAACCCATACCTTGTAAAGTGGACGTTTTACAAGTGTAGTCTACCCCCGTGGGAGCCACTGGATAATGCTTGTCCTCTGGTGCTGCCTTGAACCTGTAAACTCCTCAACCCTTCTGACACTCTAGGTTCAGACATAAGCAATAATGTTCACCAATAATACCCAGCACAGAATAAAAGGACATTGGATGCAATAATTCAATAGCCACAGTTGTATTGAATACCTCAATGGTGGTTCAGGTAAATACTTAGCGGGGGTTTCAAACAATATACAGCAGTGCACACAATTTGAAAAAATAAGCAGTGCTCACTCAAAGTGAATATTTTTCCTTACACCTTCCTGTCCGTCCTATAGCAGATTGATATCCGGGCGGGACACTCGCCCTTGCGACTGGGCGTCATATGACGTCCTGTCAAAACGAGCCGCTCACGTGGCCGTGGGGCCACGCAACAGCGCAGTCTGTCACCGGCTGTGTCCATGGAACACAGCCGATGACATATCACTACACCGGCCCGTTGCCAGTGTCATGTGACCGCTGTGACCAATCACAGCAGATCACATGTCAATTGTATAGAATGGATTGCTTCCTGTCATGCCATCCATTGTATACAATTTTGTTGTTAGCTGGTCAAGGCAGTCACATGATACAGACAGGGCCAATCACAGCCCATCTGTATCAGCTTTGCCCAATCACAGTTAATAAAACAAAAGACTGAATGAATCAGTTTCATTCAGTAACAATGACTGCAAATATCAATGAAATACATTGGTATTAGCCATCGTAATGTGTTAAAAAAAAATCCTGATCACTTGCCCAGAGTTGTTCAATGTTACTATGGCAACATTGTATTGCTTTGGTCACAGTGTGCTGAAAAATAAAATAGTAAAAAAAAGAAAAATTTAATAAAAAATAAAAAAAATAATAGAAACATTTGAAAAAAAAATACATATTCAATTATTATTTTCACCAAATAAATGGTGGCCTAAATTTATGAAGAAATGTTATTTATTTGCAAAATGTTATAACAGAAACAAAGAAAAGTGCGTTTTTTTTTCTCAAAAGTTTCAGGTGTTTTTTGCTTTATTTAGCAAAAAATAGCTCAGTGGTGATTAAATACCACCAAAAGCTCTTGTTGTGAAAAAATTATAAAAATGTCATATGGGTACAGCGTTGCATGACCGTGCAATTGTCATTCAAAGTGTGACAGCGCTGAAAGCTGAAAATTGGCCTGAGCAGGAAGGGGGTATAAGTGCCCTGTATTGAAGTGGTTAAATTTTTTTAGCAGGCTGTGCATAACCACTGTGCATCAATGGTGCCTGCTGAGAGTGCAACACTAGTTATGGGGAAGGAGCTTAAGAAAACCGTCAGCTCCCTTGTGACCGCTGGTGCAACAAAATGGGACCACTTCAATGCCTCTTTTATGAATGTTTGCATAAATAAGGGGGCACCCCTTTAAATAAGTAAGAAGCAGAAGGGGTTTAACCCCTTGGTGCCGGTGCCTTCCGGCCCTTTAAGGGTTCCAGAAGCCGGGAGGCGGGGCTGTGTTTTAGGGTCATGTCACGACGGTCACATGATCGGGAAAGGTCCCGATCATAAGAGGAGATCGGGACCTTTCCGCGAGTACCGAACGTGTGTGCTGGGAGCACTCTCAGCACATATGTTTTTCTTAATAGAACGCAAATGTGCGGCTGCTCGACGTCTAGGCCCAGATGCCGGGAGGCCGCACATTTGCGTTCGGCCGGCACCAAGAGGATATGGAATAGAGTCAATTCAGTTGGGAATAGTATCTTCTGCTAGCAAGTTGGGCCCATAAATGGTGAAGAATAATGAAGGATGATGGAGTCAGATCTGCAGACAGAGCTAAGTGAATGGCAAAGCAAGGATCTTTTGATTTGAACAAACTAGTGTCTGCTAGCAGTGTCCCTATACAACTGGGTAAACAGGAAAGTGGGAAGCTGCCCTCTCACCAATCCTGAATGTGACAATCTGCAGAGCAGCTACAGATAAAAATAAGTTGGGTGTCACTTCTACTTGCTTCTACTTGCTGGGTCGCCAAGTGGCAATGCAGCTGGAATCAGGTTGGCAGCCTGCAATGGCCATATACTTTAAAATTGATGGTAATCAAGACTTTCTTAACAGGCTACAGGATCAGGATGCAAACTCTTGTATATATTTAAAATATATGTATAGGCAAAATTTTTTTTTAATAGAGTGGGCAAAGAGTTTAGAATGCCTATTATTTTTTTTTGCTGTCTGTGTTCCACTCTCTCTGTTTGTCCTGATGACAAATCTCACTGGAAATGAAAGCAAGGGAAAATCGAAATTTGGAGTTGCCGCCAGGACTTAAATAGAGGAAATGCTTGTTCTGGTAACAGCTGTCAGAGAGGAGATTTACCTCTCTTTGAAGTTATTTCCTTTCACTTCCTGCTGTGCCTACAGGACAGGAAGTGAAGGGATGTGTTTTGAATAAAATGGGAAAAAACTGGATGGGGTTTTATCATTCCTTACACTATCCACTGGCTTTAGATATTGTTTAAATATAAACAAGGATCCATACATTCACTTGCATTCATCAACATGCATACACATGCATAAAGACACATACATAAAATAAAGATGAATACAAATATTCTCACCATATAAAAAAGCATGTATCTATAAAGTAACTACATTAAAATTTCAAATATAGCCATAAAGGTGAATCATAATTAAAGCGATTGTAAAGGATAAATAAAAAAAACTAAACAAAACAAATGTTATACTTACCTGCTCTGTGCAATGGTTTTGCATGGAGTAGTCCCGATCCTCCTCTTTTTGGGTCCCCCGGCGGCGGTCCTGGCTCTTCCTCTTCTGAGTGTGCCACCATTGGAAGTCTCTTCCTTTTGTAGCTCACCTGTGGCTGCGCTTTATGGCATAGGCATGTCTGGTATCGTACTTGTTACTTTCCTATACATTTGGTTAGACACTTGTTATGACTGTAATAATCATTTTTATCATCAGGATTTATGGAATATAAATATATTTTTTTAGAGCTGGGTTATATTTTTCAAAAGTGTAATTTCAGGTCAAGTAATGCCAGGCCTAAATGGGTATTTCTTCTAAATTGCTTTATTCTCAAGAGATAGCATAGGTGTATGCGTGACCAACTGTGGGGAAGATTTCATCTGCAGGATGTACACAGCAGAGCAGACTCTGACCGTCATACTCTGATAAATACGCAGTTAGAGGAAGGGGGGTAGTTTAGGTCAGAATCACTAGGCAGGGTAGATAAGTGTACACTCTCTGAAAGCACATTTACCCCCAAAAATCCTTTTGTTTCACTTATCTCTTTTTTTTAGGTAAATAACAGTAATAGATAGCTGACCTATTTATATATAAATTCTTATTCTGTATGACGGACTGCCTGGCACCGCAGCTGGGTAACTCCATCAAACAGTGCCTCCTGCCCTCCAAACCCTTCCAGCAGACCCTTCCAGCTAATGCCAGCCATTTACCCCAAGCATCATACACAGAAAAGATGTTGAGGTCGTACCAAAGGAAAGTCTGTTTATTAAAATCCAGACACATACTTAATACCCCAAGGAGGACATTCCCCTCCTGGGGATATTAGCATAGATAACATAAGACATACAATCAGTAAAAACACGATAATGAAAACTATAAACGTTAATCTAATTACCAGTTAAGCACCTAGAGAGCTCTTATCAGTCTGGCTAGTACTCACAGGGATTCCCCACCCTGCCTCACTTGTCTATGAGCTGGAAAACATGTCCACAATAAATCTTGATTAACCAGAGGGTGCCCATGAGGATGCCCAGAAACAGTTCCACAGCTCCAGATAGAAGTACATTACACCACATTTTTCTAAATTTCCCACATCTTCGGTAAAAAACTATAAAAAGTTAATAACATAAAGTTGGTAGTAGCCGGGGCAAAATGGGTAAATGCTGCATTATGCAGCTCTCAAAGACCAACAGGGGCAAGATAAGAAATATGCCCAAGAAGAGTTCTCCAGCTGGTGAAGGTGTTTCTGCACAATCTGTCCATCACAATGTTCCTGCAGATGCACCACTATTCTGGGGACTTCCTGGACACATAATCCCGGTAGATATTCCCAGCCAGTCAAAGGTTTCAGGACCTGCCTCTCCTTCATACTCTGACTGGCAGAAGCAGATAAAATCCCTGGTCTACGTCATGGGCAATAATCAGTGGGTAGAAGGCTAGTGTCAGGGATCTCCTCGATCCCTGCCGTGATGGTCCCGGCGCAGGCGCAGTGCACCGCCCTGTGCAGGGACAGGGGCACTAGGTCCAGGCCGGCCGCGGCGTTCGAGTTCGCGCATGCGCAGTAGAAGCCGCGGCCGCCCGCTGGGCACCAATGGCAGCGCAGGGCGGGATATTTAAATGGACCTGAGCTGTCATTCAGTGCCTTCTGGTCTTCCCTGCATCCTGTGAACCTGTGAACCTGTACCTTTGTAAGTTTTGACCCGGATTGTACCTGACCTTGCTGCTTTCTCCTATTCTGACCCTTGCTTTGCCTGACCTCTCTCTTGAATGCCCCTGATTGGATTTGACCTGCTGTTGCTGACCTGGCGTGTGACCCGACCATTCTATGCCCGCTGCCTTGTACCTTGCCGTCCTCTCTGTTACCGCCCCGGCCCGTCTGACCTTGCTCATCCATCCATCCATCCCTTGCAGTGGGGTCTTCTGACCTCCTCACATCAGACTCTTCCCCGTGGGAGCCCTTGGCGCATACCACTACCACTGACGGACGCACCCAGTAGCCACGACCTGGTCTCGGGGGGCTCCAAGTCCATCCCCACCATCAGGGGCCCTGGTGAACAAGCACCCTGGGGCTTAGATTCCGTGCGCTGGGGACGCCTATTCAGTGGAGTGCTAGTGGTACCGCCAGGCGGTCCCTTACAGCTAGCCCATAGTCCCCTTCAAAAGCCCCTGTCCCATTTGGGTCTGTTACATTCTGGAAAAAGCATGGGACATGGAACTGGCTGGAAAAATTAGATACTCGTTAAACCTTTCAAACTGTACATTGACGTACAAATCTATTCATAATACTGCCCCAAACTACCTCACCGACCTGATATCCAAATACCAATATCCAATATCACAAAAAATGCAAATCTGTGTGCATACATGTGTATTTAGCTGTGCTATTGGCCATTCATTACCTGCATGCATGCAACTTGACTGAAGCAGTTGTATCTGCCACAAACTCTGACTCTCATAGGTCCACTCGGTTTTCACTATATAATAATTTTTTTTAAACTTTCTGAAATCACTTCCAGGAAACTAATCTCTATGAAATGTACACAAATGTAAAATGGTATTTTGCACTATATGTAAGATGCCTACATGTAGCTTTATGCCTGGGTTAATCGCCATAAATGTAATCAAAGGTACAAACATCAGGTGACATAAGGCTACTACTGAACTTGGAGAGCCTCATCAATGTTTTCCTATGGGGATGTTTGCAGTTATAATCATGCAAGGAGATGAATATTATAGATAGTAAGATGCTTCGCTGCTAGTGCTACAAGATACTAATAGAATCCCTGAAATGTGAAAGCCATAATCCTTCATATAACACTTGTATGACAATGTGAGAACTCTTGATTGGTGCTTAATGATAAAACAGAAAAAAAGGATAAATAACATAAATAGGACATAATTACACATATGATAATAAAGCAAACAGTGCGATCAATCACCACTTAGTGAACTTGTAACCAATGTTCTAACAGTTCAAAGGAAAACATAGAGTCTCTCATAATTTTTTAGCAATTCATACATTAAATCTATTTGACTTCTTCCATGACTACAGTATGTGACCATCATCATACTCAGTAGTGCCCCTTTATATTACTCTATGTGCCTAGCTCATGCCACCACTGTGCTCACACAGAACTCCCACCTCCATGGAAATGTACACAAGCCCACAGATGTTAATATCTCTGGGGGTTCCTCCACTAGATAACTCCTCCAACACTTTCTGACAAATAGGGAGTCTCCTCCTGTATTCCCAGTGCTCCAGCAATAGCTGGGTATCGGTCCCTTTAAGGCTCTCCTTTATTCATGCTATCATTAGTACCTTTTCCCTCTCCTCATCTCCCCCTCCCCCCCCTCCGCTTCTGCTTGCCAGCTGTCCCAGCACTGCCTCTGGTCAGCTGGAAGGTGAGCATCCTACTTACACGATGTTGTACATAACGGTGCTCTGATGTCTGTGTTCAATGGATTTAAATCTTTTTACCAGCTGCCTAACTCTCACTTCTTTCATCATCTACAGTTCAAGTATGCCTTTGAAGCACAATTTGGGAAATATCCAGTTAGCCTTTCTGCTAACCAGACTTGAACAAATGTTGAGGGATGGCAACCTCACTATGTCGTTGTCCACTATACAGTATATAAACAATTATTTCCAGAGACAGGTAGATTGCAGCAGGCAGGTTGAGCAGCATGGGTAACTGATGACCCAGACATGGATGATGATTGGGACAAACTATGAGAAGCGCCTTTTACAAGATTGGTATCAGCCAGAGACTTGCCATGGATCAAACTTCTTCCTGTTGGCTTTGTTTTCATGCCAATGCTAATTTCCTTTACATTTTATGGGACTGCCCAGCTATTCAACATTATTGGTTAGATATATTAGTCTGTATACAGTCGGTTAATACTATCTCTCTTTCTCTCTCCATTGGGGTATGTCTCCTAAGCTTAGTGAAGTTTATAGCACCTACTATAGCCATCCACAACTTGATCACCCGATTGCTCTAGGAAATTGATTTTCTTGTTCAAGAAGAAGGCCTTGGCGCTTACTCTTGCAACCTGGAAGGCTCTATCCTTTTATCCTTGTTCTAAAAGGGGTGTGCCTTACAAGTTTGATTACTTCCACCTCTATTGTTTTTAATTAAAAGTGTTACAACATTTCATGCTCTCACCCTTGTATCTCATACTAAATTGTGGCTGATCTGATTGTCCGAAGCTCGACCACTGCATTTTTATGTTGCCCCGAATGCTCTTTCTAGGCTTTTTCTGCTGGACAACAACTTTCAGTATTTCATTTTTTTTCCTTTTTTTTTTCCTCCTAGATCTCCATGAGACATTTTTTTGCAAATATATGCCATGTATCCTACTTTAAATCAGGATGTGGAACATTGTGTATGGGCCACAGGCTATAGTTTTTTATTTTACTTGATTGGTTTCTTTGTCTATGCTTTGTATATGCAACTTAAAAACTTTTCAGAAATGTGCAAAAAAAAAAAGAAATAAAAGAAAAGAAATGGTCCAGCCTTTTCAAAGAGTCTGCCATATAAGAGACTTGCCTTCCCTAAGACACAGGGGTTGATTTACCAAAGGCAAATAGACTGTGCACTTTGTAAGAGCAGTTGCTCCAGAGCTTAGTAAATTAACAAAAGCTCTGTTGATTTCCATCCTCCAACCATGTGCAAGCAAAAATGTTTTTTTTTTTAATTTTCCTTGGTAGTGATTGGGTATTACTTGCAAAGTAAAGCATTTACTAATCTATGGTGCAACAATCCCCAAGCTCTAATAAATCATCCCCCAAGTGTACTGCTATGAGAGAGAAGCTACCCTATTAGAGATTTCCTCTAGGAGAGGAACTGTCTTGCAAAGGAGAAACTATGATGTAAGTGAAATATTAAAGAAGTAGCGCTGACTCAATTACTTATTTGCAAAATTGCCCTCTCCCCTCTCTGGGCTGGTGTTTTCTAGGAATCAGTTTAGAGACAGTTACCGATATCAAAGATGAATGCTTTTTGAGTGGATATACAGTATATATATATATATATATATATATATATATATACACACTTAGAAAGTCATTACTTTCGGGGGATTTAGGCTTAAGTGGATTTGTTTAGGAACATTAATAACAGATAACTATATGACCATCTTGCTTTCTAGCTGAGCTAATGGGACTGGTTCTTGAAAAGTCCTCTATCTGTCCTAGCACAATATTTATTATAGCGTCTGCTGCTTTAGCAGCTATAAATCCCTAGGTCAGACGGCTGTGGTGCGCATTCATTATTTAGCTCCCTCTCATTCCCAGGGTATGTCTACACCAGGCAGGACCCTGAGCCAGAAATAGTATGAAGCCGGCTCATCATTTACTTAAGCACTGGCCCCTGATGTACCTTCCTAGGGAATATCTCATTTATTATGCACTGTCATTAGCTAAAGCAGCGAGAGGGGCCTTCATTAGAAGCTAGAGTTAAGGTCTTGTTGTGGATGCCTCATCAGCATCAGTGAGCTGCGTCCCTGTGAGCTTTGATACAATTTAATTAACCTAATTAAAAGCTCTGATTGCAGAGATGATTGGGGTAGCGCCAGCAGCGGATGCATATTTATAACGAGCTGGAAGGCGTGGGATGACGGCCAAATGATATGCAGTGGAGAAAACAGCCTTGGAGTGTGATGTTCGAAGACTAACATTTATTTTGGGTTAACAAAGGAGTTTCGTCATCGGGGCAATTCAGAGTGCTAAATGTGATTGAAACTTCGATTCACAAGAATGGATTCAGTAACGAGGAAACACATATTTCACAGGACGCATACTGCAAGAACAGGCGTCAATACTTTATACTGTATGTGACAAATTAAATTAGATAAATGTATTAGTGTCTTCTATACATGAAATGGCCTCCAGTCAGAGGTGGTAAATGTGTAAATTGGTATGGAAATAAACAGATATTATTTGTGTTCCATTCATGTGATATCTATCTATCTATCTATCTATCTATCTATTTAATTTACCCATGATAGGAGCTATTTTATGCTATAAAAGGACTTACTGTGGGCTGATTGGACAGCGTTTGAGCATGTTATTAGTTCTCAAAGCTTCTATTGCAAAAATTGGTATATTGTCTATAACAAATGTATACTGGGTATAAGTTATAAGGTAAAGGTTGGAGTTTAAATTATGCCCTTTATTGGCTAACCTAAAAAAATTATTAAAGGATGCAGGCTTTTGAAATAATTTTGTTTTCAATTTGGATAGAAGAGAGGAAGGATAAAACTGCTGTCCCTAATTATCCAGTTGTCATGGGAACAAGTGTGTCCATTGGAAGATTTTCCCTCTATTCCTCTTCTGGTGGTAGCTCAAAATTTTGGATTTGTTTTCACTTTTTTTTTTCACTTTTAATCCTAGTGACACTTTTTTTTTCACTTTTCATCCTAGTGACACTGGTGATCAGGACAATTAGAGAGACAGTTACTAAAAATGCAAGATTTTGGAATAACTTTGTCACTGTTTTTGTAATGGATTGTTATGTTGTTCACCAAAATATGGTTGATTCAGTGCCATCCGACAAAGTCATTATTTTTTATATATCACATGCCTATAGTGATGTGTACTTATTGATATGGGAAAAGAAATCTGCTGGAGGAAGGGGAAAGGCTGCAACTGTTTCGGTTGAATCGATGAAGCAGTTAGGTGCAAATGATTGGCTTTTATCGTAAATGGATTGATGCATATCAACTTACAATCAATAAAAGGCAATCATTTATACCAAACCGCCTCTTCGAATAATCTTTTTTTGGTGCTCTTAAAGTCTTAAGTTGGCACCTAAGGTCCATCAATGAACAAAGGATTACCCTGATTAGGAACAACTTAACAGTTACTGTATACAAACACCACTAAGAATGCACTTTTACATCACCAAGACCTAAGCAGTTTCACAGATACAGTGCCACTCCTAAACAACTCCCTATTTCTACCGATCGCACTGTCAAGAACAGCATTACACTCAACTGAAGCAGAAGGTACTCAAAGCTTCTTTAGTTATGTGAAGGCACTTTTGAGTTCCTTCACTTTATATCTGTCAGTAGTCTTAAAGTATATCTAAAGCCAAAACTTTTTTCATTTTGTATAGAGGAGGGGAAGGTTAAAATTGTTGTCCCTAATTAGGATGTCCCCTCTAAGCCAGTTGCCATGGAAACAAGTGTTTTCATTTCCCTCTATTCCTCTTCTGGTGGCAACTCAGAATTTTGGATTTTATTTTTCTCTTTCAATTTCGACGATACTGGTGATCAGGACATTTAGAGAGAGTGAACCCCCCTAATGGGGACACAGACAGAAATAAAAACTTTACAGTGGTTCTCTTTCCTCACCACAGTCAGATAGATAGAATTTCTTTAAATCAGACAATCTATTGAAGTGGAAATTGTTTTTCCCATTGTGCAAATCACTTACACATTTTTATCTTTCCTGAAATTATTTTAATTAGAATTTAATTACAATTCCCATGTTGTTCTAGTCATGATGCTTCTATTGGCACTGTCTCAGGCTGGAAAAGCACAGAGGAAGCATATCAGTAAACCATCATCAAGGGCAGGAGTTAGTTATCACTTTTATTTTTAAAAAGAGAATGTTGTAGAAAGTCAGAGAAAAAAGATAGAAAACTTGTTTTTAAGACATAATTCCATTTATAGCAATGAGGGAGATGGTAATTTTTTTTACTCATATCTTTCTACAGACAAATCTTGTCACCATATGAGAAACACAGTTGATCCTTCATAGTCATAGTCATAGTCATAGAGGGAAAGTCATATTTAGAGTTTTTTTTAAGTTCGAAAAACATTGGAAATTATTTTTTAATGGGAGTAACTCATTTTTTTTTTAAAGGCTCCCATAACACTTACAGTATACTATATGTCAGTAATCAACTGCCACTGATTGTTCTCAAAGCAGGCCACTCTCCTTTCTTTGCTGTTGTTTGGGTATGTTTCATCAAATATACTGTACATTTCTCGCTTTAAGACCGCAGTTGCACTTGGTCACTCTGAAAACACGGGCCGAATTGTGTGTTTTTTTCCCTTGTTTTCAGAAAGATGGCAAAACACATGACACCCCAAATGTAGTGTGATTTTGGTATGTTTCCTCCTCCTCACTCCTCCTTCTCACACATCACTAATTTATTGACAAATAAATCAGCATGCATGTCACACCACTTCCTCAAAATCAATCAATCCAAAACACAGCTCATAATATTTCCTCCCCAATGTGCCTCTTCCCCTGAATTCTCTGTCAAGATTGATGACACAACCATTAACCTGTGTCTGTATGCCAGGGTGCTTGGTGTAATCCTTGACTCTGAACTCTCTTTTCACCCCCCACATCCAATCACTGTCCAAACCTTGCTGCCTCAACACCTACAACTTCTCTAAAATATGCCCCTTCTTGACAAATGACACAATACAGTTTAGAAATTCACTCCCTGGTTATATCTCGCCTTGACTATTACAATTCCTCCTCATAGGCTATCCCCCTTTCAGTATATCATGAATGCTGCAGACAGACTCATCCACATTATGAACTGCTCAACGTCCTCCACCTCTCTTTGCCAATCCCTCCATTGGCTTCTGCTTACCCAATGAATAATATTCAAAATACT